>NW_024039055.1:995000-1371082 GCF_016077235.1 Cyprinodon tularosa | reverse complement strand
TATTTAAATTTGGGAAAAAGATTGGCTTCTGATTTTTTTCCCTTTCCCCGGCCCCACTCGGCGAGCGGGCTTTTGGGAAATAAAAACCAACATTGGTGTTGATCCGAATTAAGAGTTTAATCCAATATAAGACAATGCATACACTTTAGAAATAAGACAATGCACAAACCTACACCAGAAACTGCAGAACAACAGAGACATACATTCCATTACCTGACATAGGAGGAAAGAAAGCAAAGAGTACAGAGACATCTTTGGAGAGTAGCAAGGGCAAATCTGATCTTTTTCTTCTATTTAGAAAGCTTTATCCTCTTGTATCTAATCCATTCAAAAAGGGCTGGCCCTCGGTCCTCCAACCAAACGCCATCTCTGACACTTCTTGGGCTTCCCCTTATTTACTGCAAACATCTGGGGTCATTTGCTTCTTTGTTTTAACAAGAAAAGGCGGAAAGCTTGTCCTGGCATCTAGAATTCCTAAAGTCATAAAACACAAGATAAGCTCTCACAGACAGCTTGTGGAATGCGGGGGGCCTCCTGTGCTTTGAATACTTACCCATTAGTAGTTTTAAATCATTAACACAGCCTTGTTCAAAATTAAGAAATATGTTCAAGTGAGAGTGTTTACACATGCCATAAGATTAACTGTAATAAAGTCTAAAAAATAATCATTTTTCTTTAACACTAGTCAATGCATTTGTTACTTCAAGGCTGGGCTATTGTAATTCTTTACTATTTTCAGCCTTTAGCCTGTGGTCGGAAAATGTAATTTCTCTTATTTCATATATGAAATTATCCTATTTACTAACTATAAAAGTTCTCAGTCTGTTTTACTTGCAAGGCCACACAATTTTCCTGTGTGAGGGTGTTTGTAGACCCGACATAGCTAGTAGCATGATGAACTGTTCTCTCTTTGCAAAGATATGAAAATAAAGCCCAGACTGAGTGAAATCCATCAATCTCTGTTTATCTCAGTTTGTCTTACTAGGGTGAATACTTGAATACTGTTTTCCTACTACAATTTGGCGTTGTCATGGCAGGAGTCTCATATGACAGATTTTCCAAGGACAGCGATTGTCAGAGGGGTCAGCTACCACCTGGAGGAAGCAGTCTTCCAGCCTCAATACCTCATTTAGACGTTTAGGGAGTGAGAGGTTCTGGTTTTGAGGTCCCTGGAGGTCAGCAGGAGAATCAAAACTAATCATTTCTTTTTTTGAGATAGTGAGATACATCTTTTGTCGGCACAGTTTCAAAAATTATTTTTAAAAACCCCCAAAGGTTGTTAACAGATTCAAAGATTATTAGAAATCAAATACTGGAAAATTAGCTCAAAAAAGTTTTTTTCTCCATAAAAAAAGAAATAAATAAATGTAATCTATTTAGCAAAAAATGAAACTAACTAAATTAAAGATTAATAGGTTAATCATTTTAAAAAGCACTAAAATAATTTTAATACTAAAGAACCTAACAACATAGCGTGCATATACATATATATACACACATACATATATACATACATGATAAAAGATAACTTTTCTTTTGGGGAGAGGAGTGACAATTTGGGGTTTTTCACCTGTAGACCCTTGCATAGGAAAGTGGGGACTTTCTCTAAGCACTGAGATGAAGGTTGTAGGGGCTACTAGAAGGTACTTAATTTTTTTAACTCTTACAGGAAATTAATAACTCTCAGCTTAAAACTAATTATTAAAGATAGAAAAGTAAGTTAGGGCATAAAATAAGGTGAACTTAAAGTTTAAAAAAAAAAATTCACATGCAGCTCTGTTGATAAGTTTCTCTTTTTCCATGTTGTCATTTTGTGTCTGGCTCAGTTGTTTTTTGAACATCCTGTTCTATTTTGGTTCACAAATTTCTGGTCTCATTTCAGACTACTTCCCTTCCTGGGATTCCCCTTTAATCAGCCTTGCTGATCCTGCTCACCTGTGTCTTGTTGCCAATTGCCTCACCTATTTAAACCTCTTCCTCTGCAGCCTCCTTTGCCAAGAATAAGAAAACAATTTTCAGGAAATATTTATGTTGAAAATGGTATTCCCAAAGGAAGCATAGTTAGTCCTTTATTTTGTTTATATTATGATTAATGATATGTTTGAAGATGTTGAGAATGAAATGGGTGTTTTATTCAATTGCTGTTTGATGATGGATCAATTTGGAAGAGGGGTAAAAATTTTGGTATCCTAGTTAAAAAGGTTCAAGAAGCCATTATAGCCATAATAACAACACAAACATCAGTATTAAAGGTAGAAATGGGGGAAATGCCAATACAGTAGAAGAGATTTCAAATACTTTCTACTTACTGGTTTTAGGTAAAGAATCATTGTGAAACTCATTCATGTCAACATATTTTAAAACCAAAAAGGAAAAACTTTTGGATGGTCAGAAGATAATATTATAAAAGATCTTGAATTACTGTATCTCATACAAACGTCAGTAAAACAGTTATTAGCTCATTAATTCATCCACCATTGTTGCCTAATATAGACACTGATTTAACTTTGCTGTTTAAACTGAGAAATAAGGAGAGTATCTCTGATTCAAATATGGTTCAGCAATATTTGGATAAGAAATATTATGGTTTTGTTAAAATTTTTACGGATGCTTCAAAAGATTTAAATAATAGGAATGGTGTTTATTTTGTAGTTCCAGAATTCCATTTAAATTGAATAAGAGAATCAGTGACGAAGTTTCAGTCTACACAGGAGAAATGTTTGGGATCATGTTGGCCTTGGAATGGATTGAAGAAATTCGTCCATTAAGAAGCATAGTTTGCTCTGATTCTAGTTCAGCATTATTTTCATTTAAACATATTTACTTAGACAGCAGGCCTGATATAATAGCAGAAATTCAGCAATTATTATTTAGAATTCAAGCAATGGAGTTATTAGTTTATTTTATATGGATTCATTCTCATATAGTAATAGACGGGAATGAGATGGCTGATAGATGTGCAAAAAAAAGCAAGTAAACATAATTTAAATGATATAACAATTCAATTTACTAAAGGTGAAATAAAATCAGTAATTAAAGGGGAACGACGTTTTTTTTTATATTGGGCCCTTAATTTTACGTTATTGCATCTTGTTCTACTCACTATATGAGTTTTGTGTCATTTGGAGCCGTTCTGAAGATATTCCGTTAGGTTATATCCAAGTAATGTCTTCCTATGGGCAACGACTTGAAGGCATGAACTGAACTGTTCATAATTTATTCTTTATGGTACGCCAGCATTCATAACATGTAGGCGAATCACTGTCCCCTAGACATCGGCGGTTATATTTTTTATATTTATATGTTTTAAAAACAAAGCGGCGCGTGTATCATGTCATCTAGAACTTTTTACTAAACGCTTCGCTCAGATTTTTCAGCATACCAGGCCAGAAAGAGAGGCAGCCAGAGCTCTCTTTCAACTACATCAGTAGGAGAGGAATGTTTCGGACTATGCCATTGAATTCCGTACACTGGCAGCTGGCAGGGATTGGAATCAGTCACCTCTTTTTAATGCATTTTTGAATGGATTATCTGAAGAACTTAAGGATCAATTGGCACCTTTGGAATTGCAAGCAGATTGGGATCCTCTTATTGCTCTGGCAATTAAAATTGATGAGACTATGTGAACATCAGAAGGAGAACTTTTCTTCAAGTAATGGCACAGCAGTCCACCCAAGACACAGCATTGTTAACTATTCCTCTTCCTGGAAAACAACAGCTGCAGTGTCCTCTGCACCCTCTGCATCACCTGCTGATCCCATGGAGCTTGGCAGGGCTCACCTTTCTCCTGAAGAGCGTCAACACTGTTAAAACGAGGGGACTGTGTCTGTACTGTGTTTAGTCAGGACACTTTATTTTCACCTGTCCAGTCAATAAGAGACCACCCCAGAGGAAAACAATGGTGAGTTGCACTATTTTATTTATTTTTTTAACTCTGGTAGTATTAACCCTACTGTTTTTCTCACCACTCCTGAAAAGACTGTCAAATGGGTTGTGTTTATAGATTTTAGTGCTGATGCTAACCTAATGGATGTTCATTTTTCAGAACAGTTGAACTTAAAGAAATCCCTTGAGAAACCTCTGCAGGCCAAGACATTGGATGGACGGCATTTTTGTTTTGTGACTCATCACACTACTCTTGTCTAGGTCACTTTTCCTGATCATCATAATTAAATTACTCTTGTCAGATGTCCCTTAACAGCCTCTAATCATGGGTTACCCTGGCTTCTTTTGCATAACCCAAGCATTGACTGGGCCACTGGTTCTATTTGCTCTTGGAGTTGTGCCTGTTTACAGAATCCATCAACCCAACAAAAGGATGTTTTTTTTTCTAAGAGTCGATCTACCACATCTGATATGAACTCTGATAATCCTTCCCTTTCTAAAGTACCTACTTGTTACCATGATCTCCAAGAAGTTTTGAGCAAATCACAGGCTGCCTCCCTACCTCCTCATCGACCATATAGTTGTGCCATCGAACTGCTACCTGGAACCTCACCTCCTAAGGGACGTCTCTATTCCTTACCGCTACCTGAACAGCAGGCCATCAAAGAGTATGTTGAATCTGCTCTAGAGGCAGGCATCATCAGGCCATCTTCATCTCCTGCAGGCGCAGGGTAGAGGCCTGGACAGATTTTCCAGTAGCGCGCCTGCCCGCTCCCGCAGTGTTCAGTCCCGCTCCCGCAAAGAATTATGATTTTCAGTCCCGCCCCCGCCCGCACCTGTCATAGTTTGTCCCGCTCCCGCCCGCAATTCCTGCATGATTCCGATGTTGGCCTACTGCTCAAGGCAATTCGTGTCATTAGTTTGAGCCATTAAACATGCTGTGCTTAGCTGAGCACATTACTGGCTGATTCTTCACCGCATAGTGCATGACGCGCATTAGGTGGCTTGAGCTGCTGCTTCGCAGCAATACCCAACTGACCTACCAAAATCTACTGAGGATATTAAGAATAATATATTGTGCATAATCTTATATGCCACTCATCATCATGTTCACGTATGAAATAAAAATATAATAAGTTATAATTAATCATTTTAAACACCATATGATGAAGCCCCACCCAGCACGTTGTGATGTAGGCCTATATATGATAGACAGACTGATAACTTATGACTTTATTTCACATTTTAAAACATGTTTTTAGTTTGCGGGACTGCCGCTTATCACCGCTCCCGCCCGCACCCGCACTGTGCACTCTGCAGGGCTCTAGCGCAGGGTCATTTTTTTGTGGCCAAGAAGGACAAGTCCCTGCAGTTGTGCATCGATTACCGTGGAGCAAAGATCTTTACTAAGTTGGATTTGAGAAATGGCTATCCTCTTGTGAGGATTAGGGAGGGGGATGAATGGAAGACTGCCTTTAATACTCCCACTGGACAATAAGAGGACCTTGTGATGCCATTTGGCCTAAAAAATGTGCCAGCTGTATTCCAAGCCCTAATAAATGATGTGCTCAGGGACATGCTCAATTAGTTTGTTTTTGTATAGCGGTACCTAGATGACATTCAGATTTTTTCCCCTGGTGAGCAGTCTCATATCCAACACGTTTACAAGGTTCTCCAGTTACTTCTTCAGTACATACTCTATATGTGAAAGCAGAGAAGTGAGAGTTCCATGTTCCTAAAGTCTCTTTTCTTGGCTTCATTGTGGGCCAATGAGAGATTTGAATGGGTCCAGCCAAGGTGGAGGCCATCAGAGACTGGCCAGCTCCAACTTCAAGAAAGGAGGTACAAAGATTTTGGGCTTTGCAAAATCTATAGGAAATTTATAAGGAACTTTAGAACCACCGCCTCTCCTTTGCATGCCATAACCTCTCCCACTCCTAAGTTTCTGTGGTCAAGAAATGTTTCATCTGCGCTCCAATTCTCAACATGCTAGATCCTATGATTTAATTTTTTGCTGAAGTGAATGCTTCAGGTTCTGGAGTGGGAGCTGTCCTTTCACAGCACTCACAGCAAGATAATCATATCCCTTTGCTTTCCTCTCTCGTAAACTGTCTTCTGCAGAGAGGAACTACGATATTGGGGATCGAGAGCTACTGGCCATTAAGGTGGCCTTGGAAGAATAGCTTCACTGGCTTCAAGGGGCAGAACAGCCATTCATAGTATGGACAGACCACAAGAACTTGGAATACCTTCATAGGGCCAAGAAACTGAACCCCCGTCAAGCCAGGCGGGCCCTGTTTTTTAGCCGTTTCAATTTCAGTTTCTTATAGACCAGGCTCTACAAATTGCTAAGCCAGATACCCTGTCTCTTCTGCATAACCCTGCCTCTTCCACTGAGGTTCCAGACCACATCATTCCATCCTCATGCATTTGGGGGGCAATGACTTGGAGTGTGGACGAGAAAGTTAAACAACTCTCTGCGGGTCTCCAGCCCCCAGTCAGATGTCCTGAAAATTGTCTCTTTGTTTCCCCAGAACTAAGGTCCCAGGTCATTCCCTGGGGACATGCAACTAGTTTTTCGTGTCATCCTGGAGTGAAGAGGACGTGGTTTATAATACAGCAACCATTCTGGTGGTCTTCTATGAAAAAGGTTGTTTCTGAATATTCCAGCTCTACCCTGGTCCCACATTTCTCTGGATTTTGTTACTGGACTGCCTGTTTCTAAAGTTAACATCACCATTCTCACAGTTGTTGACAGATTCTCTCAAATGGCTTATTTCATTCCTCTTGGCAAACTGTCCCCGATGAAGGAGACAGCAGAGATCTGATTGGCTCACGTATTCAGAATCCATGATTTCCAAACTGATGTTTCTGAAAGGGGGCCCCAGTTTGCCTCTCAGTTTTGGAAAGCATTTTGCTCCATCTTGGGTGCGTCTGTCAGTCTCTGATCAGTTTACCACCCTCAGAGTAACGGACAGTCTGAAAGTCTTAATCAGGAGTTGAAGACTGGTCTATGTATTTTCGCCTCCCAATGTCCCTCCAGCTGGAGTAAGTAGCTCATTTGGGTGGAATTTGCTCACAACATGCTACCTTGCTTATCCACTGGCTTTTCCCCATTCCATTGTGTCCATGGCTATCAACACTGCATGAAAAGTGGGATTTTCGTCAATATACGGCACTGTAGATTGTCGTGGAACTTCAGGTTAGCGGCAGTTTACGGCAATTTGCAGGCCTTGCCGTAAACTCCCGTAAATTGTCAGAAATTGACGTGGAATTTCTTAGGCAGTGTTCCCCCCATGCCTCCCCCCCATGGAATTCTAGGGGAGGCTTTAACATGTAAATGAACATGCTGTGAGCTATACAAATGCAAACCAGGGTTGCAGGGGGGGTTTTACCCCCCCTGCAACCCTGGGTAAGAAAATCTCTGATACAAAGAGATCAGGTCTCTCTCTTACATTTTAGCTTGAATTGATTTATTTAATTAAAGTATAGAGACCAAAACAGATCTTTAGCTGACAGAGCAATACATTTAGAGCAGTAATTATTTTTTTTTAAATTTGCATTTAAGATAAAAAATAAAATGTTGTCTGTCAATATGCTCAATTCACAATTACTTAAGTGGAAAAGTTTCAAGAAATGATTCTGAGATGATTCACTTTATGACATGGCGCATTATCCTGTTGGAAGTAGCCATCAGAAGATTGGTACACTGTGGTCATAAGGTCATAGGTCAGCATGCTAAATTGGTTTTAAGTGGCCCAAAGTGTGGCAATAAATATCCTCCAATTAGATGGTAGAAATAGATCAGGCCCAGTATAGCCTAATTATAGACTCTTACATTTTAGCTTGAATTGATTTATTTAATTAAAGTACGCTAGATTACTGTGTATGCAAATGTTATGTAAAAGAAAATACACAAAATAATTTACTTCTAAAATTAGTTTTAATCAGAATCAGTTGGCTGTAATGGTTAATTTTTTTTTTTAGATTTCCACTTTTTTTTTTTTGTTATTGAATATATAAGAAAACAATAACAATCTCAAACAACAAGTCAATAACAAATATTTCAATACAAGAAGAAATATCACAACTCCTGCTTTTGAAAAATAAAATTAAATGCACAGGCTGGAACAAAGTATAAAATAAAATAAATAAAAATAAATAAAATAATAATAGGGTTTAAAGTAAATTAATCAGTGGGGACTACCAACTGAAATTCTTCAATTAACTCAAACAATTTAATTGCATTTAAATTCTGCATCTTTCTCAGACATCTTTTGAAAAGGGAAAGTTCATTTTTGAGAGCAGAGATTGAGAGGGAGCATTTTGCATAGCGACATTTATGGATATAATACTTTGTTACAATTATTAGAATATTGATTAAAAATTCCAAATTTTTTTTCTTTAATGGATAAACCGAATTGAATGTTTTGCCAGGAAATAAAACCTAAATTTATTGTTTTAGAAGACAGAAAGGTTCGAAGTTGATCCCATAAGTTTAATACTTCTTTACATTCATAAAAAAGATGTTTAGTTGTTTCCAATTGAGTTGTACAAAAGCCACAATTCTCAACATTAAACTTAAATCTCTCTCTTAAAAACTCATTTGAAGGATATATGTTATTTATTATTTTAAATTGTAATTCTTTATATTTAGGAGGAATTGGGAATTTCAAATAATTTGTCCTAATTTTGACTATCATAGATTTCTTAAAATTTTGTTAGAGAGCTGTGCTTTTTGTTCTTCCTGGGTACATATTATTTATAGAATATTGATTCAAAAACTTGTTGTTGCATTTATTATCTCTAATGTCCACCTGCTCAAATTCAATCTTATGGAGACAAACAATTGCAATTGCAAACAATTTATAGGTGCATTACCGCCACCTTCCAGAATGGAGCGACGCGAGCTCTTCTCGCGAGTCCTTCCGTATAACAATGACGTCGTATGTGATTGGAGGAGCCTGATGAGCCTTCGGCCCCATCGTCCAATCACGTGTGAGCTTTTGTGCACTACGACTTCTCGCGAGACCAGCATATTAGCAGACATGTTTGTGTTACTACACTTAGAAGAACTTCATCTCCATTTACCGTGTTTGTATTTTGTTGTTACGTGAACAATGGCTGCACGACGTCTCGCGTTCAACTCGCCTCCAACTGCTCTTAGTCCACAACTTTCGGCCAGCCCGCAGACTGACGAGAAGAAACTGCTGATTGCTATCAGCGGACTGTCTCGTCAGCTTGCCCAACATACTGCCGACATGAATGAACGCCTCACTCAGCTGGAGAATTTGATGCGCTCCAGGTTGTAGTCCATAGAGGACAAGATGGCGGCTCTGCAGTCGAGCAACTTTGCAGGATATACGAACTCGAGGAAGAGAAGACGGGTGCACAACGCCACGCTAGCGGTAAATATATGTTCGATTACTGGTAGCTATGCTAAAAGCAGCCTAGCTTAGCTAGGCAAGCTAAAGACAACCTAGCCTAGCTAGGTAAGCTAAAAGCAGCCTAGCCTAAAGCTTTATTAAAGTGTATTTTTTGTGATTCACAGGAAACAATATGCCGTCTTAACAACTCGGAAACTAATTGCAGGCGCTATGAACCGGAGCAGGGGTAAGGTTTAAAGAATATGCAGTAAAAGGACATGGATACGGATTGATACCGACCATAGCTGTACTTTTTTTTTTTTTTTCACAGACTACAGTCGCCTCACAATGAGGCGGTGACCTCCTATTTGCTCGGATTTGCACGATGTTGATAAAGACGACATTGTGTGTAAGTGACTTGTTTTAATGTTTTCTCCTTCCTTGTTACTGTGACTTGCGTTTGATTTTTTTTTTTTATTCATACCACTCTCATTTAATTGTTTTCCAGCTGCCTGTAAGACGTATTATGAGACGGTATGCAGGAGCTTCAGATACACGCTGCTAGCCAGCACGCTGCGTGCGGAGGCCGCCAGGCTATCTGCTCGGAGTCGGGCCAGAAGAAAGAGGGTAAGACTTTATTTGGTGACTATTTTTCAGGTGCATTGATAGATGTGTTGTGTCCATATGCAGTGCGCTGATTCATTGTTTTTTTTTCAGCTGCTGAAGGCGAGGCAGAGTGTGCTATCAGATGAGGAAGTGGAACTCTGTAAGTCCGCCACCGTCGACCTCATGTCCGACGAAGAAGATGGCGTCGTCGGCGGTGTCTCTGGATGGATTGTACGGTCGCCGCCATTTCGTAGGCCGGATCTCACTGAACTCTGTGTTAAGCTGCAGTCCCGGTTAGAAGCGATGCCGAAGTACAGGGCCACGCACAGTAGGCGTCTGCACATCGGACCTGCCTCGGAGGGAATGCTGCCTGTTACCTCCAACCCCGAGGAAGCAAACGGACCGTTCACGGAGTTGTAATTTTTAGATACGCATGTGTTTGGATACGCGTTGTATATAGTTGTGTGTGTTTTAATAAAGCTCTTTCTTTGCATAAACAGCTTCCTGGCAAATCTTCATTTCCTGTATAAATTCATTAATGTCCTTGATGGTAGCATAATAATTGTGTAGTAGTGTAGGATAACATAAATACACAGCATATGAATGAATAAATATATGAATGAATAAATATATGAATATATATATATATGAATGAATAAATATATATATGAATAAATATATATGTAAATATATATATATATATGCCAACCAATCACGAGCGACTTTACTTGTTTAAAAGGAAGCGGTTCCGTCCAATACTCAGTAAGAAAATTAAAGCCTGGCGTGGCCACGTGTGGTTTTGCTGCCAATCACGAGCGATTTCACTTGTTTGAGAATAGTGGTTTCAGCCAATACTGAGAAGGTTATTCAAGCCAGACCTGGCCAGCCGCGCGGGTTTGCTGCATTCATATGCTAATTAGGGCCATTAGTACAGCTGATCGCTCTCCACATACGTCAGAGTCCGTTTCCGACAATTTGTGGCACGACAAACGCGGACAAGCACGGGTTGCAAATTGTCGGAAACTGACGAAAATCAGGCAGATCTGCGGGAGTTTACGGGGGTTTACGGGGACGAAAATCTCACTTTTCATGCAGTGCAACCTTCTTTGTTTCCAGCCCTTGAGAAGGAGGTCAGTGTTCCATCTGTGCTAGCCCTTGTCCTGTCACTTCCAACAGACCTGGGTTGAGGCACGTCGCATCCTCTAGAAACAGTCTTTGGTCAAAAGTTTGCTGCTGATCGACGTAGATCTCAGTTTACCATGTGGGACAGAAAGTATAGCTGTCTTATCGGGATCTCCCCCTCCAAACTGAGTCACTTAAGCAATCCCCAAGTTTCGTTGGACCATTTGTTGTGTCAATGATAATCAATCGTATCTGTGAGACTCAAGCTTCCCAGGACCATGACATGTGATCCGACCTTTCATGTGAAAGCAAGAGGAGATAAAAGGGAGATAACGATAAAACATCTTCAGTCTGCTTCATCACCTGCAAAGAGATGTAAAAAGAACAGCACAACCAAGGGATATAGTATAAAAGATACAAAAAATTAACACATTGATACTATCACTTAAGTTAAGTAGTATTATTTAATCTGAAGCTTAAATTACTTGTAGCTGAAGATAAGAATATGTACTTTCCATATGAAAGTGAATCTCTAAGTACCTGGAGCCAAGCACCTGTAGTTGTTTGTGAGAGTGCACTTGTGCATGTAAAGTTTAGCCAAGGGAAAAATGCTCAATAGTGGTTGTGAAGAGCCAAAGATGTGCCCCTCCAGAGCACCGTTGGGGACCCAAAGTCCCAGACGCCCAAAGGGACCCCAAGAGCAAAGGCGCCCATGAGGGGCCAACCCAGGAAATCTGACCCCCACCAAGGGACCCAGAGGAAATCCCCCAGCCACCGGAACGCCAGAGCCCATGGGAGCTATGGGTACGAGTCTGCAGGCTCCGCCGGCAGCCAGCCACCCCGGAGTGGATCCGGCAATGGGACCTGAGGCCCCAGGGGCGCCCCACCCCCCAGCAGGAGCCCCGGCCGGGCCCCGGGGTTCAGGCCCCGCAGAGCAGCTGCCAGGAATAAGCCAGTACCAGCCCGGGCATCCACCTTCAAACACCGAGCATCACCAGTGCACTGGTGAGCCCAAGCGCCAGCCAGCGAGGGGGGGGAGGTCAGGGGAAATTGGCTCTGCAATCTGACTTGAGATGTTATTGGGAGAGGGACCAGACGACCCAATACTGTAGGTGAACCTAAAATCCAGATGGATGGGGGGAGCGGTCTCAATTCCACACTGATCCATCTATTTCCTGCTTCGGGCCCGGCCCCCTACCCCGCACCTGGACCAGACGATTCCCAGCAAAAGCCCCCCCGGAGACAGGGCCAAGATGTCCCGCACAGGCAAGCCAACCAGAGCCTCATCATTTATATTATGGCCAATTGTTTGTTTTTTTGCTTGTCTTTTCTGTTGTCTGACTTTCTGTGGATTGTGTGATTGTCTGTTGTCATTTGTGAAATGATAATTTAGTTATTTTTGTCTTGGGAAAATAGAGGTGAGTGAATAGTTAAGGTTAAACTGTAAAGCCGGGCCGTTTCTAGTTTCCGTGGTTCAGTTTTTCCCCTAACCTGTTTACAAAACGAAGCAGGAGTTAAATGTGTTAAAAGTTAATGCGCCGTTGTTTAAATTAGGAATAAAAGGGATTGATATAAGGTTAAATAAAGTTTACAGAAACTGATTAAACTAAGTGAAAGATTTTGCTTGACAATAATTGGGCATTTCTTCAAATAAGCAAGGAGCTGTGTCATTATTTCACTGCAAAAGTTGAATTTGGTAATCTTAATTCTTTAAGGTTTGGATTTAGGTTCTCAAGGATAAATAAATCTATATGTGTGTAAAGCAAAATAATTTGTATAAAAATAAATTAGGCTGATTGAATTTGCTTTTAAATAAGTGACAATTAATTTAGGAATTATTAAATATTAACAAAAAAATATGTTAAACAAATTTTAATATTTAGTCCAGATCAGCTTAAGATACATTTATTTCCTAAAATGAATTGTGGAGTCTTTAAAATTATCTATTATATATGAAAGATATATCTGGATGTTAAATTTCCTGAAATTTAAAAGCAAATTCAAATTCACAAATAACACATATAGTTTTATCTTGAAATTATAAATACATATTTTTTTACAAACTATGTGCATCTGGTTTTGAAACACTATTTAGCAGGTTTACATGGTCATATTCTTAAACATGGCTGTCAAGGACAGGGGGCCAGGCCCTGGGCCACCTTGAAGAGTGAGGCCCTATTCTTTGATGTGGATGCAATTATGTATGAATAAAGATGGATTTATGCTTTACACATTTTAGCACCAATGTTTCTCCATGCAGCCTGAATTTCCCTCACCTGACAACTAACAAAATTTGTAACTACATGAAAAGATGGTCTATAAATATCCCCAAGGCAAACAGATTGTTTGAAAGATTTTACTATGAAATTTTTTGGATGATGAAAAGAGCCAAAGAAAAGAAAACTGCATTTTCTGCTTTCTTAGTTATACAATTTTAACTACTTTTCCATTAATATCTAAAATTTCGTCTATTTTATTTTTCAAATTTCATCTTAGACATATCAAGGAGGAGTCTTTCTTGAGGAAACCTTGTGCTTATTAGGTCAAGAATTTATCCAAGAGTGATAAAAACACAACCTTTGTAAAAGGACATCTGTAAATTAAAAATTAAAAGAGTTCCCTGTTGCTGTTCTCTTCCCCTTATTTTTCGATACGCAGAAAAACTCAAATCCAGTTTTATCTGACCAGGTTAAACAGAAAATGCATATTGTTGACTTTCTGAACACAGGCTCGAACTGGAAATGATTTTCGGACCTGACATTTTCCCATCTACACCGACCCACTTATGGGCAGTGTTGGGCACGTTACTTTGAAAAAGTAATTAGTTATAGTTACTAGTTACTTCTCCCAAAAAGTAACTGAGTTACTAACTGAGTTACTCCACAATAAAAGTAACTAGTTACTAGTAAAAGTAACTATTGCGTTACTTTTGTGTTTCTCGCCCCCGTAAACCTCACCACCCGGCCCCCACCTTCTCGCCGTGTGTTTCCAAAGCCAGCTGAATAGAGCGGACGACAAAGACAAGAACCTGCAGACAGTTTAGCATTTATTGCAACTCAACGTAAATGACATCAGGGGGGAACGCGATGTGAAGTTTTATAACAGGACATTCAGATCCGGTGAGTATATGAAATTAATAACTGGGGATGTCTAATTCTGAAATCCTGTGTGTTTGGGTTGTTATAGATACTGCAACATCTATCTATCTATCCATCTATCTATCTAGATGTATACTCTGTGTGTGACATAAAATATGGATCTCCATCCCTGCCACAAAGGCCATCAAATAATGTTTAAAATAAAAAATACAGTAGGTTGAGAAGGCAGAGTATCCATCCATCCATCCATCCATCCATCCATCCATCCATCCATCCATCCATCCATCCATCCATCCATCCATCCATCCATCCATCCATCCATCCATCCATCCAGATTTCTCCCTTTCTCCATATAGGCTATCATTTCTGGCTGTTGTCAGGTTCATTTGATCGTTCACGCTCTCCATAGTTCTCCTGTGGCGCGAGCACAGGGCGACTGTTGCGCGCCTTTAGCGAGCATGCGCGTTTCCTGTCGCTTGCGCGGTGACTCTTGCCGCCTGCGCTGTGTGGAGATGCAGAGGAAACCGTTATGTGATGGGGAAACGCAGCTCTACGTAACACCGGTATTTCCATGTGGAAAACGATGTTTTGCTGCTGGAGTCATCCTGACTCTCCATCTCTCTGTGTGTGCTGTACGTTAACACCCACCAGCAGAAACACCCACCTATTCAACTGACAGACGGAATCTCACTATTCATCAGCCATTCTCATCCACCCCTCTCTCATGACAAGGCGCGCACCTCTGGATGACCTAAAAATAATCTTTAATATCTCTTAAACAAAAGTAGCACAAACAATATTTTTTTCTGCACAAATCTGCACTAACCTTGCACTAACCATTCGGTCTATTTGCAGAGTTTTTTGACGTGGGTGGGGTGTCAGCTTCACGCAGCTGCGCACGAGTCCTATCATGAAAAAAGGTTCATTGTGCGACCTGAGTAACGCGCAGTAACGGGGTGTCTGCAATGGTAACTGCGTTATAGTTACAGTCAAAGTAATTAGTTAGATTACTCGTTACTAAAACAAGGTAACGGCGTTAGTAACGCCGTTAGTTTAAACGCCGTTAGTCCCATCACTGCTTATGGGCCAGTGTAGATGGAACCGAAGCAACATCCGCTGCATCCATATTCCTATGGACCAGCTCCACTCACCACATCAGCAGGGTAGCCAGATGTTACTGACTCACGTTTTCCAGCCCAAAAGATTTTCATAAACTGCCTGGATATAAGAAATCTTGCCCAGTTTGAACCAAAGTCTACTGATCTCTCAGGCCATATATCTAAAGAAAAACTGTTTTTACCCATAGAAGGCCATCCTAAACTACCAGACTGGGAAACATCCCAACCTGGCAGCAATGCACGTAAGACGGGCAACATTAGCCTTTAGATGCAAAACCCCATCATGCACAGCAACATATTTTTGTAAAATATTCAAACATAAATTTGCCAAATATAAGTGGAATGTCATAGTTTGGTTTAAAGAGCGCATTTTATTTTTATTATAATTTAGATTGTTGCAAGGTTTCAAGAAATAGAAAATTACGCCCTATGCCAACCGTCACAAGGATGTGCATGACAAGGAAGGGCTATATATGCTGCTTGCATCATTTATGTAGTTAACATTGTATTAATTATTGAGCTCCTTGAGTAATTTGCTGTCACATGTAGGTGCTTCGGCCAGAGATCACTTCGCACACTGAAATTAGGACTGGCCCATCGAGCACCAGTATCACAGAAAGTCCGAGACTGCTGTACACCAATACTCAACAAATACCTGAGTACATCATCCGACGGGCAGAGGCATCATGTTTTGTCATGTAGGATGAGGGAAGCTAGTCACAGCTGTTGAAAAGATGACACTTAATTCTGGGAAATCCTGAGAGCAAAAGATGGGAGGATTGAGGTGAAGATTCACCTTGCAGCAGGATAAGGACCCTAAACAGACAAGCCAGAGCCACAGTAAAAGGTTAGATAAACTCAGTCACATTATAGAATGGCCAAGGAAAAAATCTACTGTAGATCAAACAAAAAACCAAATCACATTCAAAATTCATACTTTCACATTTTATTCCAAAAGTCAAATAATATTGTTTCAAATGTACAGACTGAACAGTTTATGTACCCTGTAAGTCCACATAATAAGACATAGCCAACATAATTCCCTGATGATTGAAGCTGAATTTTATCTCCTGTGTAATTCAGCTACAGTATACCTTTTTTCTCTGTTTTTTTTGTTACATTATTAAGTAAAACACTGGCTCCCCCACTCAATTTAAATAAAATATAGAGCTTTCTAATCAAAAGCAATCAGAAAAGCATATATACACATAAAGAAATACTGAACAAGAAGTCCCTTTATAGTTTACATTTTGTAAGATGAAGATCAATCTACTTTACCACCTTCCTTCATGAGGCATCTGTATGAGGTTTTACATAAAATGGCTTAGGAATTAACAATAATTGCAGCGCATCTATAAAGTCAAACCAATTTTTTTAATAACTATTTTTAAAAACCCAAACCCAAGTGTTTCATAGTGTTTCATCGTGTAAAAAGCTCTAACAATGTGGCCCAGGCTTCGTATAGTCTGACCAGTATTTTATAAGATTTTCTGAAGAGCCAAGAATGTATGTAATGATCTTAGAGAATTCACAGCGATCATATTTTGAATTATACATCTTGAATTGGGAAGGGTTGGGTGGAGGCGTCAGTGAAAGTCCAAGCTTTTTCATGCACATTCCAATATAAGCATCCTCTATATTAAAAGGTTTGATAGATTTTGAGACCTCGACAAATTTAGCAGGAAGATCGTTGGAAAAGACATACCCATTGCCCAGTCTGGGTCAGTCTCCATCATCTCATATGCGGGTTGACCTGCAAAATATATGAAAGGTTGAGTGTTTTACACATCTATTCAAAACACTATATAAAGCACCTTAATAACAGAGCCCATTAGATTAGATGTGTAATAAAATAAGATAACCTTATGTGTCCCACAGTGGGGAAATTTGCTATACCGAAACAGCACAAGCACATCGGACTAGTAAGGCCAGAGGTAAATAAATAAACTGAAAAGCTTACAGATGAACAAAGGATTATAATAAATAAACTTAAGTAGATTGCACAGGATGAATAAATACAGTGAGTTGGCTGACGAGTGGGTATGTACAGTGTTTTTATATGTACAGTGTATTTATATATATTTATTCATTTAAAAAAATATATTTGTATTGCAGATTATGTAAATGATTATATACAGATAATGCATTACTTATTAAATTTTAGCAGTCTAAAAAAGAAATAAACAAAACAAACATCACGTTCCGCTTCTCTTCCACAGCATGTTTCAGTAGGTTTACATGAACTCTTGCAACTTTATAAGCAAAGCATTTCAGCGTGTTGATTTCTATTAGTGTATATTTATAAGGACTTACCTTTGTGAAAATGCAGAGAGCAAACACGAGCATGAGGGGATATTTTATGAAACGTGATGTCTTTCCTTCTTACAGCAGCGACCCATGCAGCCCGACGCCTCTTTGTTAAGTCCTCTGTCTGCGGTCCGTATTTTCTTTTCCAAGTGGGGAATACGAAAAACCGTAAGGCACCATCTGCTGTTTTCTGTCTAGAATTACTATTGCATCCTTTGACGCAGCACCAGTGTCCCATTATTTCGAAAGGAAGCAACTAGAACACTTCTACTCTCTGTTAGTTCTCTTTTGTTTGTTGCTGCTGTCTCTCCACCACAGAAATGGCGCTAACTACCCTAAATGCATTGCGCTATTGCGGAAGTGACGTACACTGTCAAAGACCGATAGGCTAGTGGCTAAAGGCCATGTGTTCAATGGGGCTGATGTGTTGTCTTGATTTACTTACTCTGTGTTCATGTGTTCAGCTTGTGTTTTGCACCAGAATGGGTTATATTTCAAAGAAATAAAAGTCAGTACTTTTGAAAAACCTTGCTTCACTTGTAAATTTGTTTCCACTCACATCTTGATTTGAATTATTGACCACATGTATTGTTTATACTGCTTGTAAATGGGAACAGTTAAACATCTGTTCAGTATTTTAATATACATTTTTTTTATTTTGAGGCGTTAAAAGTCACAAAATGCAACAGGTCCATCAGCCCCACAAACGCTGGCTGAGGAACAACAATATGAACATTACACAAGGGTTAAATGTTTATCTAAGAATATTCCAAAAATTGTTAAAAACAAACCACTGGAATTTGTTTTCCAGAAAACGTATTTCTAAATGAGAGAAAGATGGGAAGCCAAACACCTTCCAACTAAGAAAACAAATTCCCGTGGTTTGTTTTTTACTTTATTATGGAATGACTGTGAACTGAATGACTGAAAATCTTCCCCCGCAATTTGCTAATATTTTTGCAGATATTACATCTAAAAATGCACCTAACAATTTATATACATACAGTGTTTTCTGGAAAGTCACAAATAAAGTGATGCTTTTCTTTCAATCTATTATGCAAATGTGCAAGTCCGCTAGGTGTTAGGCAATATGTTAACACGTTTTGCTTAACGTTAAGACAACTATTTCATTAACTTAACACCAACTATTGACAGTGTGGAATATGAAATGCTCTTTAACTACAAAGTTTAAGGCGAATATCCACTGCAGGCCCCAAAGCAAAAAAATATGTAATTCGAAGGAAAGCCTTGTTGTGCCAGATTGAAGGTAAGTGATGCCTTGAAGATAACCTCTACTTTAATATGTAGAAAATAGTGGAATGCATGAGTTATCTAAAAACAGATAACATTCAGTGCTTTTTTTGTTATTGGTTTACTGCTGTATTTAATTTCGATTAATATGTGTGCCCAGACGGACGTTACTCAAAGTTATAATGCTACGGACGTTACTCAAAGTTATAATGCTGGAATGATGCACAATGTTCTTTATAGCAGTTGTTATTCATATGAATTACACTTGTACTCCCTTCTACTTTTAAGTTGTTTTGTAGAAAGATTCCCATACTGCTACATGAATCAATAAAAGAAACAATATCTAGCAACATTACGTTTTTCTCAAAAAGTAACATTTTTAAATAAATATGCATTTGATAATTTCTTTCTTAAGGTTCTGTTTATTGCCTGCTTCTTGTTTCAACTTCTATTTATAAGTCATGTAGTAGTATACATTTGCATGCGTTTAGAATATTTTGTCTTCTACAAATATATTCATATTTTTATTGGTGTATGTTTAACATACCCATCAAGAAATGGGTATGTTACATAAGCACTGGACAAAGGAAAGAAGTCACAAAAAGATTTAAATTTTAGGAAAATAGATGTGTGCTTATTGTGTGCCTTGTTTTATTTGTTTCTTATTTGTTTGTTATTGACTTTTACTTACTTCCCAGGTCTCTGAGTGCTCATCCTGTCAGGCCAGTGCTCAAGCATTGAAACAGCCATCAGTGTATACTCCCATAAAGGTAAAGTAATTCATAGTAAAAACAAACAGGTTTAGTGAGAATAGATTGTAGTGTTGAGCTGTTTGACAAATTCTTTTTTTAAATCTTCACTTATTTCTGTATGTCTGCTTCTGTCTCATTGAACCCCAGTCGGCCTCGGCAGATGGCCGCTCACACTGAAACTGGTTCTGCTGGAGGTTTCTTCCTGTTAAAAGGGAGTTTTTCCTCTCCACTGTCGCTACAACAATGCTTAGTGTGAGAGATTGCTGAAGAGTCAATGAGTCAATGCAATCAGTTGCTTTTCCTTAGAAAACGTTGAATCAATCTGACAGTATGAGCTGGTTGAGTTGTATCTGTAAAGTGTCTTGAGATGACGTGCTGTGAATTGGTGCTATAGAAATAAACTGAACTGAAATTGAATTGAATTGGTTGGTTGTCCTGTTTTGTCTGTGTTCTCACAAAGGGACTAGCTTTTTGAAGATATGTTGAATTAAGAAATGTACATTTATTTTACTAAACATTTACAATATACTGAGAAGCTATTGCTGTAGCTTCAATATAAACTGCTTTAGAAAATATTCCACTCAGGACGCTATGGAAGCCGGCAGACCAAACCAGATGAAAGTGCGCATTCAGCGTCTGCTCTGCCGATAATGCAAGCGTAGAAGAAGAAATGTGCTGTTTACCTGTGCAAAGAAAGAAACAATGAAAGAAAAATGTCTGAGGACTTCAGTGTTGAGGAAGAGCATGAGTTATTTGCCGAGCTGAATGTGCACTTTCATCTGGTTTGGTCTGCCGCGGTTTCCTTAGACTCATGAACGCGCTTTTAGGAAATACTATACACTACTGTTTATGCTCTAAAAACATTCTAAATGACTTCGTTTCGAGTAAATTCTGGATGCTACCCACTCAGGACAATTGGAATACATTGGACGAGCAATATGGAGGAATATTGACACGTTTTTTGTGGACTTTTATGGACCTTTCTGTCTCGGGCACCGTAGACCTCCATTATTTGAATGTCAGCAGACAGCAAGAAGCCTCCCAGATCTCCAGATGCATTTGAGATATCAAAAAAGTACTCCAGAGTGTTGTTCAGCATGGGGGTGAGTAGAAAATGAAGGCTAATCATGTTTTGGGTGTACTATTCCTTTAAGTGGGCTGTGGACAACACTCCAGTGCCAGAGTGTTTTGCCAGTTATGGTTAGCAAACCTGAGCCAACCTGCCTGCCTGAATCTAGACTCCCTGATAACCTGAACCTGAACCTAACCTGTTTTTTGTCCTCTCTGCTTCCAGGAAGAACCTGTCTGAAATCTGAAACTCTGGAAGAGTTTCTCTGTCTGTAACCAGTCTGTCTGATTACTGAAGAACCCTGGAGAATCAAACCTGTCAGCCCTCAGCCTGCCGTCAGCCTCTGGACCCTCCTGGTTTCCCCTCTGCCGCTCTGCTCAAACCTCTCAACAGGTTCAAACCTGTACTCACTCAACCAGCAAGATTACTTCTGCTAACCATTCTGTCCCCCTCTGCAGTGAAAATCAGTCGTGACCAGTCCTGGACCAGATTATCCCCAGAATCAGTTCTGTATTCAAACCTGTGTGTTTCAATAAACCTTTGAGCTTTTTCCCCTGTCTCAGAGTGTGTTTTGCATCTGGGCCACACTGACATCAAACCAAAAGACACAGACCGCTCTTTAAGACGTGGTTATCGGGAACAGCTGAAAAAGAATGCCCTGCAAGCAACTGAAACGGGGCTCCATCAGGCTGATGAAATCCTTCAGCGACAGGATGAAGTTACACATGAGGCGACAGAGAACCCTAACCAGCAACAGACTGACACGCAGAAGGCTGCTGAAAACGTTGGCCGGCCAAACACCAAGGATGACAAAGAAGGTGGTCGTCAGGAAGGACAGACAGAATGTAACCTGTGTGTGCTCAGGTGTGCAGAGATGTACTGTCTTTTGGAAGAAAACAGAGAGCTGCAGCGTGAACTTGATGAGCTGCGGATCTGGCTTCTTTGGAGACAGTAATGAAAAAGTCAAGTACTATACGGGTCTACCAAACTTGGCAACCTTTATGGCTTTGTTTAATTTTCTGCTGCCTCTCATGTCTGCTCAAAACAAAATTCTCAGTCCATTTCAAATGTTTCTGTTAACCTTCATGCGTCTGAGATTGGATCTGCCCTCACAACACCATCCTTATCTCTTCCGTGTTTCACCAAAGACTGTGTACAGAACATTCAATGAAATGGTGTCATTTTTATATGCAAATCTAAAGCGTGCAATTGTGTGGCCAGATAGAGACACCTTGCACAAAATTATGCCTCATCAGTTTGTGGAGGCCTTTGGACATAGAGTCACAGTGATTATTGACTGTTTTGAAATTTTCACAGAGAAACCAGCTAATTTGAAGGCACGTGCCCAGATGTTTTCCTCCTACAAGCACAATCATACCATGAAGTATTTAATAGGCATAACACCCAAGGGAGCTATATGTTTCTTGTCAAAAGGGTGGGGTGGACGTACAAGTGACAAACATATCACCTTGAATAGTGGCTTTCTTAACATGTTGTTGCCTGGGGATATTGTGTTAGCTCACCGAGGTTTTGATATACAGGAAAATGTTGGCATGCTGTGTGCGGAGGTGAAGCTTCCAGCCTTCACAAAGGGGCGCTGTCAGCTGGATGCTAAGGATGTAGAAGAAACAAGGAAGATTGCACATCTAAGAATTCATGTTGAAAGGGTGATTGGAAATGTTTGTCAGAAATACAAAATATTAACTGGAATCATACCCATAAACATGCTATTAACATGTGAAGGCGAAGAAGTCACTTTCTTGGACAAATCATTGCCCTACTGTAGTGTAAAAATGAATGCCAGATCAAGTACTGTTTCAACTTTATTCTTCTTTTCACACAAATAGAATTTTGCTTCTTTTAAAGTTACTTTTGAAAAATAACAGCAAAACCAATATAAGTTTCACCATCACTTCAAATATTAACAATGTTTCTAAAGTTGTAAAAATGTGTCTACAATAAAGAGTGGAGTTTGAAATTTGAAACAAGCGCTGTTATTATCTTCTCAATCAAGCAGAGAATTTATGTAAATGGAATACAAAATCTCAAATACATAAATAATGCAGAACAGTGCAAAGTTTCAAATGTTTTACTTTGTCTTCCTCCCTCGTATATAGCAGATTGCTCTTTAGATTAAATTAGAAGATTTTCATTTTCCCTGGACTTGTTTTCACTGTGGTCTTCCGTAGAGATATGACCTAACAGGTGATATCTGTGAAGAAGACTGCAGATCCCAGTGAAAACAGGCCTGGGTAAAGTGAACAGCAAATACAGTGTGCAACTTATCAATGTGCAAAAATTATGACAAGTTTTTCCGTTCAGTCTGATGAGCAGCACAAACTACTCTAATAACTGCAGCTATCTGTGCAACTGCCCACAACATCTGCCTTGTCACTATAACAATAATATATAATATCATTCCCTAGCAGCCTTAGAAAGTTTGTCTGGGTAGGGTATACGTTCAGTTTTCTTGTTCTTTTTCACTGATTTCACTGATAATCCTTGCTGCTGGCTAGCAGCGCTCTCCTCTCGTTTTCTGCTGTTTTGTTTTTCTTCCGCTCACCACAAAAATGGCGCTAGGGGGCGTGTCAGTCATGTGACTGACAAAGACCGATACAATCTCTCTCTCTCTCTCTCTCTCTCTCTCTCAGCACAGACATCCTACAATGGTTAATTAGCTTGTAGGAGCCATAGATGACAAAAACGCTTTGATGTTCGTTTGTCTGTGTATAGCTGTTATGATTTTGTTTTTTTTTTGTTGGTTTGGTTGTTTATAGAGGAATGGAGCAACTAGATGTGGGTGGAGTTTTGTCATCAGACATATTACTTATAATATTACATACATATTGCTGTGATATATGTTTGGCAAGATACTTTTTTTTTTTAGAATGTTCACATCAACACCATATTGAGCTCAGTGGATCCTTTTTTCAACAAGCGCGTCAGACAAGGAATGGCCTGACCTCAGCCTCTCAGTAGCTTTTTTTGTTTCCTGAAGTTATTGCAGTAAGGTCAACAAAAAATTCAGTTGTTCACTCACCCACTCTCTACCAGTGACACTCTAACGGGTGAGTAATGGAAGTGTGTGGATATGTAAATGTAAATCTCTTTATTGTCCCACAATAGGAAATTTGTTCTCTGCATGTTGTCTGCTCATCCCATTGGAGAGCAGTAGGCTGCCATTGTGTGGAGCAATCAGGGGTTAGGGGTTTTGCTCTTGAACCCAGAGTGGAGACTGTAGGGATTGAACCAGGTACTTACAACCTTCTTAGAGCACAAGCACACTTTTCTAATCAAGGCTAGGCCAACACTCTCCCATACATATGGGACTGTCACTTACTTGAAATCACAAAAAGAGAGCTGCCAAGTACACGGTGCTGTCAACATGGGAAAATCAGGGTGACCCCTACAAAATCTATTACAAATCCACAAAAAGAAACTGATTGCTGCTACAATGGCAAGCTGCATTTGAAAGACTGTGTTTTGGACAGACAGTGCATCTGTCTTAATATATATACTGTATATATATATATATATATATATATATATATATATATATATATATATATATATATATATATATATATATATATATATATATACAGTATATATAGTTATTTATATATATATATATATATATAACAACAGTATACTATATTTTAAATGAATGAAAATGGATCATAACCAATAAGGTCAATAGGCTAGTTGTCGGAAGATAGATATGACTCATGAAACAGCAGACAGACTAGAAGTTTGCAGTTGCGAGTATTAATAGTGAGGAAAACTATATACATATTTACAACATCAGTGAAACATCCAATCGGTCTCCGCAAAGTGACGTCAATTGTTTACATTGGGCGCGGTGCATCATGGGAAAACCACCATATTAGGTGGAAAGTCGAGATAAGCCACACACGGCTGTTCTTTCGGCACAATTATTTACCAGAAATGACACGATCGTGTTGTGTTAGAGGCTGCCAGTCCCGGTGTCGTGCCAAGGTAGTTATCCCTGCGAAAATTTGTATCCCCTCGTCGGGAGCGCGCACGGAGTAGGAAGAACAACCCGAGTTAACTCCGCTTCAATTCCAACGTGCAGAACTTGAAATTTGAAAGGTTTTTACGTGTTGAGCTTTACTGTTTTATTCTTTACTTCACATGTTATAGCAGAATATCGCCAGTGATATTGATCTAAAACTAATAATAAAACACAAACGTTTGCATGAAAGCTGGTCGCTGACAGCAGTGTCTACTCCTTCCTCTGAAAGCAAACAGATCCTTGTTCTTTTCCACATGTTCATTAAAAAAATCTCTCATTGTTTCACAGTGTCCAAATGTTCTCATCCCATTGAAAACTGTTGTAAACCATATACTTGTAATAAAAATGAAATAGAAAATGGTGTGCGCGTGTAATCATTAAAGACTATATGCAGAAGGAAAATAATTTTTTCCTGGTTGAAATTTAGTACTTAAATCTATATCTGTTTGTAGTAACGTACAATTTATCTATGTTGTACTATCCTTAATAAACAGTTTGTCTTCTAACATCAGCCGTTTTATTTCATCCCATATTGCCAAAATTGGCAATATGGGATGAAATAAAACCTGCTGTAATGTGTTCCCCTTGTCTAAATCAGGCAAAAAAGGCCCCAGCTTTTTCATTTTTGGCTTATAAACATCTTTTATGACAACTAACCCCTGAAACTTTGGAGTTGATTGACCTAATATTTCTTAAAGTTACAAGGGGGGAACAAATTATAGCAGGCCACCTGCTATAATCTGTTCCCCCTGTCTAAATCAGGCAAAAAAGGCCCCAGCTTTTTCATTTTTGGCTTATAAACATCTTTTATGACGACAACTAACCCCTGAAACTTTGGAGTTGATTGACCTTTATTTCTTAAAGTTACAAGGGGGGAACAAATTATAGCAGGCCACGTGCTATAATCTGTTCCCCCTGTCTAAATCAGACAAAAAAGGAGCCATTTGTCAACTGTCCGTGTGCTTCCAGTGACTTATATGTTTTGAATTCCTCGCAAGTGTAGGCACTGACGCCAAACACTAGGTAGTTTGTTATGTCCACTGATGAGGTCGGAGGCAGTGAAGTGATGTCGGAGCTCCAGTCTTTGCTGCGGAGATCATAAGGATCTATGCCGTTAATATCCGACAGTTTCGACAAGTAACATTCCCTGGCCTCATTATTAAGTTTTTGCCGGTACGGTAATTTCGTATTCTGCTTACTTTTTTCCATATAGTCAGAGAAACAAACTCAATTCTTTAGTCCTTCGTTTAGCTATGCTGCGGTTGTTTACATTATGCCTTTTACACCTATAATGGCGTCTTAGCAACAAATGTCACGTGACTGGCGGAGACCGATTGGACATCTAAAATGCGCAAAAGAGAAAACAAGACAGTAAAGAGGAAAAAAAAAATAATTAATCAATTCCACAAATAATGAACCCACATCTCTTTGGTCCATTTACCCCATGCTGGGGTTGATTAAAGGTCCCAAGCAAATTCCTTCTAAAGTGCTTGGTGCAGTGCAGGTCATGGACTGACAAAAGTCAGAGCAAAGTGGAAACTAAATTGTTCGTTGGCTGCAAGGAGCCTCCTACCAGCCTGGCAGGAGATCCAAAGTCTTTGTGCACCCAAAGGGCAATCTTTCTTGGGCTCTAGGCCTGGACCTTCAGCTCGCCATCAACACCTGGCCTGGATAATAAAACAGGACCATTTTCTCAATATATATAATCAAAACATTCTAGTGTGCATGCAAATTCAGTAAGTGGCACTCTTTGCACTACAGATAATTTCAAAGAATAATTTTCAATCAATATGCATATTCAATAAATATAAAGTTCCATATAAATTAAATTCATGAAAAATCGAATAAATATGCACTATATTAATTAGTTAACATGAAATGTAAAAAACTACTAATACAAACAAGAGCTCAATAAATATTTAAGGCACCTCATTGTTCACATATGGGTTCTTCAAAGCTAGTCCGGGCATCTGTTTGTATAATCAGTAATTCAGCAGCTACATAAGAAACAAAGACATCAATTAGCTAATATTAAGCCACACAGGAGAAACACTTACCAATTCCGTAGTTTGTATGTCACACAAACAGGTTTTTTTCATCTCATCTCGGCTAAGTAGTTAGCTCCTGCAGCTCTGCTTCTCCAAACATGCCATAATCTTTCATACTTCCCCACTCAAACTAATGTACCTAGCTGATAGGCTGTTGTACATGTGACTCTGATACTCAACAGCAATTGGCAAAAAAGTACACAGAATGATCACTGGGATCTTTCTCCATTATCTAAACATGTAACAGAAAAATCACTGGGATTTAAAACCGGGTTACATATATATGTGTAATATATATAAATATTTATATATAATAATAATAATAATAATAATAACAATAATAATAATAATAATAATATATATATATATATATATATATATATATATATATATATATATATATATATATATATATATATATATATATATATATATATATATAACCCAACTAGGAGTTGGAGTCTCTTGGTTAATGACTTGATTTGTCATTATCACTTTAATCTATGTTGCTGTACAGAAACTTGGCTGCAGCAAGAGGATTATGTGAGCACAAATGAGGCAACTCCTTCTAGTTATTTAAATTTTCACATACCTAGAAATTCTAGACGACGAGGAGGAGTAGCAACAATCTTTCAGTCTGAATTACTGATTACTCCAAAGGCAGGTAATAATTACAACTCTTTTGAACATTTAACTCTTAGTTTCCCTCATTCAAATTGCAATGCAAGGAAACCTCTGCTTTTTGTGACTCTGTATCGTCCACCAGGTCCTTACTCTGAAATTTTAGATACATTTTCAGAGTTCCTATCTGATTTGGTGTTAAATACTGACAGGGTCATCATAGCGGGTGATTTTAACATCCAAGCTGACATTGAAACTTATAGCCTTGCCAGACAGGACACTGTAAAAAATAAAAAAAATAAAAATAAAAAAAAAGAAACTTATAGCTTAAAGCTACAGTGTGTAATAATTACAGGCATATAAAGTCAGAAATGTAATATATTATACATAACTATGTTATTTATCATCACTTATGAGCTCAGCCTTTTAACCATAATATTTGCGTTGCCTTAGAATTCGTTATTTATAATTACATAGGAGCGGGTCTCACAGCCATGGAGGCTGACATCTTTGCGCTACGGCAAGCGCAGAGGCAACAAACTAGCAATTGCGAGATCTCCCATTACGCTCGAAAATAACTACGGCAAGTTGAGAGAGATGAACTGAGACGGTACTGAACAGTAGATGGCAGTATTATGCCTGAGAAGCGTTTAGTCTGCCTGAAACCAAAGAAGAAGAAGAAGCAGGTATACTGCGCCTCAGTAACAAGAAAGGTGAACAAGGCGGCAGGCGTGAGTGACTTTGCAAACTGTTTGGCACTGTGTGGCCAAACATCAGATGAATGGAGGATCATGCCTACTCTGTATCACAACGAAAAGCGGCGGACACCGAACCCCCGTCATCTAAGAAGCGGAAACACGACGAGAATAAACGCAAGCGTGACAAGAAACGGCAAAAAACACGGATCAACATTGGCACGGCATTTACACGATGGAAGTCACTGATGGAGGAAAAAGGTTTTCAAAGTGACGCTCAAGTTGCCAGTTTTCTCTTGGACAGGTAATTAATCCTACACACACAATTGTCTAATATCACTGCAGTTTTTGGAGTACAGGATGCTCAGACCTGTCTAAAACAATAACATGCTGCGTGATGATGCTGTTACTCTCCAGTATACTTATTCAGCAACGTCCCTGACGTTTCACAGGTAATGATTCAGTAATTTTCTGTAAAATAATTTTCTGGATATATACCTCGGTTACTTCTCTCCGGCTCCTTTGGAGATCTTCAAGCCTTTCCTCCTCTGCTCTCACCCCGCTGGCACCCCTCCCTCGCCTGGCCCTAGCTGCACCGCCTCCCTGCCCTCGCCCTCTTCCTCGCCTTGTAACCCCCGTGCCACCAAAATGACTTGGACTCTGTAAACGGGGAATATATATTCTTCCAGCGAACACAATCTTGCTGTTAAACTAAGGACTACAATTACTTCGTCTGTTTATATCACCATGCAAAGCAGCTCACCAAAACGTCACAACGATGTAGAAAAAATAACGGGTATATTTATTATCTTAAGTCTACATGAAATCTATACCCTACACAGACTAATGAAGTACTATCTGTAAAATTATCCATGTAAACAAACCTCATCACTTGAGAAGGTAGGTGATGTGGACGTCGTGGAAGACATTTTGTCCCGTAACGCTCGCCGTACTGTTGGGGGGGAGAAGCGGTGGGGGGGAGATGTTCATGTTGCTGCGGTCTGCAGTCTGACCGCTAGATGTCGCTGAAAATTACACACTGTAGCTTTAAGTGCAGCCTTTAATGCCATCTTAGACACTATTGGCTTTGTCCAAAATGTGAATAGTCCCAATCATTCTCATCTCATACTTTGGACCTTAAGCTGACATATGGTATAGAATGTGAAGTATTTCCTCACAACCCTGTCCTCTCTGACCACTTTTTAATAACCTTTATGATTACTTTAACAGAGTTCTCCTCCCCCAATAGAATTTTTCACTTTAGCAGACCATTATCACATAGTGGAGTTATACATTTTAAGCTCTCAAAATCCTCTGTTTTCAAGCATTTAGAAATAATGACTCATAATGCATGACAATTACACTGGTATAATGTTTACCATTATAGAGATGTTAGACATTGTTGGAAAGCATAGATTCTCCACAATACAACCACCTAGTTCTTTTTATGGACATAGCAAGCACCAGAGCACAATTATATCAGCATGTCAAAATGTAGCTTGACAAAGCAGCCACAACAAGAAAGCATGTCTTTATTACTGCTATTGAAAAATTACATTATTTTTGAGAATAACAAAAACAACTTTGAGTCATGTTTGAACTGATGCAGCTTGGACTTGATGCAGCTTGGACGTTTTACTCACCCAATTTTCATGTTTATATTCAGAAACTGGAAGGTGTTAGCTTTCAAATAACGTATCACACATTTAATTTGGGCTTTCAGTTCCTCAGTTATTTGCTTTTCCATTTGGGTATACAAAATTTTCCAGAAATGAAGTTTATATTAAGAGGTTAAAGAATCTGTTTCACTTTCTCTCTCCTCTGTGTTGCTGAGCAGTGCTACAGAGGGAAAATGTTTTGTTCATTCCCCTTCACAGGTTGATTATTTTTCTGATGGGGTTGCTAGTTCATTGCGTACTGTACTTCAAAAAATAGAAAGCCGTCTCCCTGGTTCAATGCAGAGCTGCACACTCTGAATCAAAATGCTAGGAAACTGGACAGAAAATCTCGCTCCACAGGCCTACGGGAATCCTACCTAGTCTGGACAAATTGTTTACTGCTGTATAAGAGGATCCTGTGTAAAGCAAGAGCAGCATATTTCTCCTCATTAATAGATAATAATCCTAGATATATTTTTATTACAGTTGACAAACTCACCCAGAACCATAGCTCTGTTGAACCATCCATCCCAACTTCTCTTGGCAGTAATGATTTTATGGGATTCCTTATAAAAAAGATTCAGGTCGAGAAACATCAGCAGGCAGTCTGACAGGAAAATTGTTTACTGGAGGTTTGGTAGGAGCCATCTTGCTACTCCTCTCCTTAGCATGGGCTCGAATACGATTATCCAAACGAATAGAGAGGTTAATTAAATTCTCGAGCGTCTCAGGCTCGTCTAAGGAAGCTAATTCATCCTTGATATATTCACAAAGTGCTTGAGAAAAAAAAACCTTTAAGGGCTGCTTCATTCCAGCCTCAAGCGGCTGCCATAATTCTGCAATCTATGGCGAATTCAGAAACTGTTTTCTGTCCTTGTTTAAGCTTCAAAAATTCACGAGAGATTAAAGTTTTGTCAGTTTTATGGTTGAAAGTTTGCTTAAACTCTTTGAGAAACTGATCAAAAGTGCATTCATAATTGGTTGAGGAGGAAAATCTTACCTCAGCCCAATCCAAGGGTCTGTCAGTGAGATGAGAAATAATATATGATATCTTAGATGAATCCTGGAGGAACTTACTTGGAGCGTGATTGAATTGGATGATACATTGCATTAGAAATCCATGGAATTTCTTGGGATCCCCATCGAACCTGGGGGGATTAGCCAGTTGACACTCAGTGTGAGGAGGAGGAGGACAAACAACCTGGTTAGCTTGCTGCGGGGCTAGCTCTCCTGCAGGGCCCGAAGCCTGGAGGGAAGAACGTACGGCCAAAGTTAGCTCAGTTACTCAGCGGTTTAACTCAGTCTGTTGATTTATTAGCTCAACCAGGGTGTTAACATGTCTAGACAGGGTGGTTTGTTGCTGATAAATGGCTCTCTGAATGCGGGGTCAGCGGTTTGGCCAGAGTGTTCTGTCATGATTCTTTCTAAGGCTCGGGCCCACATGCAATGAAGCCAAACAGAGAGACACAATATAAAAGTTCAACGGGTTTTATTTAAGTGTATATTGAGTTCGGTGCAGAGTTCCTCCGAACTCTGCTCAGCCGGAAACTGGAAGACGAAGGGAAGACAGACTGTTAGGTTCAGGCTCAGTGGGAAATTGGAGTTGTCAATCTTGAAGGAGACAAAGCAGACAGATCTGGATGAGCTCAAACAAGCCCTCATTTTTTAACAATAAGCGCTCGGCTGCTCGTCAGCTGGGGCGGATAAACCAGATCCTCTGTGGGAATAGAAACTCAGGACAGTGACTCAGAAGAAAGGGCTGTTATGGAAAAGGAGCAATAGTCACTGACCTGGTTCAGAGTTCAGTCTGATCCCAGAGAAAGGAGATGAATCCAAGAGGGAGATTGTCCTCAGCTTGCAGAGAATGTAGCTCCCAGAGCTCCAAGTGATGAGCGGAGCTGATGCCTGACCTGGGGGCCTTCCTTGGGGTAACTCTCCTCAGAGTTTTCCTCATTTCAGCTATGTCCAGGTTTAGTTCCTCCTCCCTCTGGTGTGGAACAGCTTTCACTGCTGGTGTGCTGTTTAGTGCCTCAAATATTCTAAAGGAGTTGTTCAGTATATTTAAGAAGTCAGTTTTTGCTGCATCTACTGGGGAGAGGGTGTGATGAAGTCCATGATCACCCAAATGCCTTTCCCCTTCCTCCTGGTGTTGCTGGCATTGTGTAAAAGATCCTGGATCTTCTAGCTGTGGTTCTGCTTCATTGATTTGATGGCACAGTTTAAGTCGGCACGTGCTGTTCTCAGTGCCTCTTTATCACCAGACTTGAAATCTGAGTTCCGTGCTTTTAGCGATTTCCGAACCTCTCCGTTCATCCAGGGTCGTTGGTTGGCCCAGTTGGTGATGTTCTTTTTTGATGCTGACGTCCTCTATGCATATGGTAAAGTAGGCTGACGCAGTCATACTCATCTGACACAGGCATACTCATCAATATTTATTTAGTCGTTATAGGTGCTGCAGCATCACAGATGTTCTGGTCAGAGCTTTCAAAACAGTCTTGGAGTTTATCCATGGCGCCCTCAGACCACACTCTGACCTCTTTAACTGTCGGTTTATCCCTGATCACCTGGGGCTTATATGCAGGGATAAGCATGACCGAGAGATGATCTGATGATCCAAGGTGGGGCGGGGGGGCTGATCTGAATGCAACTTTGATGTTAGATTAACCAGGTCTAAAGTGTTTTCAGCCCGAGTTGTAAAGTCCACATGTTGGTGAAAAATGAGGAAGAACAGTATTCAAGTTAGCCTCTCCAGCAATGATAAAAACACCTTCTGTGAATGCAGATTGGAGCTCAGAGATAGCCTGGTATAGAGTCTTCATGGCCTCTTTTGTATTAGCGCTGAGAGGCACATAAACAGCAGTAATGCTTACCACAGGGAAGTCTCTGGGCAGATTGAACAGTCTGCAGTTAACAGTCAGAAACTTAATATCTTAAAAGGAGAAGCTGGCGATCAATCTAGAATTTTTGCACCAGCTCAAGTCTTAGCCCTTAATTCTTTGTTTCTATTGGCGCAATATAGCGTTAGCCCCTCCAGGCAAATAGCATTGTCCGGTATTGCTGGACTCAGCAAAGACTCCGTCAGAATGATGACGCAGCAGTTACATCTCTCCTTTTTTGAAAAGAGTTCAAGTCAGAGATAATCCACTTTTTGTTATCCAACGAGTGGACATTGGAGAGCAGGATAGATGGTAGCGGCAACCTGTGGTGATTTCTCCTTAGACTACTTAAGTAGTCCAGTAGCTTTTTTACTATCTACTTTTTACTCTAAATTGAGTAAGTTCTTTAAAGGTCCCTTTTTACTTTCACCTCAGTAAAAATATGATGAAGTAGTGCTACCCTTACTTAAGTACCAATTTTGGGTACTCTATCCTCCTCTTGTCAGAACTGTAATAATAGTGGTTCCAAAATAAATTTTTGCAGCAGAAACTGGATTTCGGTAGCTAAAAAAAACTAAATAGTACTAGTAAGCTCTAGAAATGTTTACACATTTTTAGTGGCTTTTTTGATATTCATCAGCTTGACTGAATATGTACTTATGATATCTGAAATTCATTTCTTCATATTCAAAATAATAAAATGATGACTAATGATTCTAAAAACCTTACTTGAACATAATAGGTCCTAATAAAAAAAAAACTTAAGTCTAATTGCATGGTTTGTCATCCTGTCTGTCTGTGTTGTTCTTTAGTGGTTGGTATACCTGCCTCTTACCCACAACCACTAGAGATAAATACCCTCAGGAGAAGTATGTAAATTCAACAAATTACATAGATCATACAAAGAATTATATTTTAAAGCCTTTGTTTATGCTCAATATTGTGATTTCCTATTAAGTACTTAATTTTTAATTAAAACATTACATCAGACCAATAAAAACATACAGAAACTATGGTTCTAATGTGTGAGTGAATGGGGCAATTTTGAAAAGGTACTTTTGAGCTGACAAACATATCTCTTTGGAATCTGTATTCTGACTGATTGAAAATTACTCTAAACAAGAGATGGGTTCAAAAGCCAACAAGTGTGCAATGCTTGTTGATATCTGTACTTCATGTTTTATCTTTCTCACAGCAGCTACAAGCGCAAAGGTTATTTTTTGGTAAAATGAAAGAGGACTAAATGGCACCTCCCTATTGGAACCTAAAGACAGGTGGGTGCCACTTAGAATGCAATGTTCTACAATGGCATTTGAGAGAAACCACAAAAATGATTTATAGGGTACACTGACTGCATACATATCATATCTGATGCTGCACTACAGGCATATTAACAGTATAAACAGATAATAAACAACTTCAACTGCTGCTGTGTTCTCCGTCAACGGACTGAACTTTGAATTAGGTTAGTGACTTTGCTCCAAGTCGCGATTAGCTCCACATCCAGTCACGGACCTGTATTCTCCTATCTCTGCAGACATTCGCCCCGCAGCTGACAAGCAGCGTGGTGCTCCTGTTTGTGGTGATAAGCGCTTTGAACTTTCCCACTACCTGTCTCGCCTCGATTTCTGGGTCCAACATTCTGAGATCATTACAAGATGACCCCGTTTCAACCCACCTCCAGACCCTCCTCCACCATTGTAGCTAAAACTTCATCAGAGCTTTATTCCTCCTGGACTCTTACTGCATTCCACATCTCATTTCAACCAGTTCAGCAGAATACTGCCATGTGGTTTTGCCAGAGGTATCTTCCCAATGGGGAGTTTTTCCTCCAACTCTCACTTCATGCTTGGTCATTATGGACAGGTTCTCTCAGCCTGTGTTATCCAAGGTGGACTTCCCTCTTCCAGGTCCCTGAGTGAAGCTCTGGTATCAGCTCACACAGTCCACTGTATATCTCTTTATAGCTCAGCATACTGTCTTGCCAACCAGCAGTCTAAGGACCAACTTCATCTATCTCCAATCCACCACCAGTTTCAGGCCTCGGGGGGAAACAGCCCTATTCTTTGCTCATGTTCATGCATATCAATAAAAAATCAGCGCTATGTTTCCTGCCGAGGTCTGAACGCCAAAGACTTGGTGCTCTTCGTTTATTAAACTAGGGTGAATAGTTGAATACTTTTTCCCACTACACCTTTTACCCAAAAAGAGTAGAGACAGGTCAACATAGAAGGAACAACTTCTGCAAGAGAGGCAGAAAAATGAGAAAAAAATAATTTCAGTCTATTCAGTTTAAAACAAAAGAAGAGGACTACAAAAAAAAAAAACGTTTTAAAGACTGTGAAAGCATGTTTTTTCTTGCCCTAATAGGAGTGATTTTAGAGAAATCTTGTACCAGTCTATATGCTGGAATGTTGCAGGGAGTTCAATCTGAAAACCTCACACGGAGAGAAAAGACAATTAGAAGAAATCTATTTATACAATTACTTACAATTACTATTGATACAATTATTAATTACTTACTTTGCGCTCAGACCTCGGCAGGAAACATAGCGCTGAATTTTTTTATTGATATGCATAAACATGAGTAAAGAATAGGGCTGTTTCCCCCCCAGGCCTGAAACCTCGGTGCTCCAGAGGGGTGCGTCTTCGGCTCTTCGCAACCACCATTAAGCATTTTTCCTTTGGATAAACTTCATATGCACAAGTGCAATCTCACTAACAACTACAGGTGCTTGGCTCCAGGTACTTAAGAGATTAAATTCCATACAGACAGCCGATATTCTTATATTCAGCTACCACAGTATACATGTCAGATTAAATAATACTACTTATACTTCAGCGATAGTATCAAGGTGTTAATTTATTGAATCTCTTATTCTATATCTGTGGGTTGAGCTGTTCTTTTTACATCTCTTTGCAAGTACCGTATTATCTCCCTTTATCTCCTCTTTCTTTCATTGTATCTCCTTTATTTCTGCTTTTCATTTCCTGTTCTACTTACATTGCAGTGTCCATAAAATCTGTAACACTCCCTTTATGAATTGCAATAAAGCTATTTTTAAGCATAAATCAAGCGGAACACTATGGCATAGCCCTACTGCTCGCCTTCTGAAAGCAAAATCTGTTGGTCTCACTTTTTGGCATCAAGACAATTATTCGTATTGCCACATCGCCAAACAGGACACAAAAAAAAGAAGAAGAAAAAAGAAAGGACATCCATACGTGGTCTGAACACCCTCTCTCTGAAAATATTTACTTCTCTGTTAATTAATCTCCCCAATTCTTCAACCTGGTGCTTAACTCGCAAAATAAACTTTTAAACTTTTAGTTTAGGTTAGTTGTTTTACTTTAAAATGCATTTACAATGATAAAGACTAATCTTAACAACCCGAAAGTTCCGCTCCTGTTTGTGGTCAGAGCCCATGCCGCCCGTCTTTGAGACTCCTCCTCAGCGGTTCCGACTCTTTCAGCTCTGCAGGCTACAGTGCTATGGGGAGGAAATGGAGGAGACCACAGTGCAGTGAGCTACACAAAATAAAAGTAAAAAAAAAAAAAAAAAAAAACTGACATTATCAGTTTTAGCCCTATACGTGACTAAAACAACTTAAAGCTACAGTGTGTAATAATTACAGGCATATAAAGTCAGAAATTTAATATATTATACATAACTATGTTATTTATCATCACCTATGAGCTCAGCCTTTTAACCATAATATTTGCGTTGCCTTAGAATTCGTTATTTATAATTACATAGGAGCGGGTCTCGCAGCCATGGAGGCTGACATCTTTGCGCTACGGCAAGCGCATAGGCAACAAACTAGCAATTGCGAGATCTCCCATTACGCTCGAAAATAACTACGGCAAGTTGAGAGAGAGATGAACTGAGACGGTACTGAACAGTAGATGGCAGTATTATGCCTGAGAAGCGTTTAGTCTGCCTGAAACCAAAGAAGAAGAAGAAGTAGGTATACTGCGCCTCAGTAACAAGAAAGGTGAACAAGGCGGCAGGCGTGAGTGACTTTGCAAACTGTTTGGCACTGTGTGACCAAACATCAGATGAATGGAGGATCATGCCTACTCTGTATCACAACGAAAAGCGGCGGACACCGAACCCCCGTCATCTAAGAAGCGGAAACACGACGAGAATAAACGCAAGCGTGACAAGAAACGGCAAAAAACACGGATCAACATTGGCACGGCATTTACACGATGGAAGTCACTGATGGAGGAAAAAGGTTTTCAAAGTGACGCTCAAGTTGCCAGTTTTCTCTTGGACAGGTAATTAATCCTACACACACAATTGTCTAATATCACTGCAGTTTTTGGAGTACAGGATGCTCAGACCTGTCTAAAACAATAACATGCTGCGTGATGATGCTGTTACTCTCCAGTATACTTATTCAGCAACGTCCCTGACGTTTCACAGGTAATGATTCAGTAATTTTCTGTAAAATAATTTTCTGGATATATACCTCGGTTACTTCTCTCCGGCTCCTTTGGAGATCTTCAAGCCTTTCCTCCTCTGCTCTCACCCCGCTGGCTCCCCTCCCTCGCCTGGCCCTAGCTGCACGCCCACCCCGGCCTCTCTGCCCTCTTTCTCTCCCTCTTCCTCGCCTTGTAACCCCCGTGCCACAAACAAGACTTGGACTCTGTAAACGGGGAATATATATTCTTCCAGCGTACACAATCTCGCTGTTAAACTAATGACTACAATTACTTCGTCTGTTTATATCACCATGCAAAGCAGCTCACCAAAACGTCACAACGACGTAGAAAAAATAACGGGTATATTTATTATCTTAAGTCTACATGAAATCTATACCCTACACAGACTAATGAAATACTATCTGTAAAATTATCTATGTAAACAAACCTCATCACTTGAGAAGGTAGGTGATGTGGACGTCGTGGAAGACATTTTGTCCCGTAACGCTCGCCGTACTGTTGGGGGGGAGAAGCGGTGGGGGGGAGATGTTCATGTTGCTGCGGTCTGCAGTCTGACCGCTAGATGTCGCTGAAAATTACACACTGTAGCTTTAACCTACTTGATGTAATCCAAATCGTGTGGTTTGAAAAGTAGCCTTTATCTCATTTTATGTGCTTAAAATCCAACATAAATAGCTGCGTGGCATATCACCTAATTAGATAATTTAATTTAATTTAACCAATTTTTTAGGCTGCGCAGATAAGAGTTCAATAAAATCAACAATATTTATTTCACAGCTTTAAAGAATTTTTTGCCTATTTTTATATTTACTATTTGATAAAGACTACTTGCAATAAATCAGTCACAGTTTAGTTATTAAATAAAATGTATATTAAAACGTTAATTTTCTTAGTTTAGATAGGGGCTTTCATTCCGAAAAGATAAAATAAAATAAAACTACTTGGAAATACTTAATACTTAATAAACCCTGTTCACCGTAGAAAGGAGCAATCAACTTCCTGATGATGATGATGATGATGATGATGATGATGATGATGATGATGATGATGATGAAAACATCCGTCCTGCCTAACAGAATATGCTGGTTGTGTTTCATGTCATTTCCACAACACATTTAGCAGAAAGGAAGTTGCAGCGCGGACAGCCCAGGCTCCCCGCCCGCCTGCTCGCTCCCCAGTTCCGTTTCTGCTCAGTGTTTTTCTCCTTTTAGTCCTTTGGAATCCACATTATAACGGGCTTAAAATGCTGCGGAACATCAACAGATACCATGTTTTGCCCGTCTTGGCTTTTTTTGTCATTCTGGCGTGAGTATTTGATATTTACTACGTTATTATTAAATAACAATAGCAATCAAGAGAAGAGAGGGAGGGGGGATTTTAATTGTGCGTCATCGAATTTTATACTTCTGGAGCACAGAAATCGTTTTAAAAGATTAAGTAACTTGGGCAGCCAACGTTTATTAATTAAAGGTGTTTCTTTTCTAATGTACCTAGTTTTGCTTTGACTCATGTGTTCAACATCATTTTTATTTCCAATTTTCCGTTATGACATGATACTAATTATGCTGCATAACAAGCCTTACACATAAGCGCAGGCATTGGGTTCAAAAATGTTGTATCCTAATTGTAGTGACTTGTTTTAAGAGACAAAAAAACGAATCATCCAATGAATTATTTCCCAGTAGTTGTTGATAATGTTTTTACTGTTGTAAATTTACGCTCCTTATAAAGCCAAAGCGTTCAAAACAGAACATACCATAAAGACCGCGAAGAAGGTCAAAAACTATGTTTCCGCCGCAATCAGCACCTGCTGATTAAGATGTAAATGAGGATTATAGCCTACTTTGTTTGAAAATATGTTTAAAATATGTTGTTTGACTGATTTTTTTATGTTATTGCAACGACAGAATGTTTTTGTTTTAATTATTCATTTTCTTAGTGCAGATTTACAAGCGTGCAAGTGTGGATTTTGTCCCGAAGCTCTGGAAAGCCAATTTTGAGTAATCAAAACCAGTCATGGTTGAGATACCACTTTTTGAGAGACCCGGTCATGTCTCGGACTCCACTGCATACCTGGTCTTGTCTCGGTCTGGAACATTAAAGTCTTAGAATTGTAGGGCAAGACCGGTCAAGACTTAAGCTCTGGTTAACTAAAATTTGTTTTGTAATATTTATAATTTATATGATTTCCTCTGATGTGAAGTGCAATAATTAACAGCCTATTTAAGGTTTTCTGTTATTACCCCCAGCGTTCACCAAATCCCCACTGGGTACCTTCTGTTTATTTGCTGCTCCAGTAAAGTAACTAGGCAATAAAATGCCTTGTGCTTCAGGTAGGGATGGAAAGATATTAAGCCTGTGAATCTTTTTTTTTTTTATCTCCATGGGTCAAGCAGCTTATCTTTCATTTTCATGAAGAAACAGTACCACAACTTTTACCTGAGGAATACACCTCAAGCTGCAGGCACAGCTTTGGTTTACTTGTCCTTACAGACAGCACATTAATTTTGTCTCTGCTCTGACAGATTTACACTCCAAGACTTCCTGCTCAGAAACTGTCCAGGAAGAGAATTACCGCAGTTTCACCACCGTGGGGTTCACCACATTATGACAAGTCTTTAGTCCCCACAAGGCCTGTTGGTCCTCAGAAAGTTGATAAATATACCAAAAAACGGTCCCAATTGGATAACATAAACAAGTACAACACACCCACACATTCACACAACCCACCACCCTGTTCTGTTAAGGGTTTTGCCAGTTACCGAAATAAAAGATAACACTTCCCCTTAACGAAAAATGTGCAGTGCAACAATTAGTGTAGCATGTTAGCTTTACTATTGTTCTAGAGGAGAACAGACACATTCACACACACACCCACACATCTTCTCTCATTCTGGAACCAGCTTGCAGCAGAGCCCAGCTTGCTTTAAAAGGAAGTCAAAAAATATTAAATGTGAAGTGCTTTTGGGCAGAAAGGCTCATACTTCTAGTGTTATATTCTTCTCACATCACGTTTGTTTAGTGAAAGGCCTTTGTTTAGGCAGTATGAAAGTTCCATCTGAGGAAAATCAACCCCCCATTATTTCACTACCAACACCATATTTACCGTTGCCGTGTTAAATTATGGGAGATATTCCTCCACCAGATTTTGGAAGATTTTTGATGGCCTGGAGGTATTGTTTGGAGAAAAAGGCTTCCGTTTCAAAATATTATCCCTTAATGTAGATTAGGGTTGTCAAAAGTATCGATACTCAAAAAAGTATCGATACTGAAACATTGTATCCGGATACAATACTCATTTTTAAAAGTATCGATACAGTGCTACCACCAGTGGCACCTAAGCAGTCATTCATTTAAAGTGCAGAATAGAGGACAATGCACTTTCAAAACACTGTGTGATTGAATAATTCTGTGCACTTTTCAGTTTCAGAGTTTTTTTTGTAAGAGGTGCAGCTGCTGAGAATTATTTTTGTTTCTCAACCGGTTTGGCTAGTGTCATTGTTATGTCTGCAAAACATAGCCAAGGAAGGAACACTTGATTTAAATTTTATAAGTTTTTTATCAAGCTTGCTTAATATTGTGCACATCATACAACCTCAAAACATTGTTCTTATTGTTTATTGTATTTATTTGTTGTATTTTATTTATTAGTGAAAATATTTCTGTTGAATTTTGGAGTCTTTGTTTTTATCCTCGTGGTATCGAAAATTGTATCGAGTATTGAATATTTGCCTTAGTATCGGTATCGAGTTGAAAAGTTTAGTACCGTGACAACCCTAATGTAGATATATATAGAGAGTATGGGAGATTATTGTTACATGTTTCACACACAAACTCTTGTAAACTTAAACGACAGTTAAACTTAATAAACCTCAAAATCACAACTTTCAAAGTTAAGTGAGCTTAAATTTATTCTTTTCAACAACTGGGAAAGGTTTTATTTTGTGATTTTGTTATAGTTTTATTTTTATATTGAGTAAAAAATCTATAGACAGATGTGAAAAAAGAAAGAATTAGGCAGTGAATGGATTAATAATTAATAAATAGGAAATAAAACAAAAGTTCACATAAATCCACCTGTTGGATTCATTTCTGCTGCTGTAAGTACTTAAGATGAGCCTCACTTTTAAATTGAAATAGAAGACAACCCCCAGGTAACAATACCTGGTAAAGTCATTTGTTTGTGCACATTAAAATTAGTAGATTGCATGTTCTATAGACAGTTGAGATTGGTCATAAGGAAAGATGACATTCTAAGCCATAGAGTTGGAGGTAATAAAGAAAATATATATTTGAGAAAATAAAGATAGTTTTTCCATCTCTAAATGCTACAAACAAAACAAAAATTTAAAGTGATAAAAATAATCTAGATTAAGTATGAAAAAATAACATATCATAAAACATTAGAAAGTTGTCTTTGTCTATTGATCCACTTCCAAAGCTTACCATGTCTTAAAACAGGGGAAAAGTAAAGAAAAACAAAAAAACAAACGGAGAAGTAGGAGATGGATAAACACTTTAACCACCCACACACTAAGAGTGTGGAATAATACATTAGATGAAGGCCATTTTGACCACACCATAGCTGAGTGGTGAAGGCAAAGAGTTAAAGAGTTTGTTTTTTTTCATCTGTTAACCACATATACAGGCTTTCGGACACATATGACTGTTACAAAACATTTATAATTGTAATATTGCATAATATGGGACCTACTATTTTAATATCATTTCAGATATGATTACATGCACACAGAATTTCTCTACACCTTCTTGCTTTATATCAATGCCTCCTTTATGGCAACAAAAGTCGAATATTTTTGTGTGTTAGTTTGCACCTGACTTTCATAAGTACTAAAACATACACAAAACCTGCTGATGCAGTTGAGTTTCAGATTTGAAATATCCTTTTGCACATGTTAACATTTGCATATCCTCCAACATGAACTTAACAGTTTGTATATAATATATGGTAGTATACAATCTGCATGTTGGTGAAGGCAAACATAGCATTTTTAATACTATAGTGTCATTGGAGCCAAATACCGGTATGTGTATTTTTGTTTGTTTGTTTTTCTTTTGGTCACTAGATGGGGCTGTCAGAGCTGAAAGGTATTTGACAGGTGTTGAATCCTGAAGGGCATACAAGTTTTTGAGTGCTGTGGCGGAGTCATTGTAAACCCTGTTCATAAATGGTTGATCTGGCTGGAACAAATTTGGACAACAAGATTTTTGGGATAATTATTTTACACATGATCAACCATTATACCGTTAGCCGCTCAGTGCCTCATAACTAAGCAGCAACGGATCAACGCTAAACTAGATCAGAGTTAAACTAATATAACAGTTATTTGGTGATTATTGGTATTACAAATTTGGTCCTATATGTTGGCATTAGTGAAACATTACCTCATTGTATAGGTAGTCAATATATCAGTATTTCTAGTTAGTATCTATTTCCTACGAAGCATATTGGTATCACTTGAGAAAATACATTTCTGCTCATTATATTGTATAAATGTGATAATTATATTGCATAAACGTGATAGTATATTGTATAAATATGATCATTTTATTGTATCACATTTATACAAAATAATTGTCATGTTTATACAACATAATTATCACGTTTATACAATAAAATGAGCAAAAATGTATTTTCTCAAGTGACAGTAGTATGCTTCTGTAATTTCCTCTTGTGTTCCTTAGATGTTAAGTATTTTCAATTACCAATTAATACAGTGGCAAACAGATTTAATGAAGTTCTTAAATGTTTACATGCATTACATTGGATATTAAGTATTGAGTTTCTTTTCCTTAGTATTTTCTTTCTTCAAAGTAGCGTTATTCCAGATTGAACAATGAAATGTCAGTTGTTAAGCCCCAGATTCGTGTTAGTTGAGTATGGGTGATAACAAATCCAGTGAAAAGAAACTTTAACCATCCTAGGAATCTCCAGAGGGCTAAAAAAAAGCTTGGCTTAATGAATATGCATATAGGATGATGGTAGAATATTTAAGAACATATTTAAGCCATGGTCTGTTCGCCCGGAATGCTTTTATTTATTAGAGTAACTGTAGGGTGAGTAGAGAGATCCATCCGTATTGATGACAATATAAGACAGATGGATTTTTGTGGTTCTCAAGGATTGCTGGGGGGCGAAAGACTTTCTGGGCGGTTATCTAAAGCCTAAATGTTCATGTCCAACTCCTTGATGTGTTCTACAGCATGAACTGTTAGTTGAAGACTAACAGGGTATGTTTGTAAAAAAAAAAAAAAAGGAAAATGAAGCTGTGATCATGTTGGCATGCAGTCATAGTATGAAATATAAAGTCTAAGTGAGTTTTCTTACTTGAAATGCTGATGAAAATGTGAGATTTGGTGATCAGCGCCAAGAAAACTAAAAGAACTAAAATAAAATTTCAGATAATAATTAGCCATTTTTAAATTTTATGATAGAGTGGTTGTTTTTTCTGAGATTTTGTTGCTGTTATTTTTGAAAATTGCTAAAACCAAACTCAAGTGATCAGTCAGGCCTATTTTTTTTACAAGGTAATAAAAATGGACAGATTGAAAATGGGTTGGATGTATATTGAGCTTGAGACAGTAAAAGAAAAACATATTAGACCACAGTTTTTACTGAGTTTATTGTTCTAAAGGTATGTTGCTTCAGGAAAACAATGAATGCAACAAAAAAGCAAAGGTGGTCTCTAAATATATATATGTTTCTCTATATTGCTCAATATGTTGCATTATTAACATGATTCGGGTTTCTGTCTCTACAGGTCGCTCTATATTTACTTCAGAGATGTCTTCACTGACCTCAAGTGAGTTAAAAATAAAAACAATTGTTATGACACTTCATTATTTGTATTATTCCGTTTATCTTGTCGTGATATTTAGGAATGTTTTGGGGTTTTCCTTTATAGCTCATGCAGGCATGATGCTATTGCTCTAAAGGATTTTGAGGAATTGGAAAAGGAATTAGACAATATGGAAAAGAAAAACAATGAACATTGCAAGGTTGACAGCTGGAAGATTGGAGAGCTGATAATGGATTCTGGGTGAGAAGCAAATTTTTGTTGTTTACTAATGTTTTTCAGTTCTTTTAGTACCAAATGTTATTGGTTTCGTCTGTTGTAAAGCACTATTGTAAAGCAATAAAACAATTTAAGATGCCTTTAAAAATGTGCTGGAAACCAGACAAACAGTATAAAACATTTATTGGCTCTGTGTCTAGGCTTATACCTTGATAATAAAGTAGCATTTATTATTATAAATTCTAAACATAAAAAAAAGTATGTCATACTTGTATCAAGACCGAATTGTTTATAGTTTTGTTTTTTAACTGTAGATAAGCCTAAATCAAATGTTCAGTCCAAACTATAATTCTGTTGCCTGTTTTACTGAGGAAAATGTAAAGTTTAGGGATTACAAAGATAATTGTAACCCCCACCTCAATTTAACGACTTTCACACACAGATTAAATAAATACTAAAATAGATTATCTTGAAATACATACAGTATGTATGTTTATTTCAAAATATTCACAAGTATAATTGTGGTTGAGTTTTTTTTATAACAATTATGTTAGTTTGTTTTTTAAAACAATTTTACAAGAAAAGAAAATAAATTGAAGTTAACAGGAAAAATCAGAACTCTGATGTGTAGAATTATATGAAAACATTCTTCTCATAGAAATAAGAAAAATTAAAATTAATTATATAAAGGAAATTCTTAAGCCTCAGAGGTGCATGGCATTTTCCATCAGTAAACTCATGTGTTCATGCTAAAGGACCAAAACAAGATCGTCATGGTTTGGCTAAAAATAAACACCAGGAAAGTTTGGTCCTGAGAGGATGTCGTTATCATGCTGGAAAGTACATCCGCCCATTTGCCTTTATTTCAGACAGGCTGCCCCAACCAAGAGAAAAAGAAAAATGGGACTCTTAGTCTTACTGCTGCTTTTTATACCTGAGCATGAAGCTGAGGGATGTTGTGTAATATAATAGCTTTAAGTGTTTTAAATTGAACCCATAGTTTGGAAAATGAGTTAGAGGTTTGGGAATTCTTTCACAACAAATAAAAGGAGTGATTACCAAAGATGAAAAATACTCAGAGTGAATAAGTTTCAGAAAACTCATGGAAATCTGCACCAGCAGCACTTCTAGTGCCCCAGTGTTTAGTATTAGGTTCTACTTTACAAGGCTGCAGCTTTTTGTCCTTGTTAGTGTCTTTTACAGCTTTATGGCGTCTGTTAAACAATAAGTAGGATGGAGACATATTACAGTTTATGTCTCTGAGAGCTTCTGGTATTAAAGCTTCTCCCAAAGTTGATGTTATATTATTATATATTCAAATATTTTCAAGGTAGAGCTCCTTTGAAATACTATCACGCAAAAATACTGCCCCTGAGGTAATTTATTTTAATTTATTTAGGGTATTATTATGTTTCCCTAGTTGCCTTCTTATTGTTTTTCAAAAGTTTGATTTTGACTTTGGAAAAGAAAATGTCATCTAAACAGGAAGAAATGTCAAATGAGCCACTTGCAGTGGGTTCAACCCTTGGAATGATGGAAACGATTTCATTAAACTGATGATCCAACAGATTAGGCAGAAAAAGCCCAAATTGATTGAGTTAAATTGGTCTGAATCGAGATGGAAGATGGCAGCATTATTTACAGATAAGGACGTTCTAGCAGGCCCTAGACAGGAGAGTATTCCTAATCAGTCTCTAAACCATGGTTTTGTTACTCAGCCAAAGGGCTGGTTATACTCTTGCAGCAGTGTGTCGCAGTGAGCTTGAGCCAGACATTTTTTATTTATGCCCAGTATTGAAGCGTGGTCTGCGCTATACACTGTGGGCCGGATCTATCAAAGGTTTGCGTGTATAAAAACGTGAGCTATTTCACTGCGTACGCTAAAAAATGTACAAACTGATCTATCAACAGCGTGCTAAAAGGATTTGGTCTTTAAAACGTGCTAAATAGCGCCTCTTATCCATTTAGTAGGCCTACTTTTTCTGCAATGAATATGCAATATGGGGCGTTTACACGCAAAAGTGCGTCTTGTGGGAGGAGAACATGTAAATATATTAATTTAGCACTCGCAAAGTGATTTATCAAACCTGAAAGCAATTTTGCTAACGGTATCTGACTCTATATTTAACACGTTTCAAAAGAAGGTGCAAATGGTCTGTATGCGTAATTGCGCACACATGGCAGCGGTTATTGTCGCAAGAAGGAGACATCGAAATGAAGCAAGGAGACGCAGAGAACGCATTTTTTCACTCCGTGTGAATATTTTTGCCATGAACGAGGAAACGATCATCAAAACATATCGTTTATCCAGCATTGCCATTTTGGAGCTGTTGGGGGAACTCCGAATGGATTTGGAGCCAGCCACAAGGAGGACCCACGCAATAGGCCTACCAGATATCACAAAACTCTTTGCAACATTGCACTTTTTTGCATCTGGGTCATTCCAGCGTACGGTTGCAGCGAGAGCTGGGATCTCCCAATCTAGTTTTTCAGAAGTGCTGTCCGAAGTGCTGTCCGACGTTCTAAATGCCATGTCGCCCTGACGCCCTAACGGAGAACCCCGAACTCCTCCTTGCGCCTGTGGAGCAACATGCCAATGCTGCGGGGATGCGTAGGCACAGTCATCTTATCCACAGTCACTTCTTGTGAGCCATTTGGTATGTGCATTTTTCTACAGGCCAATACAAAACACCTGTTTTTTTGTGTGTGTGTTTTTTATTACTGCAGTGAAGTAGAAATTCAGCCACATACCACCTTAGGGAATAAAGGTTGCCAAAGTTTATATATATACATATATATATATATATATATGGGGGTGTCACTGTAAGATTAAAATTTCTTAATGCACTAGTTTGCACAAACTACTTTGCCGCAAACCACAAAACGCGCAAAACCATCATTTAAATAGGGCGTCTCCAACAGTTTTGCACCTGCCACCAGTTACGCAATCACTCTTGTTAAATCACCCGCAAACCATGGTTCAGCCCCTCGCGCAAAATTCCAGTTTGCGAGCGCAAATTACTGCACGCAAATTTGGATCTTGATAAATCCGGCCCTGTGGGTCTAGATACGGCTGAGGGGGTGAGGAAGTGGAAGTCCTGTCTGCGGCACTGTGTGCGGTCAGCTACAATTTGGGAGAGGTGCAGCAGATTGTCTGCGCCGGGGGCGGGGACATCTTTTTGTTCACTGCGACACCTACGCTCGAGGCTGATTTATTCTCAGAAACCAGGTCATCTGCATGTTTGTTGCAGTGAATGCAAATGTGGCCCCGCCCCTGCCGCAGATACTCTGGTGCACCTCTTTAAAATTGTAGGTGACCATAGATAGTGCTGCAGACAGGAGGCCTCTGATTGGTCAGATCTACATCCGTTCTACATTACGCGTATTTCCTATTTGGTGCCTTATTGGCTTGTTTTGTTTGTATAACCGCAATTGTGGAAAACGACTCGTGAAGTTGGACCAGCTAGAAGAGCGGGCTGCGTGATAATGCTAGGACCCTTTTCCCACCTGGATCCCCACTCTTTTTCACCCTCATGTCCCTCCATTGTCACACAAACTTGCCCCCACTTCCTCAACGCCTCAGCACAGGTACCCACAGGTAGTTTGTGATTGTCCCTTTTGCGTTGTGGCGTGGAATAACTTGGCACAGACCACTCTTCAATATTGGGCTTAAATCAAAAATATCTGTGACAAGCTCACTGCTGCGGGGAGTATAACCAGTGCTTTAGCTGATTCCTCTAAAAATCTAAAATCACCACTTACCTAATGTTGCACAGTTTTACCTAAAGTGTCATTAATGTTTAAATGTCCAGCATTTATGCCACATTAATTACTTATCGTTCATTCCGTTGTTAAATTTCGTCCTTTAAGAACTAAGGCTTGTATGCCTTATAAAGAGGTAAATTTTAAAATTACTGGGATTGAACATGGACGTCTTGCATGCGTAACTTTAACAGTGTCTTATGCGTTTCAAAATAAAGAGCTGAAATGAATTTGTCCTTTACTTTCCCAGACTAAAATATGCTCAGCCAAGCACACAGACCGGGTAAGCTATCACCACACATGATTCTATGCATCTTTTTTTCTTTATTTCAACAAATTAAAAAGGAAGGAAAACTTTTAGACTTCTTAGTGTATCAATGATACATTCTTAGAAAATTCTTAGAGAATAGCTAAGCTAAAGATAGAAGCCCCTTGCTTAGAAGCATTACATTTTTGTCAGTCATTAGAACCTTAAGAAAGAAATCTAATAAAGAAGTAAAGTTTTCTGCCTAAAAAGCATCTTAGATATCTATGACTTATTTACAGAGAATTTGCAATAATGTGAAACTGGCTTGTGATCATTTTTATTTAGTTTTTTTGGTCTTTACACTTTTTCCAAAGACGGACAGATGTTAACTCTCTGACAAACTGGAATGTTCCTTTGGTCTGGGAGGGGACTTTTGATCCTTTGGTTATAGATGACATCTATAAGAAAATGGACCCAAGAGTAGCTGTTGTGGTTTTTGCTGTTGGCAAGTATGTAAACAGAAAATCCTTTTAAGATATCAATGAACAGAGGTTTCACCAGCTTGTTGATATCAGTCTCATTTATGCCTTTTATTTACTATATTTATGGTCTTGTCTTACTAATTGAAGGCCTTTAATGTTTATTTTCACCAATCAGATACACTCGTTTTTTGAAGAAATTCATTGAGACTGGAGAAAAGTACTTTCTTGTTGGCTTCAGAGTCACTTACTACATCCATACGGACAGAGCAAATGAAGTCCCTAAGGTGAGTGTTTTATAATTATTTTTGCCTGTATATTTATTCTTTGTCAAGCTTTACTGCCATAATGAGAATAATCTTTAAAAACTTCATGAACATCTGATTTTTTTTGCTGCATCTTGATGCAGCAGCAGCTTCATCAAGATGCGCTGCTGCTGCTGCTCGAGACACACTGCATGATGGGCCTTGATGCCATCAACCATAAGCCCCATTTACACTACCCTTTTGAAACCAAGCCAAGACCGGTTTGAGCACAGTAACCGAGATAACTGTTGTGTGTAAATGCATGACAGACGCCGTGTCAGACACAACAAAACCGCAGTAAACTGGTACTAGTTCAACAGTAGGGCTCAGCACGGTTCAGTTCAGGCAAACATGGATGTCTCCGGTAAGCACATTCAAATGAAAAATACTCTAAATTAAAACACTTATCATTTATTGAACAGTATAATTTCCTGTTTAAAGTACTTTCAGAAGTCGGACTTCTGAATGTGACCGGACTTTTCCTTCAAGATCCTGAACCTCTGGTGCTTAGCTCAACCGGACTTGTTGTACCAGTTCACTATAAAGGCTTGGGTTTGAATAGATATTAAATTATAGTGAATTAAAGAAAACAGGTTGTTCAAGATAATAAAAATTTTCTTGTGATATGAAAAAAAAATTATCTGAGCTTCTGTCCATTCTGTCTGACCAAAGTTTACTTTAAACACATAAAAAACTGTGTTGATGCTGGGTCTAAAAAATATGATGGTTTTCAAATTCTTCATATCATATTGTTTCAGAGAGTCCCAAATTTCACATTACACCTCTTAGAAAAATAAAGGTATATCTGTATTCACACAATATTTGAAAAAAACAGTAACAGCAGTATTTCTTCCATATTGTCTGAGATGCATGCTTGGCTTTTTTTGTTACAAAAAATTATGAAAATGTGTAGTTAAGTTTAGAGCCATTTAGACTGTTTATACTGCTATGCATGTGTGGATTGGTAAGATGGGGAGCTCTATCTGGGTACGTGTAGGAGCTCTGTGCATTTGGGAAACCAACAGGGCAAGTGGAGCTTTTGTTCCTCATTTTCTTGTTGTGCTGAACTGTAACTTTGGGCATCCAGTATTATTATTTTGGCTTTGGTAGGAGAAGGTCGACGCTCAACCCCTATAAAGTGGAAGGCAATTCGGAACAACTTTGATTTCCAGGGAAAGATTATGTTTCTAATGATCTGATAGTAAAATAATCTTCAATTTAACTATGTGTTGTTTTTTTGAGTTTTTATTGGAAGGATCCCCATTAGCTACAGCTATGCTGCAGCTATTCTTCCTCGGGTCCTGAAAAATATATACATTAAAAAGAAAAAAAAAATACAACAAATAAATGAAAGGAGAAAAAAATACACAAACACATATACAAATACATATACAATATATACATATATCAACATACATATGTACCTTCATGGGGGCATAAAATATAAGCAAATATAAAAAACACATTCTACACTTACACCTGTAAACATACCTACACATATGCATACATATTCGCACACAAATATAAATAAATATAACATTCAGTTATATTATTTTGATTGATGCAATTTTACATATACTTTAAATTTATTGACATTATAAGCAAACAGGAAATGTTTTGGCAGATTATTCCATTCTTTCATATCTCTAAACACAACAGTATCTTTTATGGCATTTGTTCTCACTATCGGTGAAGTGAAATTACCTTTAGTTGCATGTCTAGTACTGTACTGGTTATTTTCTACACTGAAAGAGAGATGCTTGAACAAAACTGAAGGAAATTTTAAATTACAAATATTTCTTATGAAAATTTACAATGAATACAAAAATCTATCTTCGACCAACAACTAATTGTTGAGCATTAATATTAATTAATATGTTCTGTTATAGTGGAACTCTAATAAAGGAAGTTATTATTTTGTTCTAATTTTTTTTCTTCTGTTTTATTTAAAAGTATTTTAAACTTAGTTTATTCTCCCCTATTTCTTTGTTTGTGTCTTAGAAAATATATGGCATTTCTAAATATTTTTTAAAATGAGTGTATCACAGCTGTTTTGTTAAAAGAAAAAAAAAAAAATGTTGTGTCTGTCTTAAGGATTTGAGGATTAATGTTCTGAACAGGTTTAAGGATATTTCTCAAACTATACCTATTGTTTAACCCATGAGTACTAACTTATATTAAATGGTAAATACTGAGGATGATATAAGGTAAAAGGTTATTTCCACCTTCCACTTAATTACATATGTTAACCAATGGTTTCTTCTATAATCTCTTTTCTATTTTTAAGTTTATTTTTAGTCTATGTTAGGAATGTGTCAACTCAATACAATCTGCTTAATTTTTGTATTCATGGTGAAAAAAAAAATCATCCAATGTGCTTCTTTGTAAGATGAACTGGTACAATGAAAGAAAAAGAAGCTTGGATTGCTTCCATGATTTTTCTGTGTAACCATGACCTCAAAAAACATTGAGCAAACCGGTCTTTCTTTTAAATATTTCAAAGGAAACTGGAGATGACAAAGTTCATACAAAGGTAAAATACAGGACAAGGATTTAAATCGGTGATCAGATTACTTATGGCAGCCCTTTCAAGAAAGACTACCTTTAAACAATGAGGCATGTGATTACAGAGAAAACGGAGTTGGCACAAGCAGATAGGAAGGATAACTTCTTTTTTTTTTCTTTTTTTGAGGGGATATGTAAAAAAAAAAAAAACTAGTTGAGAAATTAAGCTAAAGATTCAAAGCAAAGAGAAAATCTGGCTGCTTGAATAACCAGGGAAATAAATGCAGTTTGTTTAGAAATAGGGAAAATCCTTGTAAGTGAATTTCAACTACATATGTTTGATGGGGATGATTATAAAAAGTTTTGGTTTTACTGTGCATTTTTTTATGACAGTGGATGGTAGAGACTGACATTTTTTCGTTCCCGTGGGATGGGAGTCAGTATTAGTAACGATCACGGGATTGGGACGGTACAGGATTAAACATTAACGGGAGCAGACGGGAGCGGGAGCGGGAGCAAACCAATAGTAACTTCCGCTCCGAGTTTTTCACCCTCGCTCAAAAACAACAAGAATGGGAGTGGTGCGGGAGCGGGAGTCATTCTGAATGGGAGCGGGATGGGAGTGGGAGTAATTTCACCAGGAGTGGGACAGGACAGGATTTAGATTTCTACTCTGGCCCGGGATCGGGACGGGACACCATTTTTTTCTGTGGGAGTGGGACGGGACAGGAGTGAAAATCCACTCCCGTGTCAGTCTCTAGTGGATGGGTATTCTTGAACAGACAACTTGTCCAGAGGCCTCATTCTTGAATTTTTGCCTTAAGTTAGCAAATTAGCAAAACAGGCTCATCGCTTTTACCTTATTTTAAAGTTTGCAAGATTCTCAAACATCTCAAAAATGTATTTCGTTACCGTAATAGTTTAAGAAAATTTCAAAGTCTTATATCATACATTCAGTGTTGGACAAGGTTTTTGAAAAGCACTGTGAGCCTGATCACAAAAAACATAATACAATAAAATAAAGTCTCTGCCATATAAAATCTGACATAGTTATGTATATCCCCATACCCCTATTTCCCTGTTAGTAGATGCTTGATAAACCAAGGCCAGGTGCTGATGGCTTGATAATCTTTTTCCTTAATATCTCAAAAAGCGTTTTCAATGCCAGATTTAATTTTCACAGCTTTTGGAAAGTGTCAGCATCAGGAAGGGAAATCTCTCAGTTTTATTACCTTCATTTTTAGAAGTTGTAATTTCTATAATTTTAAACAAAAAATGTACTTTCTACAGACTTATTCAGGGAAAAACTAACCTTTAGATGCATTTTGGTTAGTCTAATATCAAATTTTATACTAGTAGCCCATGGTCAGGATACATCCTCTTGGAATATTTCAAGCTACAGTTAACTCTTTGTCTAACTTTCACAAACTGTTAAATGGGCTTTCCTTCAAAATCCTCTGAAAGCTGTTGTCAACTCTGTGGCGTGTTCCCTTTTCTTGTGCTTACAGCACTCGTGAAGCACCAGTCGTCTTTTTAATTAGAATTTTGAATTCAACCCCCCCTTTTGAGTTTTTTGCTGCAAAACTGACAAGTCAGCACTCTTTCCCATTTCCTGTTTCGGTCTGATGAAATAATAACATTTTCTTATTCTATAGCTGTGAGAAATAAACCTCTATGAACAGCATGGACAATATCCCCTTTTTTTGCTTTTTAATGAAGTTCTTTGAACAAAATATTTTTAACAAGACAGACAGTACTCATAAATTCTGTTTTATTTTGTCCATAATTTGTATGGAAAAGCAACTTGGTGTAGTTCATATCCTGATGGGCCTTCAAAAAATAGTTTGCACTCAAAGTTTATCTCAATTGTGATGACGGTTGACCAAACCCTAAGTATACAACCATGAGCAGCCATCACACTGCACCCATAAAATGAGCTTCTTGTCATGATGCACACTTTAGAAATTAAGAAAAGATAAAACGGTAAGAGAAGCAGGTTGTCTGTGGGACAAACCCCAGATTAATGTATGATACCAACCATCTGGTAAGCAGCGGAAAATGTGAGTGTGTATAAATAAACTGAGATGACTTCTGCAAATAAGTTTCTGGTGGGCTGAAACATAACTTTTGTGTGACTTTTAAAGGGGAAGTAAAAGCTAACCATAAAAGTATGAGGAAGACCCACTATTAAATAAATAGTAATATCAAAAGGACCACTCCTACTTCTTACAAGCTAAGAAAATGTTAAAAAAAAATAAAAATAATGAATAATGATACTTTTTAATGTAATGTTAATTTTGACTGTGCAGATTTCATATTTGTGACTGACTTAAGCTTGTGATTGGATGAGGTCCAAAAAGGGGGAAAAAAACAACCTCTCCTGAACCTGAGCTGCAGTACACATTGTTTATTTAAAAGATGAATTGATTATCCCTAAAAACCAGTGACAAAGTTTAAACTGTGTCAGATTCTCACCAGGTGCTTGTTTTCTTTTTGCTTTCATTTTAAAGTCTTTTTGGCATGCCATATAGTAAAAAATATGCTTATATGAATGTGCCAATGCAGCAATGCAAACCTTTTTTAAGATGGTTTCTTTTTATTGCTTGTTTGGCTCTAATAAATGAGAGAATTATTTCACATTAAAGTACACTGACAAGCTTTTGTCTGACTGGTCTTCATACTTTTGGGTCAATGAATGTTTGCATAGAATAGGTGTGTCAATGCTTTCTAAGGTTTTTAAAAGATATTCTTGTATTTAGGTCTTAAATATAATTTCATGGGTGATGTTTATTGCACAATTTAGCCATCTTTGAATGCGTTGGGATGTAATTTGAAATTCATTTGCTTTCTTTCTTTGATTTTTCAGGTTGAGTTGGGAAAAGGCAGGAACATTACAATTGTAACTGTACCAAGTGCCACCCGCTGGCAAGATGTTGTTCTTGGCAGGATGAAATGGGCTACCCTCACAATTGAAAAGACGGTAAAAAAAGACATATTTCACAAAAATTTTTGAATTTTGAAAGCTTTGTTTGTGTGGTGTATATGAACACACAGATTTACAGGTAGTAAAATTCCCCCAAACACCAGATGTCATTTAGACGTTGGTTTTAAGGCTGAATCTGGTCGGTCCATCGTAGTTTATTTGATTGATTGATTGATTGATTTACTTTATTGATCTCACAGTGGAGAAATGTACTACTTACATTAGCTCAAATAGTCAAAGGAGAAGCAGAAGGTGCCAAAGGAAGAAAAAGGTGCATGGGATATAGTGCATGGTGTAGTCTTGATTTAGTTCAGAAATAGTTGTGGAAAATCAGGCTGTGTTTGTTCGGTCTGATTTTGTCCCAATTTAGTCCAATAATAGACGTTAAAAAATAAAACACAGTTTTCAATGTCTTTTCCATGATCTGAAAATTACAGCTTTTCAATTGAATACCTTTTTCCAATAACAATTCTCATTAAAACTTTTTAAAATTATTTTTAGATGTTCAGTAGTCCCGTTTTTTAAATTGGATCTACAATCCAATTATGTTCATTTGTCAGTTTAAAGGAACATTTTGAAAATAGCATCCTTTGAACATGTATTAAACATACTATTATCTAGTAGAATAAACAACCTATTTTATTTTATGTTTTTCTTTTTCCAACTTTTGTTGTCACCCGCCCACTGCGGAACATCAAAATTATACAATCAAAAACATTTGAACTTCAAAACTTTTTGCACTTAAAAAAAAAATGTCATTCAAATAAAGCAATTTGAACTTCAATTTTTTTTTCACTTAAAAAAAAATAATAATTATTTTTATTGAAACAACTTTTTGGGAATTCAATAATAAAGACACAAATGTCCTACCCATTATATGGTCCAATCAATAAACAATGTTACTTCAATTAAAAAAGTTGCTTTAAATAAAAAAGAACTGCACTTCTTTCAATCAAAGAAAAGCAGTGTTCAAATGTATTTTTTTTTTGACTCAAATATATTTTTGCATTCAAATACTTTTTTTCTTTGATTGGAAAGTTTTTTTTTTCATTGTAGTGAAGATTTTTTTAATTAAAAATATATTTTTTGATTGAAGCAACCTTTTTTTGATTGAAGAATAAAGAAACAAATCTATCTTCATAAAATACAGAGCATTGAAATGAACTCTCTGCATTTAACCCATCCTCTTGGGGAGCAGTGGGGTGCCATTGTGTGGCGCCCGAGGGAGCGGTGTGAGGTTAAGGGTCTTTTGCTCAGGGACCCAGAGTGGCAGCCTGTGGGAGTGGGGCTTGAACTCAGAACCACTAGGCCACCATTCTCCCCTAAAGAATTATATTTTTTATTAATTTAATAAGACCACATAAGACCAAAACAGCTTGAGCTAATTTCCATGCAAATGGAAAACAGCTCTTCATTTGCATGAAAAATGTAATATCCATGTAAGCAAAATGTTTTTGCTGCTTGTAGGACTTTATCATGTTGATTTTATCAAAGACTCACATTTTGACAGTAATAAGCATTCTTCCAAAACCATGAATGGACTGATGTGAACTTTGGTCCACCTGAAGTTTTTGACGGGCTTTTAAATGAGCTCCTGTGGAGTTTGCTCAAAGCAAAATAATATCCAATAAACCAAATACGTCATACATATGATGTAGATGTAAGGTTTCTAATCCCTCATCCAGTCACACATCCTTGTCTTGCGTCATTCCAAACCTAATCAGGATAACCAGATCCTGTTGCTAAAAAGAAACTTAAATGTTTCTTTTATATCTATATTGTGTATGAGATTAATTTGTATCACTGTTATTTAACCTTATGTCGACCTTAATTTCAGATAAATAAAGAGGCAGATTACCTGTTTATGATGGACATAGACAGCGTCTTCCACAACCGATTCGGAGCGGAGTCTCTCAGTCGTCTTTCAGCTGTACTTCATCGTGGCTACTACAAGGTTTTACCTTTTTTCTCACATAAGATTGGCTCTAAGAAAAGTACTGTAACTCATAGACGTTTATTCTCCTTGTATCCGTAATGTGTGTAATCTTTTGTCACCAATAAGTTCAGTTCATTTCATGTAAATTTCAAAGTCTGTCATTGTTTTCATCAAAATCTGAATCTGTTTTGCTTACAAAGAACACACCAAGGGACAGCTTTCCTTACGAGCGTCGGCCACTATCCAAAGCCTACATATCTGCTGGGGAAGGAGACTACTACTACACGGCAGCTGTCTGGGGTGGATACCTGGAGGATATGTACAAGCTTGTCAAGTAAGATAATTGCAAATGACATTTGCCTTTAAAATCAAGTTTATCCAAACTCTTTTTGCAGAGGTGTTGAGACAAAGACATAAAACTTAAGATAAAATTATTTGTTACAGCCCTGTATCCCCAATTACCAAAAAAGTGCAGCAAGCTCTCATCAGAAATGAGGAAAAAAAATGAGCAAAAATGAGCTGAAGACGAGAAAGTATTTACTCTAAACTGGTTTGCATTTTTTAAAAGCTTGTTTGCTGAATGGCTTTTAGAATTTAGGTGAAGCTGTTTGCTTTACCTACCAAACCACAGTTATATATCAGGTTGTCTTGGATTATGTGATTTATTTGGAGGAAATCAAAATGAGGATTTAATTGTAAAAACATTAAAAAAGATCAAAGGCATGAAAGCTTTGCAACTCGCTGTCCTGTAGTTTATTGATGTAACCTGATGTATGTTTTGGAACTAACAAAAAGGAAAGCAAAACAATGTCTATAAAATGCTGGGTATTTTTTTAGGTATTTTTCAATAGTTTTTTCAATAATTTTTTTCCTTGACTTAGGATGGTTATTTGCTCCCAGCATCACCCTCTGCATCTGGGCACCACATTCAGTCAATACAGCTGAAATAAGAGAAAGTAGATGCTCAGAGCGTGTGAAATAGATCACAATGTGGAGCAACGTTGATTCCCAGAAAAAAAAAATGTTACTCCTGATTTGATAGTAAAATAATTTTCTATGAAACTGGGTGTTGTTTGTTATAGTGGAACATTATGGAAGACAATTATTATTATTATTTGAAGGTATAAGTATTTTAAACAGAATTTTTTTCCCCTCCACTTCTTTATTTGTATCTCACAAAAATATAGCTTTTCAACTTTTCAATATTATTATAATGTAGAATATGGCTGGATATATTTAAACATTATAAATGGTTCACCACAAAGAAAGCACATAAATATAGACTGTGTGAATCCTCTGGCCCGATATTTGATATCAAAGGGAAAATTCTTGGAACTGTCCCCAGAACTGCGCACAATATGCTGAGGAGTCCTGAGGTGCCTGTATCCATACTACTGATACTCACAAGTGGTTTCTGTTAAAGTTTGCCTGGTTTAAGTATGTTTGACATTTTTAGTCTATGTCTTTAAAATTAATAGCTATTTTTATGTGAGGCCCAGCATGTTAAACTTTTACTGTAGCATTTGGATTTTGATTTCCATCTGATGTTTCATTAGGTACTGCTATGAGATGTCAGAGGAGGACGCCAAAAACAAGATTGAAGCTGTCTGGCAGGAGGAGAGTCATCTCAACAGGTACAGCATTACACCATATTAGAGAAAATTTTATTTAACTAAACAAAAACATTCTCTTATATCAGCTTCAAAGTATAACAGACTATGCACATTTACCTGTCCTTTTTTTCAAACAGATATCTGTTATACAACAAACCAACCAAGGTGCTGTCTCCAGAATACCTGTGGTCAGACTATGACAAAGTACCGGGTGATATTAAAGTTGTCAGGATTTCCCAGTTGGTAAAAAACTATGCAGAAGTGCGGCCGAATGGCGGACAATGATGTTTTAACTTCCATCTACTACGCCTCTGCTTTTTGACCATATGCCAAAATGTGCCATCAGTGAACCTATTGTTATATTTATTTGATATTAAAACCTGGTTAAAATCTGGTATTTTATTTTTAAAAAGTAAAGTCTAGTTATATGACCACAATAACTATCTACTGCATACATAGTTAGTTGGTTTAAGCGGCAGTCATAATCTGTTATTTTAAGTTAGAGTTAACCAATCTATATGATGTTCAGAACCCCTGTTATTTAAAACGGATGGTAGCCTTAATAATCTGCAATGATCATGAAAGAGTTCAAACTAAACACCTTCAACTGCATTGAAGCATACAACCCAGCAGACATTTTGTTCTATCCTGAGCATATCCTAGCTCAAATTAAGATACCCTATTTTATAAGATTTAGGAATAAATAGAGAATAGGCCACTTTTGAAGTGTGACTGTAGGGGTGTGTTTACATGGGAACACTGGTGAGGGTAGATTTATATACAGGCAGATTAAAAAAATGAATATCATGAAAAGTTCAATATTTTTAGTCACTCCTTTAAGAAATTGAAGTTTTTATTTTATATAATTTTATTAGCATTATATTCCCAGACTACCTTCTTAAGGCTATGGTAATCTATGTCAATCTATGGTAATTGTTTTATTTACACTGAAATTTTAAGGCCTGCCGTATCTAAGAATTTAAAGGGGTTATAGAAAGATTCTATAGCGTATTTGTTGCTGGTCTTTAAGGTCTCTGAATAGGGTGTGTAACATTGGTTGGGCTGAAAATGGCATATTTGCTGTTCTATTAGCCTTAATGCAAGCCTGCTTAAAAGCCCTAGAATGAAATGACAGGTTTCCTTCCTTTTATGGAATGCTTATGAATATTTAGATTAGCTGTGCGCTGATTGATTGGCTTACAATGAGCGAAGCTGCTGAGCAAAGATGCATCATAGCAACAAGCACTCATTCACTGAAACATCGAAATTGTTGATATGGTAGGGTGACCAGATGTCCTCTCTGGACATGTCCTACTTTTCATACCTAAATAAATGCAGGAAGCATACCATCAACAGGTCGGGTTCGGTGGCTCCGCCCCCTGTTGGGGCCTGTCAGCGGCCCAGCAGCCCTCAGTCTGGTGTCTTACATCCACCTCTTTAATCTACTTGGGCCAGTGAACTAGTGGGCTGGTCTGTTTGTCAATTTCAGGTTGTGACAAAAGTACAGGCCAGAACCAAATAAGGTAACATCCCCGATTTGACATCAACTCGGGACTTTGTTTGGATTTGCCCGTTTTATGGAGGAAGTTTAGAATTGTGAGATTTGCAGAGAAAGGATGTGTCAATGGGGTTGGAACTTCTATGTACATCCATTTCAACCACTGAACAATCATTATTCATCTATGACAATGTATACTCGGTTTTGCATTCTATGACCCCTTTAAAGTGCATGGGTACAATTCTGTTTGGGGAATTAGCTTCTTCAGCATCGAACGTTTGTGGCTTACCTTCCTTATGACTGTTTTCTGGTCAACAGTCCTCCTTATGGTTGTGTATACAAAATAAGACCATTAGACAAACGTTTTTATTTGCTTTTATTTACTGTAAACACTTTTTATATTTACTTTCTTTTTTTTTCAAATCAATATTTAGTTAAATAAAAGAAAAAGAAAAACTAGAATTACTTCATTATATGTGTGATCAGCCCAGTTTAACTTTTTTGCAGTGAGTTACAAAAAATATTGAACTTTCTTAATATATCATAGCTTTTTCAGATGTATATTAATTCTGTTACTGTAAGGGCATAAAGATGTATTGATTGAAGGTGTAGGGTTTGCTTGCTGCTATTTTAAAGGAATGCACTTGAAGATGTGTTTGTGTTTGTTTTGAATTGAGGGTAGTTGTGTTTCTTTTGCTTTGTTTTTAATACACAGTGCAGACAAAGACTTAGTGCCTTCTTCTCTTAGGGTCTGCACTAGAAATTGCTGGAGAGATGTGATTGCTAATTGGGCATTTTTTATTTAAAAATAGGGCAATTAGAATTATATTTAAAGTAAATTGTTATTTTTATACTGTAGTAATACCTTATCTTAATACATGTCTAAATACAAGTCAACAATCCGTGCAACTTCTACGTGACAGCAAAGTGAATGTTCTCCTATACAATTCTGTATTGTTTTGTATGAATTAATTACATTTAAAACTATTTTTAAAAATGTTTATTAAGTGAAGTGTAAACTGCATTCTAAAAAAAATGGCCTGATTACTATTTATTTTATCACAGAGGTATACCATCAATGAAGGATTGTACACATCATTTCCAGGGCAGCCATAAGTCTGGACAGTGCTGTTTGTCATGGGTACTTCAGATTATCATTACGCACACTACATGACACTCTACAGTCCTTGAACCTTGTTGAAAAGGGCTGAAAGAGAACCTTATGGTTTTCTCGAATATGTCTGATGCTACTGTTTGTACGTGTATGTATGACAATATTATTTTATTATTGCTGTTGTAAAATGGTTGAAGATCAGCTTTTATCTGTGAAACATTACTTTTAATGTGGTAAAAACATCAGGGATGAATTAGTTTTCTTTCTGTGGCTGATGTCAGTGATATTTAAAGAAGGTGCAATGGCCAGATCTGGAAAAAAGACAGAACACCGTTCATGATCACAGGTCAAACTTGGAGTAGAAATTGTTGAAGTGCAGATCTGCCTGTGGAATATATAGGACAAACTGATGCGTTCAGGTTTTAAGATATATGTTGTTTTAACTTTTTTAAATGTTCTAATTTTTTTTCAGGGATTTGCTGTGTTGAAAACTAATATGGTGAAGGAGGGACAATTAGTTATTTTCAAGACCTCAGTTTATGTGTGACTGATCTAAATGAAGTATAAATGCTGATTAATGTTTACACTGTGTGTACGTGTGATTGTGTGGAGGTTTGTTTTTTCTGCAAACTGTGCTTTTGGTATCTTTCTTAGATTTGCCTTGCAAAAGTTTTGACAATCAGAGTTATTTTATGGGTTGAATAAAAGGGTAAAATAAAATAAAAAAAAGTCTATGCTTTTGTGTGTAAATAATTTCTTGTGTCTGAAAAATAAACTTTTTAGGATGAATTCTTAATCAAAAATTCCTTCAAATGTAGGTTTTCCAGATTAAAACCATAAGATTATGTTGTTAATGCTAATATACCTGACGGATTTGATTTTTTTCGCTCTCAGTAGCTCCAAATATTACAGAAATTTCAGTTTTTTTGGAGAGGCTTCTGAGGATTTATTGACATTAATGTGCTCTGATAACTTCGCCGACTATGCATTTACTTTGTTTTAAATCTTTGACTGGGATGAAATTGCACATTATAAAATATGTCACGGATAAATCTTGATTTTGGTTTGTGTCTTATAATTAGGCCATTATGTGTTGCTTGGAAGCAATGCTGTGTTTGGATGCACCAATAAGTCTGGCTAAAAGATCAGCATTTGTGGCTTATCTAAGGACACTGATAAAAGAACAGCATGGTTAGCTTTAACCAGCAGGTTGACCTAGTTTACTCCATCAGCGACCAACCTGCTTATTTCTCAGCTCATCACTCCTGAAAGCTTGAAATGGACATGGATGTAAAGACAGCAGTGTTACTTGTCGTAGTTTTCATTTCCTGTATTACAGCTTTATTTCTATGCTGATCAATTTCTGTTGATTATTCTTAATCTATTTTTCTCTTTCCTAGCTTAGGGATCCATAATAATTTTATTGCATGATTACAAATACTGAATAAATAATAAAAGACATGCAAATGAAAAGTTGTGTAATTATTAGTTACTTGGTAAAGGTTATAATGTTAAAGCACTTTTATTTGAACAAAAGTGCTTTAACATAATGATGGTGAATACAAAAAAGACATATATTTTGGTGATCGTTTGCATAAAACATTCTTCATGAGTTAATTGAGGTCAGTATGGTTAATTAAACTAAAACTATTAAATGAATACTCATCTTCATAATCACATTCTCTTTAATGTTAACATTATTATTTATACTGCTCTATTAAATGTGTTGTCTGTCAAAGCATCTATAACTCAGACTAATCTACCCATTTCATTTTTGTAGTCAGTATTAAGCTAAGCACAATTTCTAGTAGTTTAAAATAGTGTAGAAACTAGATTTAAAACTTGTAGAAGCTTTTAGACTCCACAGCAAGTTAAAACATTTGCTCTGAAGATCTTTATTCTTTTGAGAGGTAAAACTTCAATTCTTTCCATGTTATACCTCATTAATAATTTTCGCAGTATTGGTTGGTTTGTTCATTTGATTTTTAAATAAAGCGATCATTGATGAAGGTGAGCTGAGATTTTTTTATAACCAAAATAAACAACAGAATCAAAGTAAACTGGATTAACACCTAGCATTCTAAAAAATTAGCTAGTTACAGTTACAGCACAACTAGCTGGTTAACACGATTAACTTTATTTGACTGCTTCAAATATAACTGCTGACTTATTTTGATATGGAAAAATCATTGCTATGCCCTCTTTTGGTTATTAAATGCATGGTTGTGATTAATAATTTCACTATTGTGATTGCTTAATACGTTTGTTTGATTTTCAGCAGTAATTTAACACCATAGTTCTGACTATCTCAAGTTTCATAGGTGTGTTGTTGAGAAGGACAGCACACAAGGCACATTATTAGGTGCTAAGCGCTTTATGTTGATCTGAAAAACCATTTGATAAATATTACATTATTCTAATACTGGGAGCACAACTTATACAGTGGATTACACTATGGATTTTAAACTTACACGATGGATTTTCACTTTTGTTTTCAGTGCACTAGTTAAGCAAACAAAACAACATAAAGATGAGACATTTTCTCACACTTCTGTGCTGAATATAAAGATTTCCCTATTAATCTACAATCACCACTGACCTAATGTTGCACAGTTTTACCTAAAGTGTCATTAATGTTGAGATATCCAGCATTTATGGCACATTAATTACTTATCGTTCATTCTGTTGTTAAATTCCATCCTTTAAGAACTAAGGCTTGTATGCCTAATAAAGAGATACATTTAAAATCACTGGGATTGAAAATGGATGTCTTTCACGTGTAACTTTAACAGTGTCTTATGCGTTTTAAAATAAAGTGCTACAATTAATTTGTCCTTTACTTATCCAGACTAAAATATGCTCAGCCAAGCACACAGACTGGGTAAGCTATGGGTAAGCTGGGTAAGTGACTCTAAAAACATTCATGTCTTTTGATTTTTGCTAATGTTTTTACATGAAATCCTAAACGACAGTGGCATCGGATGTAGGAATTTACCCTGAGATCGAAGGATTGATGGTTCAAGCCCCAGCTCCGACTTTCAGTGTTGTTGTGTCCTTGGGCAAGACACTTCACCTGCATTGTCTACTGATAGTGGTCAGAGGGCCTGGTGGCGCCAGTGTACGGCAGCCCCACTTCTGTCAGTGAGCCCCAGGGCAGCTGTGGCTATAATGTAGCTTGCCACCATCAGTGTGTGAGTGTGTGCGTGAATGGGTGAATAACTGAACGTAGTGTAAAGCGCTTTGGTCGAGTCTCCTGACTTGAAAAAGCGCTATATAAGTACAGACCATTTACCTTAAAACGGAAAGAAAACTTTTAGACTTCTTAGTGTATCAATGATACATTCTTAGAAAATGTTCTTGGAGAAGAGCTGAGCTAAGGATAGAAGCCCCTTGCTTATAAGCATTATATTTTTCTCAGTCAATAGAACCTTAAGAAAGAAAAGTAATAAAGAAGTAAAGTTTTGTGCCTAGAAACCATCTTAAATATCTATGACTTATTTACTGAGAATTTGCAATAACGTTCTCATTTGCTCCTTTTATTTTCTATATTTTTGGTCTTGTCTTACTAATTGAAGGCCTTTTATGGTTATTTTCACCGATCAGATACACTCGTTTTTTAAAGAAATTAAATGAGACTGGAGAAAAGTACTTTCTTGTTGGCTTCAAAGTCACTTACTACATCCATATCGACAGAGATAATGAAGTCCCTAAGGTGAGTGTTTTATAATTATTTTTGCCTGTATATTTGTTCTTTGTCAAGCTTTATTGCCATAATGAGAACAATCTTTAAAACTTCATGAACGTCTGATTTTGTTAGCTGAAAATCACCGTAAATTTTACTGTTCCGCTTTGAGCAGAAAAAACGCATCTGCTGCTTCAAGCCTCAAGAGCATCCTTGATGCTCCTGAGGTGCAGCCAGTAAAGTGTGTACAATTGCATCTGATGCTTGTACTGCCCCTGTGTTCAATGGCAGCGAGGTTTTGCAATCTTTGCTTTGATAAGTGGGTAAAAAGTAGTTTTTATATAAAGTAATGATTCCAACAACGCTGAAGTAGTCCTGCCGGACAGGGTTTTTTAGAATAAATACAAGCTGCTATTAGTGATGCTGTAGCTCAAGCCTATAACAAACTCTAACACTCAACCGATAGCTTCACTGCTAACCCCCATCTACACTCCCTCTACTGCCAGTCCTGGAACTGCTGCTGCCTCGATTCCTCACCCACATAACATGACAGGCCTATCAAATGTAAGCGGGAGTCGGCAGAGTCTGACAGGGGTAGCCCATTACACTCGACACATAACAATAAGGATCACAACACCACTTCTAACAAATACACATAACCATTTTTAGCAGGAAAATACACCTCAAAAACATTGCCTGTGCAGTCAGTTCATCAAGATCACAACCCTGCCTTAAAATATTATTTTGTTGTCGGATTGCTCAGATGCATCAAGATGCGCTGCTGCTGCTCCTGGAGACGCACTGCATGATGGGCCTTGATGCCATCAACCATAAGCCCCATTTACACTACCCTTTGAAACCACGCCGAGATCGGTCTGAGCACACTAACCAAGATAACTGTTGTGTGTAAATGCATGCCAGACCCCGTGTCAGACACAACAGAACCGCACTAAACTGGTACTAATTCAACAGTAGGGCTCAGCACGGTTCAGTTCAGGCAAACATGGATGTCTCCGGTAAGCACATTCAAATGAAAAATACTCTCAATTAAAACACTTATCATTTATTGAACAGTATAATTTCCTGTTTAAAGTACTTTCAGAAGTTGGACTTCTGAATGTGACCGGACTTTTCCTTCAAGATCCTGAACCCCTGGTGCTTAGCTCAACCAGACTTGTTGTACCAGTTCACTATAAAGGCTTGGGTTTGAATAGATATTAAATTATAGTGAATTAAAGAAAACAGGTTGTTCCAGATAATAAAAATTTTCTTGTGATATGAAGAAAAATAATCTGAGCTTGTGTCCATTCTGTCTGACCAAAGTTCACTTTAACCACATAAAAAACTGTGTTGATGTGATTGAAGAACAAGTGAACCGCAGTTTCCAAAGACTATTTATTGGAAAACAAATCCTGTCAATTTTAATTTCTATTATAAGAGGCTAAGTATGAAATGTGATCAGTTGCATTGGAATAAATGTTGTATGAGGCAGTTTGTTGTTTGTATTTTATTTTGACTTGAACAGTAACGTAAATATTGCTGTGATTACATTCTGTATATTGTTCAAGATGTTTGGTTAAATTGTTAAAATCTGAATAAATATATTTTGGGAAAAAAAAATAAAAACTGTGTTGATGCTGGGTCTACAACAGAACTGCACCAAACTGGTACTGGTACAAGGGTTAACAAAAATCACAAGACATGAACGTTTTGAGACTCGCTGTCTTGTTTAGTTGACTGATGAAAACGGGTGCATGTATCTGAACTGCCAAAAATGAAAGCAAAACTATTTCTATCAACTGCTGTTAAAACTTGTTTTAATTAGTTTTTCACTAGTGGAACCGTTCCTATGAGTTATATTGTTTATTGCCACCCATTATCACTCTGCATCTGAGCACCACCATCAGTCAATACTGCTGCATTAGGAGAAGGTAGATGCTCAACCCCTATAAAATGGAAGGCAATGCGGAAAAATGTTGATTTCCGGGGAAAGATTATGTTTCTACTGATCTCATAGTAAAATAGTCTACAATGAGACTATGTGTTGTCTGTTATAGTGATACTTGTTCAACAGTAGGGCTCGGCACGGTCCAGTACAGGCAAGTTCTCAGATAACAAAAGCACATGGGCAGACTGCTTCATCTCCTTACAGTCAGACATTCATAAGAATACTAGCTTCCCTACCATGCCAAACGATTTCCAGTGATGATTTTGCATAACTGTGTGATGAACCTTAAACTTGACGTTGTTTCCGGCATCTGTAAGCCCTGACTAAACTATCGTTTGTTTTATCCATCTCCCAAAAGCCGACTCTGTCAAGTAAATTCGCCAAAGGCTTCCTTCTTCACATGACTCTCCGCAAACAACAAATGGTCACAATTATAACCAAACTTCCTGAATGTTACAGCCACCGCCATGTTGATCATCACAAGGATGCGAGCACCCGTACTACCATGATGCATAAACAGTCGTAACGAACCGAGCTCGGCATGGTTAACTTATCCAAGCTCGGTCCGAACTCAGCACACATGGATTTCAGAGGCGTAGTGTAAATGGGACTATAGACTTTGCATGTAAACCTGCTACTTCTCCTGCTCAAAGCGTGCAGTGTGGATGTAGCATAGGTGTTAAGTTTAACACCAATCCAAATGTATTTGGTCTCACTCTGAATGTGTTAAATTAACTCTCTATATAGTGTATATCTTACTCCAGTTGTTACCTACAAGAGTCTTTTTTAAAGGAAAAGTCCGGTCAGCACGGAATACTCAATGGATTATTATCTATACCTAAAACTAATATGTTTGCAGTGATTTACTGAATTTAGCGTTAAGAGGTAAAAAAATTAAAAGAATAATTTTCATTACAATGACTGAGTCGGAGACCGGCCGTTTTTGCCCAAATATAGTAACACCTCACTCCTGACATCCTCCAGCAGTGAGGTCACGGTGCGGCAAGCCGAGCGCCATTCTCCCTGCTTTACAAGCAAAATCAATGGGAACTACTAGACACATCTGCGATCAACAACAATTATTCCGATGAAATCGAAATGAGACTTTAAAGTGTAGGATTTCATATAAAAACATTAACAAAAATCACAAGACATGAATTTTTTGAGACTCGCTGTCTTGTTTAGTTGACTGATGTAACCGGGTGCATGTTTCTGAACTGCCAAAAACCAAAGTAAAACTATTTTTATCAACTGCTGTTGAAACTTGTTTTCGGTTGTTTTTCACTAGTGGAACCGTTCCAATGAGTTATATTGTTTATTATCACTCTGCATCTGAGCATCACCATCAGTCAATACTGCTGCAGTAGAAGAAGGGAGACGCTCACCTAAAATGGAAGGCAATGCGGAAAAAATTTACATTTCCAGGGAAAGATTGTTTTAACTACAGATCTGAATGCAAATATTCTAAAATGAAACTATGTGTTGTCTGTTAGAGTGATACTTGTTCAACAGTAGGGCTCGGCACGTTCCAGTTCAGGCAAACCATAAGATAAGATCTGTATATTAGTGCCTTCTTCTCTCAGGGTCTGCACTAGAAATTGCTGGAGAGATGTGATTGCAAATTGTGGTTTTTTAAATGTTTTTGTTAAATATCCGCTAAGTATAAAGGATTTTAAAATAGCAAAAAGGAAGCTTAGTAACTTAGGTGTGATTTCAAATTTTTTATGCAAAAATTCTATACAGCCCCCCACTACCAAAAACAAAACATTTTTGTCACCTTTTAAATATTTCATCAGTGAAAAAGTTACCTGCTATGATCTAGGTTTATTTGAAGGTTTATACTGTGCTGTACCTTATCTTAATACATTTCTAAATACATGTCAACAACCCATGCAACTTTTATGTGACAGCAAAGGGAATGTTGATCTTGATAAGTGTTATCAAACTAGACTGTCCTATACAATTCTGTATGGCTCTGTTGAATTATTAATTAATGTTTATACTGAGTGTACGTGTGATTGTGTGCAGGTTTGTTTTTCCTGGAAACTGTGCTTTTGGTATCATTCTGAGATTTGCCTTGCAAAAGTTTTGACAATCAGTTATTTTATGGGTTGAATAAAAAGGTAAAATAAAAAAAGTGTATGCTTTTGTGCATGAGTTATTTCTTGTGTCTGAAAAATAAAATTTTTAGGATGACTTCTTAATCAAAAATTCCTTCAAATGTGCTGTACACTGAAGGTAAATTTTTCCTTGTAGAACTCACCAAGCATCCTTTATCTGAAACAGATATTTAGTGGTTGCATGGGTTGAGAAAAATGTGGAAAATGAACACAGATGTCTGTAAAAAAAAATATACTAGATATGCAGGTTTTCCAGATTAAACCATAAGATTATGTTATTAATGTTAATAATCCTGAGGGATTAGATTTTTTTTCACATTAATGTGTTAAAAGTATATAGGCCTACTAGATCATAGTTATTTAATCCTGAACATTATTGCTCCTTAACAAAAATCTAGATTTAAGGTTTTCTGTCTTGTTGCACTCTTTGCTTTCACTCAAAAATCTTAATTCTAACCTTTTTTGCTGATGACGATGAATTTGTCTCATTAAGCTGAAGGTAAATTATCACTGGATGCTGCAATATTTAAAGAATATTTATTGAGTAATTAGGATGTTCTGGAAGGGGTTCACTTTATTACCTGTTGTAAATGGCGTGCTAAAGAAAAGCATTCCATCATTTTGACCTACCGCTTAGAACCTTTCCCTAAACCACACAAATCGCTTACTTTGACATTTGATTTGTTAAGATATATTTGGCCTTTACTTCTTTGGTGTTCAGGAAGTCGACTGTTTTTAGTTAAAGCAAAATGTTGAAGTCCTGAGGGTACAAAATAAGATCTTTTCCACATGCATGATTGATGTGCTGATATTAAGGGCTTGGTTATTATTAATCCTCATCATGCTGGACAGCCCTACATGTTTCTAGCTATCCGAAGAACATTGTTTGCTCATTGTTTGATACTGTCTGTTATATAAAAAAGGTACCTGGCAATCCTTTGAAACTATGCAAAGTTGTTAAATCTTCTTTTTAGCTGTGAGACTACGGATCTGGATATTCAACATACAAGATGATGCATGTCTGAGATAGTACTGTGGGTTTTTTTTTTTTTTTTTTTATTATTTTACAGTCTAAAGTTAATTATATTTCCACTTATTAACAACACGTCCTTTGCAAAAATAAATGTGAATCTGTTGTGAGGGTTTCTTTTTTAGATTCTTGTTCAGTTTGTTTGACATAAGAAGCTGGTTAAAACCAGGTATTTTCTATTAACGAAAACCTAAGCCTTCCCCTCAAACTTTGTCCTGTACCCTTTTTATCTTGTTAGTATATATAACATGATTATATATATATATATATATATATATATATATATATATATATATATATATATATATATATATATATATATATATATATATATATATATATTATTTTTTTTTTTTTTTTAAATCAATGATTCTGTTCTGAAACATGAACTCAGTAAATACAAAGAGTTTTCAGTTGAAGCTATGCAATCCAGGTAAGCCTTATGTGAAAAAATAAGACCAACTTTTGTTTATTATAAATTAATTGTGGTTAATCACAATTAATGTGACTTGATATTAGGAAACATAAAATGAATGAAATATCCAGTTAAATCTAAGAACAGGCGAGAAACAAAGTCACTTAAACTTGTCAGTCTCTAATAGTGTACAGCACTGCAGCTGACTTCTCAGGCTGGAAGGTGTTGAGAGGGGGTGTGCGGGAGTTGCGGTCTCCGTCGGCTCGGCAACCGCACCGGAGCCAGTGTGAGCAAGGGGTGAGTTCATCGAAGTGACAGCCTGACTTTGTGAAGGCTAGTTTCTGCAAAATACTACATTATCCCTAGACCTGTACTTACCCTTGGTGGAGGGATCTTATCTTATCTTCTCTACAGACATAACTGTTGTTTACAGGCAGGACCTGCCCTGCTCTATGTGTGAGCCAAACCACACAGTGATGGAAAAACACTGTGTTTTTGAGAAAAGTCAGTGCTTCAACCAATTCATTAAAAAGTACAGACAACGAGATAAGTTGAAAGGGTGTTTAGGGATGTTGCTGCTTTTCTGTTCTGGCTGTGTTTGCCTTTAATATTCAATTCATATGATTTATGTATTTAATCAGAAGTAAAGTGTTTATTGTTCATCTGAGGTTTATTGCTTGAAATATATGAAGGTAAATGTGGACTTCAAAAGAGTGTTTTTTTTTCCAGATAAACTGGAATATCATTGTAATTGTTAGTTGAAAAAGGAACAAAATATAAACCAAAAAAAATGTGATTGCTACAGCTGATTTAAGAAAATCATACTGAGATTTCTGGTCAATTTCTCCCTTTGATGTGTATCATGGCCTAGATTTTATGAAATATTGCCACTCTTTAAAAAAAACAAAAAAAACATGTAATTTGGCAATCAGGACAAGCTTGATAGGATACCGCACCTCCCAATTACAATATTCTCCATCAGAGCAACTGTTTAAAAAGGGAGGACTCATTACTTTGTTTAATGATTGACTGAAGTGTAGAAAATTTATCCTGTAGGGTTTGGAGCCTGGTACATCTTTGCCGCACAGGAATAGGAAAAACAATTGGACAGCTTAGACTGATGTTAACAGCCACACCTGAACATTAACACAGAACAGCTAATTATCTGTAAGAACCATCTCTGGAATCCTATAGGTGGATTTATTTTAAGATAAAAAAAGATCTGACCCTCAGTTGGTGAAAATTAAAGCCTTTATTGCTGACATAACTGAAGAAATTAAGAGACTATGCCTTAAAGCTACTGCAGTCAGCCTAGTTATACGTGTAGAAAAAATTTGTGTTTTTCAATAAACCAGGAAAATATAAGGTTTCTACTGGTGCCAGGAGAAACGTTAATCAATGTAAAAGCAGCTTACCTCTTCTGTTCCTATCTAAATCTAAACAATCATGTCAAGATGTTTAAAAATGCAGTATTAAGAAAGTTATAGTACTTAGCACAAACATATATTACATATATTAATAAAACATGTATTAATATTTTTCTGAAACATCGGTGCAATATATACAAATTTAATTAAACTAAACAAGGATAAAGTTTGACTCAAAGTAAATCACACATTATTAGTGTGCCAATAGTAAAGCACACTATTTCATGCATGCAAAAATCGAAATAATAATACTGATAAAAGGACGAACGATGGGGCTCTGTGTTGTATTTCAAACTACACAAGTTAACACCTTTTGTGGACAAAAAGTATTTCATAGATTTAATGGTGATCAAATTTTTGGAAAGCTCTGATTGTGAATATAATAATGTGTTTTTAGGATCTCACCATTGTACTAAGTTTCAACAAAATGAACTTTATATAAGTCTCTGTTTCTTATTTCAAAAATAATTTCAAAAAATTAAGAAATTCAGAGTAAGAATTAATATATATATATATTTTTTTTATTTTTATTATTTTTTTTTTTTATTCATAACAAGCTACGGCAAACTGTTTATTGCTTAAACTAAATGTAGTAGCTTGAATATTTTTTCTGTTTCCAAATACTACAGGTGAAGTCTGTATGTTCTCATCACCCATTGAACATGCTGGGTAACATTTTTGTGTTGATACTGAACACTCTATTTCTAGCTATGAAGCCAGCAGAGGGACTACAGTGAAATGTGGCCCTACAGTCTGGTTTACTGTATAGTTTGGCACTTCTACAGAGTCTTTCACTCACACTCTGGGTCTATTGAGACATTAGGGAACACTTAGACAATTATCACTGGATGCTGCAATATTTAAAGAATATTTACTGAGTAATTGGGATGTTCTGGAAGGGTTTCACTTTATTACCTGTTGTAAATGGCGTGCTAAAGAAAAGCATTCCATCGTTTTGAAATATCACTTAGAACCTTTCCCTAAACCACACAAACCGGTTACTTTGACGTTTGATTTGTTAAGATATAGTATGCCTTTATGCTGATGAAGGTTCTCAGTCATCCAGGTCATAGTCATTCCGTTAAAATTCAAAAAATATCCACTGGACTTGGTTTGGAAACATGCAATGGAAACCGATGAATGGGTCGTTAGTTCCATCGTTAGCCTGTAATATCTGAACCTGTCTATGATTCTAGGGGTCGGTCGTTAAAGGGGGGATTGTCATTAAGGGGGGGATTGTCTCCTGTAATACCTGAAACCTGTCTATGATTGTTAAGGGTTGGTCGTTAAAGAGGTATTGTTCACCGGCTGGAGCGGGTAGGTCCCTCGTTCCTCTGTGATGGGGTGGGGGGTTTGGTGATATCTGGAAGGGATCATGTCTATGATTGAATTGTATGTTTTTGGAAGCTGGAATCGGAGTCCACCACCTCTGTTTAAAGTTGGTTTTTCTCTCTTAACATAGATGTGAAGGAAGCCATCTATGTTAAGAGAGAAAAAACAACTTTAAACAGAGGTGGTGGACTCAGATTCCAGCTTCCAAAAACATACAATTCAATCATAGACATGATCCCTTCCAGATATCACCAAACCCCCCACCCCATCACAGAGGAACGAGGGACCAACCCGCTCCAGCCGGTGAACAATACCTCTTTAACGACCAACCCTTAACAATCATAGACAGGTTTCAGGTATTACAGGAGACAATCCCCCCTTAATGACAATCCCCCCTTTAACGACCGACCCCTAGAATCATAGACAGGTTCAGATATTACAGGCTAACGATGGAACTAACGACCCATTCATCGGTTTCCATTGCATGTTTCCAAGCGATACAAGGCGTTGTCTATATAAGACTCAAACTCACTGCGGATTCAGACATTTGAATTGAGAAAGCTTCCTGGAGAGTTGGCGAAACGTCTTCAAATCTTGAAAACCAAGTCCAGTGGATATTTTTTGAATTTTTACGGAATATTATGCCTTTACTTTTTCTGGTGTTCAGAAAGTCGACTGTTTTTAGTTTTTAAGCAGTCCTGAGGGTTCCAAATAAGATCTTTTCCACATGCATGATTAATGTGCTGATAGTAAGGGCTTGGTTATCAAAAATCCTCATCATGCTGGACAGCCCTACAGGTTTCTAGCTATCCAAAAAACATTGTTTGCTCATTGTTTGATACTGTGTTTTATATAGAAACGTCTTGCTACATAACACTCATAATGTAAATAATATCAGAGGCATGTATTGTTAGCATTGGTCAATATGGCCAACAAACACACTGATCATTGCCCTCCAAGGTGGAAACATACAGGTAAAAGCCAGTTAATTAGAATATTTTGAAAAACTTGATTTATTTCAGTAATTGCATTCAAAAGGTGTAACTTGTACATTATATTTATTCATTGCACACAGACTGATGCATTCAAATGTTTATTTCAATTAATTTTGATGATTTGAAGTGGCAACAAAGGAAAATCCAAAATTCCGTGTGTCACAAAATTAGAATATTGTGTAAGGGTTAAATTTTGAAGACACCTGGTGCCACAAACTAATCAGCTGATTAACTCAAAACACCTGCAAAGGGCTTTAAATGGTCTCTCAGTTCTGAAGCCTACACAATGAGGAAGACTTCAGATTTGACAGCTGTCCAAAAGGCGACCATCGACACATTGCACAAGGGGGGAAAGACACAAAAGGTTATTGCTGAAGAGGCTGGCTGTTCTCAGAGCTCTGTGTCCGAACACATTAATAGAGAGGCAAAGGGAAGGAAAAACTGTGGTCAGAAAAGGTGTACAAGCGATAGGGATCACCGCGCCCTAGTCAAGATTGTGAAAAAAAAACATTCAAAAATGTGGGGGAGATTCACAAGGAGTGGACAGCTGCTGGAGTCAGTGCTTCAAGATCCACCACCAAGAGACGCTTGAAAGACATGGGTTTCAACTCCCGCATACCTCGTGTCAAGCCACTGTTGACCAAGAAACAGCGCGAAAAGCGTCTCACCTGGGCTAAGGAAAAAAAGAGCTGGACTGCTGCTGAGTGGTCCAAAGTCATGTTTTCTGACGAAAGCAAATTTTGCATTTCCTTTGGAAATCGAGGTCCCAGAGTCTGGAGGAAGACAGGAGAGGCACAGGATCCACGTTGCCTGAAGTCTAGTGTAAAGTTTCCACCATCAGTGATGGTTTGGGATGCCATGTCATCTGCTGGTGTCGGTCCACTCTGTTTCCTGAGATCCAGGGTCAACGCAGCCGTCTACCAGCAAGTTTTACAGCACTTCATGCTTCCTGGTGCTGACCTGCTCTATGGAGCTGGAGATTTCAGGTTCCAACAGGACTTGGCGCCGACACACAGAATTTTGGATTTTCATTTGTTGCCACTTCAAATCATCAAAATTAAATGAAATAAACATTTGAATGCATCAGTCTGTGTGCAATGAATAAATATAATGTACAATTTACACCTTTTGAATGCAATTACTGAAATAAATCAAGTTTTTCAAAATATTCTAATTTACTGGCTTTTACCTGTATAAGGAGACATCTGAATGTCTCATGCAGCTGCAGAAAGCCAATCTGATTTTCAGGTTTTGTTTGCAGTTTTCCAAATCTAGAAACTATGCGTCCTTATCAATGTCATTGACCTCTTAAAACTTCAAAGACAGGCCCCTGTTTAATCTGTGCCGACAGCCATAAATCTTAGTGATGTCCAATTTATGTAGGAAATAAACCAGAATTGAGATTCCAAAGGTGGCATTGAGTTTAACTTAGCAGGGTTATATGACTAAATTGTTTCACATCTTGGCCTCCATTAAATAGAAAACAGGAGCATATTTTGCACGTATGACCTTGGTGAGGCTCCGTGCTGAGTTCATCAATATCTCAAGCATATTCCCACCATTAAACAAGGGTAAACATAATCTCACATTAATCTCTATTTTTTTCAAAAGGCCTGTCACTAGCACGTTGAAGGCCAGACTTCAATAATTGTATTCTCTATTTGCAGAAAACACAATGATTGATTAAACTACCTACAAACCACACTCTTAGATCTTGAGTTCAACACAAATGAAGCAGATTTTAAAATTGGCACAATAACAAAAAAGGATGAATGAAGCCCAAAGTTCATATTGGCAGAAATCTCTAAAGCAGGATGGTGAAAAAGGTTAGAGATTCAAGCGCAATGTTAAATCAGAGCGCCATCTAGGGGCCATGGGGGTCTCCAAAGCTGCTGTTGCATGAGCTGCCTCTTCTGTCTGACTACAGCCGCGGTTCTCAAAGTGTGTGGCGCGACCCACTGGTGGGGAATTGAGACGTGACAGGTGGGGCGCGCCAAGTTCCGGTGTGTGTGTGTGTGTGTGTGTGTGACTATAAATGTAGAACGTGTGAGAGCAAACTGTCCTTATAGCTGTATGTTGCCGCTTTTTAGACCAATCAAACCCACAAAGTAATCATTACTAGCCTACATGCAGTCTAATTAAAAGAACATTAGATATGAGAAACATTTCACCTGGAACTGAAGTGCCAAAATAATGATTGACGTGACGTCGGCATATTATTTGTAACGGAATAAACTTTCGCGCCCCAGTGTTGCCAACTCAGCGACTTTGTCGCTATATTTCAGACCCCTCCAGCGACTCTTTTTCAAAAAAGCGACTAGCGACAAATCTAGCGACTTTTGGAGACTCTTACGTGAAAGCACGTATCGTTCCTTTTCTTGTCCTCCAGCGGCAGGTGCTGCCGTGGGGCGCCTCCTCCGTCCCAACCCCATTCTCCCCCGCTATCGCAGGAGTCGCTCTCAGCGCTGCAGTCAGAGCAGAGACACAGCATGTTTAACTTTAGCGTCCAGACTGCAAATAAAGCGCACATGCGCCGGGATTGACGGCGCAGGTTGATCATAAATAACTGAATTTGAAATATTTTATTAGTTTATTATGCAATGAAAAATAAAGTAAGTCTATTTTTTCCTATTCTGTCTGCAGCACCTGCTGATTTTAGGTCTGCTGAGGAGGACCAGTTTATTGAAATGACGTCTGACTCCACCCTGAAGCTCAGGTTTAATGCTCAGACTAATAGTGAATTCTGGTTAGGAGTGGAGAGGGAGTATCCACTCATCGGGCAGAGAGCTGTGTGCATTCTTCTTCCCTTTGCCACATCATATCTCTGTGAGATGGGCTTTTCAGCTGTTGCTTCAATGAAAACAAAATACAGATCTCAGCTGAACATTGAGCATGACTTGAGAGTGGCAGTATCAAGCCTGCAACCCCGTTTTGAGAAACTGTGCAATGCAAAACAGGCTCATTGCAGCCACTAATGCAGGGATAAATAGACCTGTCTTGCCAGATGGATTTCACTTCTTTTCTTTTATTAACAGATTGCAGAGTGGTACTTTAATTTTTTCTATCTTTGAGCTTGATACAAATTTTGACACAGCTGCATTTTTATTTTCTTTATTTTTTAGCTTGCTGTTATTTGATGTAGATAGTTTGTATTTAGATACTACTTGTTACTTCAGTAAAATTGGAACATTTTAAGATTGTTGCATATTTCATTAGCATTGTGTTGGGGCGATGGGGACAGGCGGGGCTTGAAAATTCCCCCTTGTCCAAAGTGGGGAATGACAGAAAAAGTTTGAGAACCACTGGACTACAGTAACCTCCAAGAAGTGGAGTTTGATAAAAACAGCTGAGACTTTACCTGGAACCATGTGCTCGGTCAGATGGAAATGAAAAGAATCTCAGGAGGTCCAATTAGAACATTTTAAAAAATTTTGTCAACTTAAACAATTACTGATTTTTTTCAACCTGTTAGGAATATTATTTACAAATGTACATGGCACAGTTCTGAAACAAACATCCCTCACGTTATAAGATGGAATGATATGTATTAATAGATTTAGTTGGATATGCTAAAGACAGTTTTAGATGTTGCTTTGTTTCACAAACATATTTGCTCGCTCTAAACTGCGCTGTTTGTGGCTTTATTCTTCTCAGATGTTAATGTAATTTCATGGGCTGACTAAGGGTTTAAACGAAAAATAAAAGTTGTACTTAAAAAAGAAAAAAGTGCATCAGCTGAGTTCTTAATGCTACATTTCTCACTCATATCTAGTTCACTATTACTAAATAATTTCTTCTGAAGCTTGCTAAAATATAGAATTTATTTTATCGCTTAAGCATAAGTAATAAAGGAAACTACTATCTTGGCCTTTCAATTTTTTACTTCATATATTACAGCAAAAATAAGATAGTTTCTTAAAATTCAGGGGTTTGTTGTGTTAAGATTTTCAGTTTTATTCACTTATGTAATCTATATACTTTTCACAAAGAATTCAGTAAAAAAAATATATATATATATATATTAGGGTTGTCAAAAGTATCGAAACTCAAAAAAGTATCGATACTGAAATGTTGTATCCGGATACAATACTCGTTTTTAAAAGTATCGATACAGTGCCGTCACCAGTGGCACCTAAGCAGTCATTCATCTTAAGTGCAGAATAGAGGACAATGCACTTTCAGAACACTGTGTGATTGAATAATTCTGTGCTCTTTTCAGTTTCAGACTTTTTTTTTTGTAAGAAGTGCAGCTGCTGAGAATTATTTTTGTTTCTTAACTGGTTTGGCTAGTGTCATTGTTATGTGTGCAAAGCATAGCCAAGGAAGGAACACTTAATTTGAATTTTATTTTTTATCAAGCTTGCTTAATATTATGCACAGCATACAACCTTTATTGTGTTTATTTATTATATTTTATTTATTAATGAAAATATTTCTGTAGACTTTTGGAGTCTGTTTTTATCCTTGTGGTATCGAAAATGGTATCGAATATTTTCCTTAGTATCGGTATCGAGTTGAAAAGTTTAGTACCGTGACAAACCTAATATATATATATATATTTAACAAGCAATATGAGAAACAAATGTGGCATGGAATTCTAAGATATCCTCAAGTATTTTAAAAACATTTTAAGCTGTTATAATTAATAAAAGAATTATGCAGATAGCATGGAAAGACCAACACCCATGAAAAATAAAGGACATTTTTAAATGGACTTCTGTCTGAATTTATCATCTCACAATGTGGTTTGATCTGATCATCTCTGAAACATTGCTTCAGTTCATTTGATCAATGTGTTCAGGACCATTGTGGTTCTTCACCCCAAAGATTTGAAAAACTTTAACTTTTCAGTGAAAAAAAAGACAATTGATTCTGGAAGGATCATCTGATAAACAATTTTCTGTATAAATATAAATAAAAATTAACACCAGCAAAAACAAAAATCCTTCTACATATAATTGATCAGAAATATGTTGGAAAATTTTAAAAACAGAGGCCAACGTTTCAGCTTTTTTTTTTTTTTTTATTGTCTCATTGTGCCAAACTTTTCCTCTCAGTTATCACTAAATTCTTTTTTTTTTTTTAGTTTTTACGGTATTTTAAGATGTGTTTAAGATCCTAGTCCACATGCATCCTCATTCACATTTTCCTCAAATTTTTTACATTCTGATATATTTTCACATTTATTAGCTGCATCTAAAAATAAAGATAATTTCTATTTAAACAGATAATAATACACTATAACCTACAATAACTTAAATTATATCATTGTACTTGTTTATCGAATCAATTCAGTTTAATCTGTAAAATAAACTGCCTGTAGTGTCTTTAAACGTCCAGCAGGTGTCAGTATTATAAAAAAAAATCAGTTTTTTTTTTTCAATTTTGTGTAATTTATTTTTCTTAAAGAACTGGAAATAGAATCTGAACACACTTTGAAAGTATATGCTTCTTTCCATCGGAAAAATCTTTTCAGCAGCAGCGTTTAGAAAAACTAAGATATCTGATACTACAAATTTAAGTTGAAGTGGAGCATCTCAAAAATATGATCTATGAACATCTATGCAAGCGAAGGAAAACAAATATCGTCTCCTGCGGTTCAGTCCCTCGGAGCATCAAGTTTTTGTAAAGGAGCAGACCGAGGCTACGTCACTCCCGATTTGCCTCTTCAGTGTCACTGTTTTTGTCCCAATCTTTCATGTTGGCTTCCATCATGAAATCCTCCCTAAGGACACTCCAGGCGGGTTTCTCCTCCTCTGCGGGAGGAGGAGGAAGATTCTCCGTCTTGACTGGAACTCCGTCTCCTTCCTCTGTTCTCCTGAGGACACCGATGAAGTCTTTCTTTGAAATAGAAGATATAATCTTGGCCTTCTTTCTTTCGGACCCACCGACCTCTTTCATAGCTTCATTTGTGTTTTTCTGATGTTTCCTCACAGCGTTGAAAAGCTGGACCACCCCTCTGGTGGCGGTCTTCTGCAGCGCTCTCTCCGTCTCACGGTCCCGCACTATGTCAGGCTTTTCCCGAAACATCATCTCCCACATTCGCTTCTTGTCTATTTGTTTCTTCTTCTCCAGATGCTCTGCTTTCTCCGCCGCATCTTTCTTTTTAACTAGGATGCTACTCTTGTTCTCTGAGGTTTTCTTCCCGAGGATCTTTGCCATGGCGTCTGCCCAGCCACCGACGGCGTCATTTTCTTCATCCTCTTCCCTCTCCGCTTCGTTACCATCATGGCTGTCCGTGTTTTCCGCTTCGCCTGATTCTCCATCTGCACTTTCAGCTTCTGAATCGCTGTGTTGGAGTTCGTCTTCGGAGTTCTGAGACACGTTCTCGCCACGCACCGCCATCATGCTGCCCGAACCCTGAACCGGAAGATAAATTGTTGCGTTAGCGGAAGTGCCTACCGGAGTTGTATCGAGCTTCGTCCCCAGTCTATGTGTGGCCTTGTTCTTGTTAGATTTATTGGCGGTTGGCAGCAACCGCCACTTACTGGTATGGAGTGTGGTTCGTGATGGACTATCTACTTTATATATATATATATATATATATATATATATATATATATATATATATATATATATATATATATATATATATATATATATATATATTTTTTTTTTTTTTTTTTTTTCTAAGGAAAAAGAAAAAAAAAAACATAACTTTGTATTCTACCCGTCTATATCATACACACGTTCACCCTCTCGATAATGAAATTAATGAAATAATAATTATTTGTATATGTTTGCTCCCCAAATTCTTCCTCAAAATATCTACTAAATGAATTTTTTCCTTAATACATTCAAACTCTCTCCTCATATATCTTATCTTGGTTTCGTATTTATGACATTCCAGTATAACATGTTCTATTGTTTCATATTTTCCACAGTAATCACATTTGCCAGAGGTATACTTTTGAATTTTATAAAGTGTAAAATGAAGTCCTGTTGCCCAAATCTTAACATTGTTGTCACTCTCTCCTCCTTTCTATTTCGTCTTCCATTTCTTCTTTTTCCTACCATCTAATGAATTTTTTTTTTCATCTCACCTTTTGTGCCATTTCCATCAATTTTCATTCAATAATACTCTTTCCCTCCGATTTACTTGTTTTAACTGTAAAACTAATACGATTTTGAATTCCCCTCTGCCATTTTATCTGCCCTCTCGTTTCCTGCTACTCCAATATGTGCTGGAACCCACACAAATACAACCGTCAAACCCATATTTTTTATTCTGAATAATGTATGAAATATTTCTTATAGAATGTCCATCCTACAATCTGATTGATTATATTTTAAACTTAATTTAATCTGAACAAATTACTGTTTTTTAAGGTTTTATGCCAACATTTCCCATGTATACTGATAATCCATCTGAAAATCCCTTTATTGTCCCGCAATGGGGAAATTGAGATGGTACAGCAGCAAAAGGTTATAGCAAAAGTGGTCAAACAATGTGGACCTTAGAAAGTGTATAAAAATAACAGTATAAAAAACATAATAAGAAAATCTAAAAATAAGCATTGTACTGTGCAATGTTATATACTATATATATATATATGAAATGGACAGTGTGCAGTTTTATGTTTCTGACTTCTGCAGTGGTGCTGAATTCTGTCCTCCCGATTTTTATTAATATTTTACGATTCAATATCCACCCAATTAACTATTAATTGAATAAAAACAAAGTCACTTAAATAATTTCTTGTTAAAATTATTTGTTGTGATAAATCATTTTAGAATCACTTAAAATCTCCTAAACGACCCTACTTAAACACATCCTAAAGTTAAAACGTCCCATAGACTTCACATTTCACAATAAAATAATTTTTTTTACCCTATTCAGCGTTGTTTCGAAATAACCTATCATGTGTACGTGGTGTAATTGAACGCAACGTGAGGTGCTGGGACGAGGTTGGCGTAGAGGCGCCATGTTGACGTATCAGCCGGAAGCACATTTTTACAGGGTAACTGCATTCACTAAAACACCTCCGGATATTATTGGCCGTCCTCTGATAGCTAAGCTCTCCTGCTTTCAGTCGTCCTTCAGTACTGTCGGGGAGAGTTCTCCTGTAGACCCAATCATCCTCTAACTTTTAACAATGGCGGGGACACTTGCTCGCAAAGCCATCGACCACCTGAAGAGCAAAGACTTCAGAGATTATTTAATGAGGTGCGTTTAAGAAAAAAAAAAAAGACTCAAATGTGTTATATGATAGGAAGGTGCTAACTGAGCTAGCTAAATGTTGAGCTGCAGGTTTCTGATAATTGCTAGTTTGTTTAAATATTCTCAGCTTACATTTAAACCGTTATAGTGTTTCTTCTTGTCTTCAGTGTGCTTTAAAAAAGCTCAAGGGCGCTTGTTGTTCTGTGTAGCTTTCTGTTATCATTTTGGAGTGTGTGTCATTGTTTTAATAGCAAATTAATTAATTTGGCTGAATTTATACAGATAGATCCTATTATATTATAATAATATCTACCAAAGCAGATGAACGGTGGGACTTTGTGACGTTTTGCGTCCTGTAAACAATACCCTGATGTGGGTTTACTTTTGTCTGTTTGGATTGATCCTAACAACTACTTTAGTAACTAAAAGTGAAATCTCTTATTGCTTTTACGGAGCAAAATGTCCCACAAACCAGCTTCATTCCTGAAAATCCAGATTAAAGGTCAAAGTAGGTTTTTTGTGATGCAACAAACTCTGTTTGCTTTTTAATCACTGATTGTCCTTCTTTGTGTCACAGAGTGTGGCAGTTTACATTTATACTAAAATGTGATTTGTCAATCAGAAACTTTTATAAAAAACCAACATTATAAAAAGTAAAATGCTCATTTATTAGACTTTGAAATAGTTGCCTACTTTCTTCCTTAACTATGTTTTTTTTTTTTCTTTCCCTTTCATGTCGATGTTAAAATGAACACATAAAAGCACGGTAGGTCATGCATCTTTCCATCCTAACATGTACTCCTGTCTGTACAGGACTACATGTTGTTTCAGAAATCTTGTTTGCTTGAAGTGTACAATCCACCAGAACTTCCAGCCCTGTTTAATCTGCCAACCATCCATATTACTTTTACAGCATTTCTGGGGTCCAGTCGCAAACTGGGGTCTTCCCATTGCTGCCATCACAGATATGAAGAAGAGCCCTGAAATCATCAGCGGCAGGATGACCTTCGGTAGGACATACAAACATGCAGATTTGTTGCCAACTACAGCATGTGATACTATTTAAGGTTACTGTTATGAAAAGTTCAAATAAAACACTATATTTTAATGTCAGACTCTCAGCTAAGGACTTTTATTTGATTAGAGTTCTACTATCAATGTCTTATTGTTTATTTGTACAGAATAGTTTTTCAAAACTGTTAAAATGTTAGTAGAGATTAGTGATTTTATGAGATGAGCTGAGGCTTCGAGACGTGTGTTGAATAATGGAGGGGGCGTTTCCACAAAGCGTGTGTCGAGGCTAAAATTGATGACGTCCAAGGCCTGGCTACCGGGATACCATGTGACCGCTTCATGGAGGGGTTCAGAAAGCGCAAGAAATATGACAGGCATTTAAATAGCCTCAGGATTCAGTCAAGGTGTGGGAGTTTGTAGGAGACTTGCTGTCAGCTGGATAGAGTTTGGATACATTCTAAGAATAGGTTGTTTTTCCAACCAATCTAGTTGCTTAAAACTATTTTGGGTAGAAGAAACAATGTAATGGTCAAAATCCCATTGGGGACTTTACTACATGGTGTCATCTGTAACACACAGACTCCCTCATCTGAGGTTGATGGTTCAAGACCTACCTTTGGCTTTTGAAAGTTGCGATTATACTTAATTATTTTGGATAATGAGACTAATTTTGAGTTGGTTTGCCCTAGTAAAAAATAGATTGGGTAAAAATGCTGCCAAATTAGGCCGGTTTAGCCAAATGATTGGTTGAACACAATTTCCAACCCGATTAAAACCAAAAAATTAGGAAAAACTATTATCTTTGAATAAAAATGACAAACACCTTTCATTTTGCTCATCATTGCCCACTTAGCAGGAACACTTTCACTGTTTGCTTGAGTTTATTTCACTAAAATGGCAGAAAAACTGTGCACCTAAAATGATTGAAAGACATTTTACACTTGCAAAAGATTTTATTATGCATACCAACAATTAACAATTTCAAAGGAACTTAAAAGGGGGGAAATAAAGAAACATTTGCAAAAAATCACAAATTCTATTACAAAGTGCAGTTCTGCTTTACACCAGTAGGTGGTGACATGTTCACATGGAGCCTCATGAACCATAGCAATTTGGCCAAATGCTTCATGAGGCTTCATCTCACTATCACTAGTATTTTTATAATTGATTTAATTATAATTATTTGATATGATCTTTTTAATTAGAAGGTACTTAATATTTTTCTTTCTGCTTTCAGCTCTGTGCTGTTACTCTCTCCTCTTCATGAGGTTCGCCTACAAGGTTCAGCCTCGTAACTGGCTCCTCTTTGCCTGCCACCTGACCAACGAGGGAGCACAGCTGGTCCAGGGAGGTCGACTCATCAAATACAAGTGAGATACATGTGCTGCCCTGTGTTTATTAATTATTCTTTACTGTCAATGATTAGAATTTTGTTTTATGAAATGCTAGATGTGGAAAAAGGTTTAGTTTTAGCTGAAGCCATGATTGCCGTCCAATGCCTGTTTCCTGCTTAAGGCCCATTCATACCTCACGTTTGGCCTGCACGTCCGTATTTCTGTCCGTACGTTCTATCCGTTGACTCCTTCATACCTCCGTCCGTTGAGGTGCGCAATAACCCGTATTTCCTCTAGGTGGCAGTGCTGGGCGCCAATGATTCGTCATTGATCAAAACATGGCGATGGTCCAAGACCTGATTCTGTTGCATTTGCTCCGTAAGCGAAAGAAAAGTAAAAAACGAGATCGACGGTGGAACGTGAGGCCATTGAATATCAGTCGCCCTTTTGATGGGGAATTTTGCAATTTGGTGTTGCCTATGCGGGAGATGGATGTTCCATTGTTTAAAGCCCAGAATTCTAACCTTCTTTGTGATTTTGTTGACATTTTGTACTAAAAACTCAATAGCGCCCCCACCGTTTCCGGTAGTATTGCTCCGTATTGATCCGTTTCGTCCGTAAGCGTAAGCTCCCAATTTTCGTGTCAAAGTACGGACGAAATCGACGGTTAGAACGTATGAAACACTCCACACGTATCCGTATCCGTCTTTTACGTGAGGTATGAATGGGGCTTTACTTGCTGCGCTATGACGATGAGCGTAAATACTATTTTAAATATATGGCACCTGAACTATTAAAGCCTGTCAGATATTGAACCGAAGCAGTACAGCACATAGCAAAGTTGTGATTACAGCTTTGTAGCTGAAGCCCAAACCTTGTTCCACTTAAAATATTTGAGAATTTGCATTTGAAATGAGAAAATCCTCCTTTTAAACTGTATCCTTTTTTTCACTTTCAGCATGGAGAAGAAGATGGGATCATAGTGGTGAAAAGAAGATGGTAGAACACAGAATGCTGCTTCTACAACCCACTAAAGTTGCACACCTGAACTCGTTTTGGCTCGATCCACATGACAAAAAATAAACTTTGGTTCTTAATCAGAAATATTCAAATATAAATTGTGATATCATTGCATCGATTTATCGGTTAGTGGTTTCCCTATGGGTTCCCTTTCTCACTAATCTATTAGTGTTGGCTTTTTTTTTTTTTTTTTTTACCTAGTTGAATTTGATCAATCCATCACTTACCACCTGTCCATCAGGGTCACTCATGGAGGACTGGTTACCTACCAGGACAAGTTACCAGGAAGCTAGTTGAATTTTACTAGCTAAGTTAAAGAGTTTGTTGACCTAACCATTTTAATTCCAGCATTTTCCTAATAAAAATGTGAATATTCATATGAGGAGTACTTACTGTTCATGAACATAAGCGTACAAATTCATTTCTTCATCTGTTGTTCTATAATGCCACACTTTGCAAGGCTGGTATCAATGAAACAGTAACTGACAAAGACAGAACTATTTGGAAATAAGTTCCTGATATAAAGGTTGCTCCAAGACTTTTAATTTAAATCAAAACCACTAATGGTGTTGGTATATATAAATGGCCATTCATTGGCTAATTAAACCTTTTGTTGTACAGAAATGTACTCTGTGACAGGAAAAATCTCTAGAAATGTGATCAAATAGGCCTGTGAATGAAGTTTTGAAGAATCACACATATGATAATTGTGCACTTATATTTTTTATTTTGAAATAGTACAAAGTGGTGACAATCATTTAAGATCTGGTCCAGCTTTAGAAAATTACTAGAAATTCTGCTCAGTGGGGCAGTGGAGTAGCACTGCTGCCTTGCAGCAAGCAGGTTCCGTGTTCGATTCCCGGCACTGGTTCTTTCTGCATGGAGTTTGCATGTTCTCCCTGTCCATGCATGGGTTTTCCCTGGGTACTCCAGCTTCCTCCCACAGTCCAAAAACATGACTGTTAGGTTAATTGGCTTCTCTAAATTCTCCTTAGGTATGAGTGTGTGCATGAATGGTTGTGTGTCTCTGTGTTGCCCTGCAATGGACTGGCTGTCCAGGGTGAACCCGTAACCAGCTGGAGATGGGCACCAGCACCCCTTGCGACCCTGCTAGGGATAAGCGTGACGGAAAATGGATGGATAGATGGGATTTCTAGTAAGGAATTTAGATCAGCTCTATCAAATCTGTCTGTGTATGCTGTCGAACACCCACTGTGTGAGCAAATCTTTATATCAATGTTGTTTTTTATCCTTTAATATGCTATTTTAAAATCATGCCATGTAAATCAACCTTAACTTAAAAGAACAGAAGAGCCGAAAACATTCTAGTGTAAAACACTGATCTTAATGAGAGACATTATACTTCTTTAAAACTTTTATTCAATCCCTTATTGATTGAAATATCTCAAATGCATATTGAGCTATATGAAAAAAACTGGAACAATGTACAGATTATTGCAAAAAATGTTTATATTCATTGTACACATATTAACTTGATATTAATTATTGATTGTAGACCCATTAACTTTTTATTTCTTGCAAAATAATTAGCAACGTCATCTTAATTAGGATGAATAAAAAAATGTATAAATAAGTTTTTTCTTTGGTTTGTTGATCGATCAAAAGATGACAGGAGTGGCTTTAACATGAGCAACGCAGTGAAAACAGTATTATTTTTTGCACTGGCAGCATACTATTTTAAAAGCATTTTTCTTTTACCATGATATATTTTCTTTATACAAAATGAAAAAAAATATATAGAGAGATGAAGCAGAGTTTAGACCTCACCAAATTTACACTCCATGGTTGAATAGTGGGGCATTTTTATAAAACAGCAGCTGCTTTGCAAATGAAATAAAATTCTTATGATTTTTTTATATATATATATATATATAAAAATAACCCGCATCATTTACTAATATAATCCAAAGTAGACATTTGGCCTCCGCAAGTTCAATTTTTCTCCAGCAGATGGTGATGCAGTATTTCTTTTGCTTTTACTGGGGAGTTGCAATGGTTGACTTTTCTTAAAGTTTATATCTGCAGAAGGTGGTCTTCTTCAAGGTCCTGCTCTGTTGGCTTTGCAGCTTCACCTGGAGTGTTCCTCACTTTTCCAGCTACAAAAACAAGAAGATACCAATATAAGGAAATGAGTGACTTAATTCCAAGTTTTAATGAAAAATGTAATACCTAAGGGCTGAACAAAGTCTGTCCAAGATTCACCGGAACCTGTGTCAATTTCAGCTTCTTTAGGCTCATCAGCGATAGTAAAGTAATCTATTGCAGACCCTTCATAACCAGAGCCTTCTTCTCCTGGGAAAAACATAGGTGACTCTCCATCTTCACTCCTTATTGGTTCATCTTCCTCCTCTGGCTCTGAGGGGCCATCCATCATTGAGGGAGCCTCCTCACTCTCAACTGGTTGTGCCTCTCTGCAAACAGAAATAAATGTTTATATTAATCATAATCAATCTGATGTTAACAATAATATGTTGCTTTGCTTTCTGTTCTGTTAATTTGAATTTCAAGGAAAAACAACATGAATTATTTATATATGCTTTTAACAGTGAGAGAGAAAAACAAAGTGTTCCTTCTGCTTATCGATTGACTGCTGGTGACGGCTTGCAAACCATCCCTGCTCCACAGTTCTAACCCATGCTACTTCTGGTCCATGCTTGCAAACACACCACTCAATCATTTTACACTGTAGGGTAAAGGGGAGTGCGCGCATTGCTTTTAGCTTCAGTAGGAACAGAGGTGATCTATAGACAACAATAAGTGAAGATACTATTTTTTTTAAAGGTTATTAAAACATAATGTAAATGCAGCATTAGCACCAAGCTAAACAAAACCTGCACCTTTGATAAGAGTATGTCTCTTCTTGCATTTCTTTTCTTTCATTTTCAGTTTGCTTTCCCTCAAATCTCCTTTTTAAGGTTTGTCCGAACTTCATTTTATCTTATTATTTTTTAACGAATAACTCCATGAGTTGTTTTCTGTGTAATTCAAGCAATCTGTTCTTTGTTGTCATAAAATATACATATTTTTAAAGATATTTTAAAAAAAAACAGCACTAACATAAGCTACAAGCTGTAACTGCTGGTCTGGTGAATTTGACTTTTTTAGCTGAAAAAAATTTCTTCAAATAAGTAATAAGTGTTACCAAGCAGAAGGTGAAACAAACATTTTCATCTTCAAACTTTCACTTGGGATGTTTTATAGAAAGAAATGTAATACTGTATATAATTTTGTATACACAAGAATAGGAAGGCGATGACATGTTTTTAACACTACAAATCTATTTACATTGGGCTGTCTGGTTTTACGCTGTTTAATGAAGGCATTAGTAAGCCATACTTGTTTTTTACACTTCACACATCGGCTCTTGCTAAGTGCTAAGTTCTATTCAACTCTATAAGCTTGTTTTCTGCTGTGCTTCTACACATTTCATCTAACCTTAGTAGAAATATATTCACTTTAACTGCCTTGCTCATAAGTTCATAATCATAATTTATTATGATTATACTTAAATCATAACAAGTTTATTATTAATTAGTTATGATTTAAGTATAACCTATATTAAAGTCTGGTGGAAGCAGGTGAAGTAATATGGGATCTCAGCTGAAAAAGTATTTGCTGACTTAAATTTTTTCGGGAACATTTAAATGTCAGACAAAAATAACATAACTAAATACAAAAAGCAATCTAAAACAAGATTTAATCTACAACTTGGTATATTCCGCATCCTTTTCTTTAATGCCACACTAGATGGTTTTTAAAGATCAACTATCTATTTAAGGTCATGCCACAGAATTTCATTCATATTTCACCTAGGATTGTCAAATGGAAAACTTGTTGAATTGTTAAAACTAGCTGACATGGGGAATTACAAAAGGCTATTGTTTTATTTGAAGCCAAAAATAATGTGTTATCAGAAAGTAAAATTAAAAACTTTCATTTGAAAAAAGGGAGTACTTCAAAACTTGAATAAGTTAGAGATGGTTTAAGCTGGGGATCAGCAATGTCCGCACATAAAAACAGTTTTAAATGTTATTTAAGAAGATTATTGTCACTGCAGAAGAATATGAGAAATATTTACTCAATTATAACTGCCAATATCATGGGTGGGTTTAAACCTAAGTCTATACTTGCTTTTAGTCTGCTTTCTTTGTGTTCCAACTGTTTTATTTGCTTTACAAATGGTTTTATTTTTTTTTCCTGCTTTTATTTTTTTCTTTATTTTTTCTAATATATTGTCTAATTCGCGTAAAGTACTGTCAATATACTGAATTGTGCTATACAAATAAAATTGCCTTGCCTATAATTCTACCCAGTCCTTTGAATATTCCTATTACTACTGTTTTTCTTTTGCTCTTTAAATTTTTTCTGATTGCTTTTCTTTATACAATATGTGACTAATTCATTGATTTGACTATATTACATTCAATAAACTCAAACTCAACTGAACTGAACACAACTGAACTCTAAAAGCTTTTATTTATAAGCCTTTCAGAAACAGACTTGCAGGTGTGTTTTTGTCATTGTCCTGCTATGCAACTAAAGCTAAGGATCCTAAACTGCTAATTAGATCAATCCTCAGGATTTTTAGATGGAACACAAACTTCACTCTCCTTTCAATTATGGCAACCATGCTATTGACTGTTATGTTCTTTTGCTAAAAGACAGTTTTGTTGCCTAAATTATTATGCATGATATCTAAGCCAAAAGTTTTAATTTTCAACTAAATAAACTTCTTTATTGCGATTTTACTGCATTTGTTTTATTATGATTCTTTTTAAACTATTTGGTCCTTACATTTTTTTTTTGACACACAGGAGCAGGTCAAGAAAGCTTTGTAAAGGGTGGCCAGTGTTTGGGGATCTGTGTCAATCTTGGTCTGGAAAATATAGCTGTTGTAAATATGTAGTGTCTCTTTAAGACTGCTACAACTGCAGATTATCACTTACCACAAGTATGCACCACTATCCTCTGGAAAGAGTGATGAGTGGCGTGTGCTTGTTGATACACAATTCAGCAGTGAGATGAACTTTATATCTTAATTTCCCCAACTCTGAAGTACCATTATGGGGTTGGACATACTCTGTTTGCTTCATGCATGATGTGATAGCAGCTGTTCAGCCAGACTTTGTGTTGCTTATGAAGAGTGTTTTGAATTAAGGAACAGGCATTATGGATTCCCAGCACCAGTGTGGTTGTGAGTTTTATTGAATATTACTACCGCCTCTACTAAACCACCTGTGAAAAACCAATATTGGGTCAAAAATACAGTAACTCAGAATTTTGATGCAAAAACTTGCTTATACTTAGAATTATTTTAGGGAGTTGCCATGGGTAACCCATCGGTAGTCAAAAAACAATTGAAATAAATGTACAGAAATACATTTAATATAAGTAAATAGATACATTCTGAAAAGTATAGACAAAAAATATGCATATAAACACATTTTCATACAAGTTTAACCTCTTAAAACCTCTTAAATTCCACCGGTAAAATTTTTACCGTCAGGTAGAGCCATTTCGAGCAGCTCCAAGCTGACACCAAAAGTATCATACCCCACAGCTCTGGAACTGTTACAGCTAGAGGTCTGACATTTTCTGCATTTGTGGTTGACGTGATCTAGAACAAATATAATACAATGAAACCTGCTTTTTCTCAAGAATGTCTTTATTACTGCTTTTCAAAAAAAAAAAAAAAACCTTGAGTCATGTTTGAACTGATGCAGGTTGGTCTGTGTTCTACTCACCCAATTGTAATTTAAATATTAGGAAACTAGAGGGTGTTTGCTTTCAAATAATGTATTGCACATTTGGGCTTAAAGTTCCGAAGTTATTTGCTTTTCCATTTGGGTATGCAAAATAGGCGAGGATTACCCAAAATGAGGTGGATGTTAAGAGGTTAAGCTCAAAGGTTTACTTTCTTTTTTGTACTTCATTGTTGTAATTCATAGAGCCAAAAATGTTGTTCAGGAGATGTTTTCTATGGAGATGCAACCTTTTTTTTTCCTAATCTAGCAATTTAGTTATATCTCAACATTCAGCAGCAGGTCTTATTGTTGTTTATTATCAATAAGTTGTTGAGGCATCAAATCAGAACTAAATACGCTCCATGTGGCAAAGGTTAGAATAAACAGATGGAAGAAAAGGTATTTCCTTAAACGCATTTTAAAGATGTTTCTCCATACTGTAGCTCCACAGTACTCCTATACTATTTAGCTGCTGTTTTCAAGCTTTAGTATTTGACGACCCAGGGACAAACACAGCAATGAAACAATAGACCAGAAGTAGCAGCCCACAAAGTGTTGCAGCCCGCTTCCTCTAAACATTTCCTCTAACTTCCTGTTCAAAGTTAGCTGAGAAACTGTGGAGGACTTAAGTGCTCTGACATTCTCCAGATATATCACTGAGGTTAGAAAATACTATGAGAACTCAAAATAGTAAAAAAGTAATGTTTTAGACAAAGTCAGCAGGACAAATTTCTTTCATTTTTAGTCACTTCCTGAGCTATAATCTGCCGTTACCTTTCTGAGAAACCTCTGCAAGCAAAGCAAGCTTGGTAATGTCTGTGCTAAAGGCTTAGTCAGCAATCAGAGTTACCACTGATTCAGAAACATTTCCCAAAACCCAGCAATTAATCATGAATTTGAACAGTGTTCTTTATTACTTCTGGAGCTTTGGATTTGTACACCCCTTAATGTTACTCGGATTATCGTGTTGTCTCTCTAAAATGCACGCCACACTCTGTACATCTGACTTTTAAACCATTAACCTAAACTTGACAAAATGCAGTCTGTGCTTCTTGTTTTTGAGAACACTCCTTTAAACGACGTATCTGTTATCAGAAAAAAAAAGATTAGTGGTTAAGAGAAGCTTTCAAAGAGGAAACTGTGGGTTCAGATCAAGATTGATCAATCATTTTAAGCAATTACGCTACAGAATATTGCAGGGGGTTTTTGAAGCTGTGTCAGATAAAAAAAAGAACATTTTAGAACATATAGATCCAAAGTGTGGCTTATTTTACACCTCTGAAAAAAATAAAAACATATTTTTCTCATGTGAAATTCCCAGACTTTAAAGATTTGCTCTCCTTTTAACCTCAAAAAGAGGTAGAAATATTCCTATTAACACATAATTGAAATAAAAACATGCTTTAGCGTATAAACCTTTGGCTTTTCTGAAAAGATTTGTAGGTTTTTTTTATTAAGGAAGTGAAAAATTGCAAAATCCCATTGCAATTCTACATTTTGCAAAAACCAAAGCAATGTTAAGTCAAGTTGTGAACATATATTCATGTACTCTGTAGGCATCCTGTATTGGTTACCACACAGCATCAGTCTTTTTTGCTTTATCTCCAGCAGCTTTGCAGAACTAGATATTGAATGTTTTTGCTGATTTTTTGTCAAACTTAAGGGCGCCTGTAAATCTCAATTTTGGACTCTGACTGGACCTTTCTAACAAAAAGAACCATCCAATTGTAGCACTGGATGTTTATGATGACTATCCTCCTGAGCTGCTAAGCCTTGCTCTTTTCCCACCAGTCTCCCTGTTCTGCTACAGAAAAGCATCACCATAACATGATACTGCCACCACCATGTTTAGGAGTACAGATGGTGAGCAGGCGATCAGGCTTCTTTTCCACCAAATATATCTTATTTGGATGCGCACCAAAACGTTTAGTTTTGAAGAATTAAATGTTTGGTCGACAGGTTCCCTCTCCTAAAGCAGTGGATCTTTTCGGTTGTAAAATTACAATATGCAAAAAGTAAAGGTTCCTTTATGATGGATGGTTTTCGGATCTAAGCTGCTAAACGATTGTGATGGTTTCTTAACTCGCTAATGTCTTTTTTTAAATCATGACTCATTCAATACTTATCAAACCATCATCCTGCCCAGCAAAAGATAATAAAAGTACGTGATGATCTATGCACATAGTCTAGACTGGAAAAAAATAAACTTTAGATATGACAGTAACAATAGCATCATAAAATAGAAGCATTTTCACTGTTTCAGCCTCTGAACTGACATGTAGATCCTGCAAAGCTTCAGTTTGCTTTCATAAAAATCTTTTACCACAACAGTCCCTACATTACATCTCCACACTTTTAATAGCATTCAAAAATAACCTTGCATTTATTTTCAGCTTTATTTTCTCTCTACAGTAGTTCAACAAAGCTAATATTGGATTTCAAGGATTTCAAATGGTTTGAAAAACAGGCAGATTCTAATTCATAATAGTGCTCATAACGTGACAAAAATCTGTCAAATATCTTGAGCACATGGAAGTTTAGATAATTTTTAATCAACAATCCCCTGCAAAAAGACATTTAACTTATGCATAACAAGCAAATCAAAGACTTCAGGTCAACCAATTTTAGTTAAATGCTGACATTTCGTGCAATCTGATATAAGCTATATGTTTTCAAAATATTTGCTGCTTTTTTCATCTCTCTGGTTTTCTGTCTCTCTTTCTTTAACCTTCCACGTCGCCCTCTATTTTTGCCTTTCTTGGCCATGAACCTCACACTTAAGTCCACTGTCGAGCATAGATCACATGAATGCACACAAGCAAACACACAGATCAGGCTGCCTTAGGAGCCAAGGTAAAAGCTCTGACGCAGCATCAGCATTTCACATCTGCATTTGGCTGACAGCTGCCCTATATGGTATTTTTGTCTTCATTTGATTAATTTACTGCTGTAAAAACGCTCACCACTTCATGTGGGAAATAAGTTTGCCCATGCAGGGTGTGAGCATTCACTGGAAGGCTGAATACTCACAGATACTCGGCGTCAGAGGCAGGCAGTTTGGATGGGAGATCTGGGCTCCATGGTATCTCAGAGCTCTGGTGGACCTTGCAGTTGGCATTGCCGCCCTCAGGATTACATCTCAAAAACTTGTAAACAGCAGTTGCAGGTGCTCCTAGAAAAGTAGAAACAAATTCACAAATTTTGCTAATAGTGTTATAATAAACATTTAGTACATAATATGACTTTTAGATCCTTTTATTTTTCGTACATTTCGGGACATCACAACAATAGTTGTTGGTTATATCTAAAAGAAGGAAGCAGCATCATGTCAGTGTTTCTCAACACATTTCTGCAAGCAGTGCACGGAGCTGATACGTTGCCAAAACTTCTGGAATTACAATTGCTCAAACAATGTCTGGTCCTCAGAAGGAGCATCATGTGTTTTGTCATCGGTTCATGTGTGCAGTTTGCTGATGATTAATGCAAGCCTTGTGGCTCTTGAGAAATCTTAGGCAAGGATGAGGCCATCCTGGTAAAAAAACGGTTTAACATTAAAGTGTATCTATATTTTTTTGCCACACACACTCATTCTGCTACTAAGGGAGAGCTTGCCCAAAAAGGAAGCCCAAAACTAAATTTAATTTGGAGTTGTGTCCTGTTCATACTGTCCATGCTGGATTTTTCTACATCATGTAATTCACAACAGCTGATTGCCAACTCAGTAAACATCAAATAAAATACACTTCTTGGCCAGGCATTCTTCCTCTTCCACCCTACCAACATTGCTACCAACACTGAAAATTTATTTTTGCCTTTTCTCTGTCTGTGTGAATTAATTTAGTAACCATTTAAATCAAATCTGAATTAAATTAGACACCTAATGTTTCTTAATATGGGGCAATTTAACTGCATTTAGTAAAGAAGACAGTGAGGGTTGTTTCAGGTAGAAAATAGAAGGCATTCATTTGTGGCTGCCATGGGATACGTTACCTGTTTTTGGTCTTGATTCATTAATTATTTTAAGATACTGAATAACTAAAGTATTTTTTTAGATAGAATCTTTACTTTCAGCTAATAAAACCTTTCTCTTCAGCCTGTTACTAAAGTTAAACTCATCATACACATAAAGCATAAAGACAATAAAAGGAATTTAGACTTTTGTCACTATTTCATTGTGATTAAATCTTAAATTGCATATGAAGTTTGGCCATAGGGCGTAAAAAGGAGAGGGAAAAGAGAAAAATCCCCTCCTATAAAATAAACAATAGCTAATAGGGGTTTCCTTATCCCACTGAGTTTCCATTCTCTTGACACAGAGCCCTAAAATGTTCCTTTCACAGATCAGCAGCTCTAAACAAGCTTCATCGAAACCTAACTCGGAAACCGACTCATATTTAGTCTTTCCGTTTAACTTGATCTTGATCAGGCAGCGGAATGAGCATATTTTCACCATGATGAGGTGTTATTATAAAACAGGCTGTCTGACTGTAGGAGAACTGGAAACCAGGCAGCTTTTCTTTCAGAGGATGGTGAACTGAGCCAAAGGCATTGGTAATAATTTAATCATCCTTGCGCAACACATGCGCTACGAGGAAAAAATAAAGCAATCCCTTCTCTTTGTCATAAACAGTCCCAAAAAATCTCTCTGTGGAGGCGCTCCTATTTGCCTAATAGCGCTTTTTTGGTATAGCTACACTGACAATAAATCAAATTTAAAACACTTCTATGCTTCTTGTTTTCAGCGCAGTCTGTTTCTGCGTATTAAAAAGTTTTTAAAAGTCATAATGGACCTACCTTTTCCATTATGTAAGGCGAGGCAGGCTACAGCAAAGAGAAGAACCAGTTTCATCCTCAGCTTTTAAAGATCTTCTTTTGAAAATAAGACGGTAGAAATGCGCTCCTTCCTGAGATAAAGCGTCTGCTTAGTAAAGAGTAACTGTGTGAAATACCTCAGGCAGACAGAAACAGCTCTGCCCTCAGAGTGCGTCATGGTTTCCTGAAGAGTCTTCTTCTTCAGAAGAACATCCTCAGTGGAAACTTTTACCTTAGATAATCACACATCGGCCCTGGATTAAGGAAACCAATGAAGATAAGATGCTAAGTTTTTCTGATGATGACAGGAAGGAGAGAGGAAGCGATAAAGGACTAAATTAGCCAGTGGCTCCTTTTTTATTTATTTATTTATTTCTTATTGAACTGAAATAACTTGTGAGGTTGAGAATTTTTCCAGTCCCGTTTGTTGTACATATTTTTTTAAAACTATGTACAACAAACAAATATATATATATATATATATATATATATATATATATATATATATTTATTTATTTATTTATTTTTTATTTTATTATTATTATTTTTTTTTTTTTTTTTTCATTTTAATTATACGGAAGAGGATTAGGGCCACTGAAAAAATTTAAAAAGTTAACTGATCTTTACATTTTATTTCAGTATAATATGGGGAAAAAAGTCAGAATTCTGACCTTTTTCTCAGAATTCTGACTTTTTTTTCTCAGAAGTCTGACTTTAATCTCACAATTCTGACTTGTTTCTCACAATTCTAACTTTTTTTTTATCAGAATTCAGGCTTTAATCTCAGAATTCTGACTTTAATATCGAAATTCTCACAGAATTCTGACAGCAAACAAACATGTTAGAATCAAGCCATAGCCATGTCTGTTTTAGAGACTACACTAGCTCTCTTGTTTTAATCACCTTCTGCTTTTCCATTAATGACATAGCATCACAGGGGGCTCCTCCGGCAGTAAAAAGTTGCCTAATTCCATCATTTTCCACCAATGTGTAACTGGTCCTCTAAAACAACTCACATATTTGTCAGTGAAGCTGAGTGCTCCCACATCTCTTCCATCATGGTTCCCATCTCCATTACTGTAAGATCCACAATTCTGAGATTAAAGTCAGAATTCTGAGATCAAAGTCAAAAATCATATTAAACTGAAATAATATTTAAAAATCAGTTAACTTTTTGTTTTTTTCCAGTGGCCCTAATCCTCTTCCCTTTAATTGTAAAGGTAACAGGGTTGTAAAATCTTTTCATGTTTACCTTTTAACAGAAAGATGAAAGAAAACATTAAATAATTTTACACCCAGTGTCTGAATTGTATTATCAGCTTTAAAGAAATGCTCATTTTCATTCCTTATCAGTTCAAATAATTGAATAAAAATTGATTTCAAAATGCCAGGATAGAGAGAAATTATTATTATTTTTAGTTTCTTGTATTTCAGAGTTTCATATCAAATAAGATCTCTAGATGATAATGTAATGTTGCTAAAAGCTTCTGATTGGTTAGTTCATAACAATGGAGCTAACTGGAGTCAGATTTTTTCCATAAGGCAACATCTTGAGCAAACCTGTTTTGCGTGAAACCATGAGCCAAGGTGAGAAAAATGAGCCAAGGTAGATAGAAAACCGAACCTTCACAAATCTCAACCATCCTTACACTATCCAGATGTCTGTAGTTTCCACAAATACATAAAAATACCATTGGAATGTCCAACAGAATATCTGCTTTAGAAAACTAGTTTTTTGAAACAGGGATGAACAGATTTTGGTTTAAAGTTCATGCTCTAAAACAGCATCAAATTGAAGCTGATTAGCTTGGTAAAATAAGTCTTTTAGGAGAAATAATATTTATTTTTTTTCAGTTTGCACATGCAGTAAGGGGCAAAGAGCACCCCTTAGATCTGGAGACAAACCCTTTGGTTTGATTAAGCTTATTTGAAAGTGTATAAATAAGGTTTCTCCATCATGCAGAGGCATTCCGCTGCAGGAGGGACTGATGCACTTTACAACATGGGCTACATGGTATCATTAAAAAAGGACATCATGTTCTGGAATTCCCCTTAACACGAATAGGAAGTTGAAGCTGAAAATTTGACTTTTAATTTAAAATTAAATTAAACTGAATTTAAAAATCAACCCACAGTGCCCAACCAAATTATTAAGAGTTACCTAGTCGCTTTTACTTAGTCCCAATAAAAAATAGGGAAGAAATTACATGTATAAGCAAGGTAAACACGACTCAAGTACCTGATTGAAGGTAGCCTATAGGATAACATTTCAGCAAACAACCGTTAGAAGCTTATGGAAGAGTATGTGTTAGCTTGAAATGCAAATCTACAAAATACACAAAACATTTATGTAAACCTCTAATTTTGATTATGTAAAGTAGCTGTATGACATTTATTCTCATCTTAAGCTAATCAAATAATCTAGTAACCCTAACCGATACAAAGCAGGAAATATTTGTTGTGACTTAATATCATCCAGTGTGAAAAGACATATGTGATATCTAAATATTTTTTACAGTAAATGCAAATATCTGTATCCTTCATTAAAAGAGGGCACATCGCGACTGATTGGCCTGTGTATGGTTTCCAGTGTGTGTGCAGAATGTAGCTTTGATGTGGCCTGCATGTTTCCCATATCTATGACTCTAATGGGTCTCCACATGTGCAGCAGATGTTAGCAGAGGTCAAACTAAATCTTTCTCTGATACTTCTTTCTTTGTCCGATTGATTAATTGATTGATTGACTTTATTGATCTCACAGTGGAGAAATTGACTTCTTACATCAGCTTAAATAGCCAAAGGAGAAGAATGTGCCAAAGGAAGAAAAAGGTGCATGGGATATATACAGCATATATAGTATGACAGCTTTTTTTTTTTTTTTTTGGTAATTTATTATTAAAATTGTAAACAGTAGAGTATTTATGTGACCACATATATTTTTATAATGACATTGAACAGGTAGTACACAGCTATATATTAAGACTCATCTAACAGTCATCAAAATGTAGTGAGTTAAAAACCTTTTGAAGCCACATTCAGATGGAATAAGTGAACAAACCACTTAAATGAGATTGAGGAACGCCTATATAACATCAGTTCCTTTTTATTTGATGATAAAAGCTGTTAGAACGGTTGTTCTGCAATAAAATAAACAATTAAGCAGCAACCTTAACGCAGCAACTATCAAATAGTTAATATTGTGAAAGAGGCTAATAACAGTGAAACTAATTTAATTTAACTCCTCCAGAGTTTTCATGTGGCTCTTAGCTGTTCTTTTGATTCATTATCTCATGGGCCAATGAGAATCAATTTCTTGAAATATTTCTGATCCAAAAAAATAATAATAAACACCTCATTTTGCTTTGGTGTTGCTTTTCTCCCTGCATCATGATTTTCCCCTTTAAAATTTCCTATACTTTTTCTGTAAGATAAAGGTAGAGATAGAAAGACTGCTTTCAGCTAACACATTACTATGATGCTGAAGGAAGTGGTAACATCAGCTGCTATCATTTTCATCCAGGAAATGACACACTAGCCTGACCAGCGTAACCTCTTTGCACGAACACATGAACTGCTTAGCAGAAAGACGTAAACATACTTTAGATGGTACATTCATGAGGTACAGCTGGGATGGATCTCTTTTTTTTCAAATTATTTAACACATTATCTAGTTAAAACTCTGATTTCATATTACTTTGTTTAATGTTATTGCTAAACAATAGTTTCTACTACTATACTTCATCTGAGTAGCAGTCAGCATCAAACACTATCTAGAAACTCAATCTTCTCACAGTGTGGTTTTCGTTCCCATCCTTACCACATTATGAACGTAGGATCAAGTTAATTGTTGGAGTAGCCAGAGTTAAAAGCACAGCAGAAAGGGCTATTTTCAATCACCCAGATGAAACAACACTGTATTCACACATTAACATACAGTTTAACACAAACGAGAATTCCTTTTTAAGTACATTTAGCAGTGATAATTAAATTATAATGTTTTATAAGCCTTTACTCATCATTACAGAGAAAGTTTGGTTTCATTTTCTTGGCTACTGCTCCAGTTCATTTTAATTCAGCTGCTAGACAGATGGATTCAGATTTAGCTCTGGAATACTTTAGTATACGGAGGGGGGATGATTATGTGCACTCGGCTCAAGTCCTAAACCTTCAAGAAAAAGCACAGCCCTGAATCACTAAGCTCAGTTTGTGCAGTATGTCAGTTTGGTCATTTAGATGAAGAACAAAATTCTAGAAGTTTTGCCTTTATCATTTTCAATTCTTTTTATAAAACCCACACTTGTTGAGAAAGGCATTTTAATGGTAAATGGGCGGGAGTAAGGCTGTAAGTGTTGATATGTGGTTTTCACTGTGAATTGTGTGGTTTAGCAATGGGTTTAACTTGCTTTGTAGTTCTCTTAAATGCATTACCTTTGAGAATATGAGATTTTAATGCAAACTGATGGAACTAACATTGGACGGGCAAAAAATAAATTGTCATGGGACGGGCAACCAAAATTGCTCCATCTGCTGTCACTGCTGCTGATGTCTTTCCCTCCTGGCTTGGTGTTGAAACCCACCTACAGGACTAGCAAGCTGTCCAGTTCCTGTTTTTAGAGCAGGTCGCACCTGCTGATGATGATCTGTAAAACTGCTGGATTTAATTAGCTGGCCCAGGCTGTTTCATATTATATATGCACAGAAAATATATCTATTTTAGCCATGGTCTGGGTGAATACTTGATTCTGATTTCCTGTTAAATAGACTGATTGTTCTAAATCATTGCACCAGATCCCTCTGAAATGATGACTTTGGAGCTGCAGGTTTAGTGGCCAGCACCTTTATAACAGGTTAGGAAACAGGTTAGAACCAATCGGATAAATATGGATGTGACTAGAAAATGTCTTTGAAAAAAAATTTGTTTTCCAGTTGCCAGTTAGTGAAATCTTAAAGATATGTCAGGCATAATAAAGCAATATTGCCTCACTTGCCCACTTCCCACGCTGTGATCGGTCAAGGCTGCTTTAATCCCTAGAGCAGGGTTTAACCAATTAAAAATCGGCGGGGTCCAAATAAAGAAAATAATAAACCAGTAAAGGTCCGAAAACATTTGAAATTATAATCTGTTACTTTAAACAGAATTTAACACTGAAATAAATTGATGTGTTTATGAATCCATGTTATACATCGAATTTTTAAATAAAAAATATCTTAAAAAATAGAAAATCTTTCCATTTTAAAATCAAAATTGTTTTTTACGGGGAGAGAACAACAATCATTCAGTTTGGTATATAGACAGTTTCCTGATTCACATATTTTATAAAACATCTGAACTGACCGTTTGCTTTTTTGCGGGGCCTAATGAGAGAAGTGGGATTTAGGCTGACCTGCAAAGCTTTTAAAACTGGGTTTAATTGGTGATCAAGCCATTCTCAAGCACATATCAAGGTGCTCATTCGTGAGCCTGGATCAATATTTATTTTTGATTATGTTCACGGTGGAGAATCCTGCTTCACAGCAGTTGGTTGAGCCAAACATAGTGAAAATGTGCAGGGTCATCTTTGAGCACATCATTTCACTTTTCTTTCACCAGTTAACCGCAGTTCTTCCAGCAGTCCACACTTTCTCTGCTTTCTTTTTCTCATCGTCTTCTCCTTCTTTCCCATCGGCCGCCTTGCAAAAGGTTTACCTGCTGTGTCTAAAAGTGGCTTGCAGCACAGATCCAGACTGACAGCAGCAGCTCATTGGCTAATTTGTATCACATACAGCCAGATCCCAGACTATCCATAGTGCTGTACCATATTAACAGGAGAAGCGGCGCAAGTGAAATTAGACACTGTTGTCGGACAACATGCAGTATTTTATAAATGTTTTAAATCAGGTTGGGTCCGGATTAGTCCGCTGGTGGGTCTGGATCCAAACCACGTTCCTTTAGCCATCGGAAGGATTCTGGGGTTACATCCCATGCAATGTTTTTCTTCCCTTGACAGTTCCTTCAGTTCCCTCTGTTCAGACTTCCATTGTCTGAGACATTCACTGAGATCCGTGGCGGACCTCGGGTGTCCTCATGGTAGGGTGATGATCAGCTGGATGAAAACCACACTTCTCGTGTGGTAGGCTGCATGTGTCATCTCCTGTAGCATAGCCTACAGAACCAGAGCACATTTTTCTTAAGAAGGGGGACCACCACCCCTCTGTGCGAATCCAAGGTCACTGTCAATGACCAACAATTTCTATGCCCAGCCTTCCCAGGAATCGGGGAAAAGCTCCCCTGGCCGAGGGGAATAAACACCTTGTATAAGTTCAAAATTCTGAGCCTATAGAAGATGGAAAACATATATGAACTAATTTTTTATAATTTTTAATAACTATTGCTAAAAAAGCTATCTAAGTCTACATTTTTATGTTTATTCATTTAAAGTTTTGATAGTCTAAAAAAAATGTATAACAAAAAACCCCCACAAAATTTGTATCATAATAACTGCTGCAACGAACCTTTACTCTTGTGAGTGATTAGGTATTCCCTTTCATATGATGGTGTTCAGAAGCCTTACTTCTGGCCTCTGAAACTCAAACAATCTACCGGAGTAACATCACTCCAAATTGTTAGATGCCTTCACAGTTGCTACCATAAAAAACTGACTTAACTTTAGAAATTTACCATCTGGTGTAGAAGTGGCTCAGGTTTTAAAAATGCAACCCATACACAGAGGACCAAGTCCTTCATACATCGGCCACAGGTTTGAGTACAAGCCTGTTGACCTATGCACCATGTCTCACCCCCATTCCCTGTTAGCATACCAGGGCAAAAATGTAAAAAAAAATAAAATGTAAACATCGGTCTGTTCACTATACAATCACTAGCCTACTGCGGTGTAGAGGCCACATAGTGTCCACCACAACTAGCCTGCACAGAGGAAGTAGCTTAGGTTTAGCCTGAATGACCTCATAATTTGCTGGAAATTGCTCAGGATGTCAGCCCACGCATCCGACCTCTTTCGCAAGCACTCCACTTTAGCATGGAACAGAAACTCACAATTAGGTAACGGTGCCTCACATTTGATGGCGATGCACTTTAGCTGCACAATTTAGTACACAGCACACTTTGCAAAGCAGGTTCAGATTGTTTAGGTTTGAAGAAAACGAAAACAGAGGTGACATTTAACACTGCCTTTGCAGCACCTACAAGAAATGTTTACATGACAACGTGAACAATAATTTATACACCATCTCTGTTTAAGATGAAATACATTTTTTTTTTTAATGATGGTTTTAGCCCTTTAAGGATTCTTATTCAGGTAAAAATAACCCTCAAATCTATTTGCACAGACAGTTATAAAAACTTTGTATTCAAAAAATCACTCAAGCTCAACTTTAGGCATTCATTTACATCTGAAGTTATTAATTTTCATCTTAGCTATATTTAGAATTTGGGTATTATTGCCATACATTTTTTATGGCAATACCAATGGTCACAAAATAAGAGAGGTTACAGAAAAATGGCAAAGGCCTTGAACATCCCTAGTGTTGTTAAGTTTAAACAACAAAGGCTATGCTAAATGTGATTCCAGTCCTGAGTGGCACTTAGTCAAAATAACCTTCAGCAAAACCTGGTCACAGCAGCCACCAGGTTTTGCACACGCTGCAGGACTGTATGCCTGAACTTCTCAGCATACACCACTACTGACCACAATAGGCACAAGATGTCAGCTCTTATTGGCTCCCAACCATATAGCTAAATATAAGAGTCTGTTCTGTGAAGACTAAAAACAGCAATTTTTCTGCAGATAAGTAGGCTGAGGAGACGGAATGAAGCATGAAGTTAAAATGGTGCTGAGCCATGGTGGTGGCTCAGTGATAATCTAGCGCTGCTTTGCTTCCTCCTGCACAGGAAGCCTGAAACATGTGGTGGGTAAGAAGGATTTTATCCAGTCTTGGGAGGAAATGTTTGGTTGTAAGGAAAGTGGAAGTTTGGGTATAAGTGAAACTTTAAACAAGACAGTCTACAAACAATTGTTTCGAAAGACATAGGAGCAGCTGGTGTCTGGCCGTCAGTCTGTTACTTAAGAGTTTGTCATAAAACTTTTTTTTGTAAGAAACCACGACTGCTAATCCATTTAGATTTATTTTTGTATTGCAAACAGCAGAAACTTTGTATGTTTGGCCAATACATGTTTTAATTGCAGTTGAATATTTTTTGTCATGGTTTTTAGTATTTCAGTATATGTTAGTCATTAATTTCTATTTGTTGAATTGCTGTGGAAAAGTTGAAATCAAATTTTACGTCAAAGGTAGGAAGAGCAAAATCAGACAAATAAGTCATTTCAAACTAAATGAAGAGAAAAAAACTGGAATTTTTTTGAGAAGAGGAGGCAACTAAACATGAGGTTTAGTGAGTTAATGTTCCACTAATTCCTAATGCTAGAGGGGAAAAATTTAATCTGACGAAGCAAACAGGTCATCATGAAACATCCTGTTAGGTTCAGAGGGTGGAACACAAATCCATGCTCTGGAAAATATACCAACTTTTTATTTTCCTTGCTACCTAAAATTTGTTTCACTTAACTGCAATATGCTACATATTATCTGAGCTGGAATGAGAGATGAAATTACCACTTTATTGCACAATATTCAGGGCACATTGCAGCAGTTATTGGCTGTGATGCATTCAAACGCAGCATGCTTAACGGGAGAAGTCAACAAACACTTAAGTACATTAACAAAAAACTATCAGAATTTACATTTAAGCGTCTCTGGCGCCAAAGTAACGAGATACAATGTAGTTAACATGATCAGTTTAGCAGTATATCAGCCAGTAGAGAGGGAATTTTCAACTTGGTCCTTAGTTGTTTGCTGCCATCCTTGATTTAAGGCGGTTAATTTTTAGAGGAAGAAGGCCGACCATCTCTCTGCTGAGTTCCAGCTCCGTCTCCACGGCGACCGCTGCTTCAGGGTGAGTCTCGCAATACTCCACCACATACCTGTGTGTTGTTATTAAAAACTTAGAACCGACAAGGCATACCAATGACTGCATATCAACATGTCTATGATCATACTTGTAGTTTTCTAAAGCTCTGTTGAGATTTTCCATCTGAACTGGGGGTGAGGAGCTGATCAGTTTGCTGTGAAGTCGAGCGACCCTGAATCGGGCCACTAGAGCTGGTCTGAGCACCTCCTCCTCCAGGTGCTCAGGAGGCTTTCCTTCTGGTGAGCACAGCGAATCTATGAACATCTGGAAATACCTGGAGAGGAGAGGATTTTAAATCATTCAGGAATTGTTAAAGGCACAGAGAGGCTGTCTAAATGGAGACTCACTTGGCAGAGGCAGAGCAGAGATGGTTGAATTTCTTAATGGTATGGCTATCTAGAGAATGGTTGTCTGCTTGTCTGTTGGCGAGAGTCAGCTTCAAGTCCATCATGTCATTATAAGTCTCCCCTAACTCAAACATCAGCTGCCTGCGGATCAGCAGGTAGTATCGAGAGTTCAAGTCTAGAAACAAACAGACCAGTAGAACATTGATCCGGTTACAATTTAGAAAGCAAATTCCTGCAAAGTCAGAACATTGAGTCAGAAATCGGCACCATTGCAGATTGGCTCCAACATGTCAACTCTTCGTTTGTGCATTTTGCAGCGGCGTTCCAGATCTTCCTCAAAGAAAGCCAGGGCCCGAAACAGAGAGCTGTGGTCCTGCAGAATCTCTATGTGGTCCGTCACATATCCATCCATCTGAAAGAACTCCTTAGCCTTGGAACCAAAGGTAGGATGGACACATGAAATCTGTTAGACGCACAATTTTACATGATCTAACATCAGCTTACATGCACAGCTTCAGGGAGGTAACTTTCATGAGACCAAAACGGTTTTTAAGGTTGACCAAAATGCTGAAGTGAAACTAAATGTCGCCATGACTATAATCATAAACCAAGTAGCATTTAGTGCATAACCTGGATGCATGACTGTCTGAGGAAAGAAAGAAATGATGCAACTCTGTAAGACTTTAAGATGTATTTACAAAAGTCCCTCACTGATTTCTATCTCTTCTGGCCTCTGATAATTATTCCTCAGGCCAAGCTGCACAGACTAATGATCAGCAATCATCTCAGCCATATAAGATATATCATGAACCGATGTAATTTATAGAATATTATCTTTTAAATATGATACATTTAAACTCTACGTGCTAACTTTGCATCAGCTCAGTTAAAGCTGATTCCTGGGATGCCAAAACTTATAGAACACAGTGGGAACATTGAAATAATGAATAAGAACGAAAGCCAAGTGAATCCTAACACCTGTATATATATTGGTTAGATGATAAACAAAGATGTTATAAATCTATAAATCTATCTGACCCTTGATAACTAGAGCGCAGCTGATGCCAGTCTGTCCAATAAACTGCTGTTTGTGGATCATACCTGCGTTACATAGTTCTGTCCCACTAGGAAAACAGCTCTGGCTTCTGCAAAGTCCAGAGGGAACAAACACATCACCTGTAAACAAAGACATGATTACATTAATTTATGTCTTAATTTTTTCCCCTAACAGAATATGTTCATGTTATCGTTGAAGAAGCCTGTAGTAATGGGCCGGTATGAAGATCTGACACCAAAAGCAAAAATACCAGTACTTCTCTGAATTATATGCAACAGTCTTTAAATCACAGTTGTCCTGCAGAAAGGTCTCGCTTGCAGAGTCTCACTCCTCTTTAGATGTGCATTCATACTCAGATGTTCAGCACCTTTTTATTAGTGGTTGCATGAACAACCGTACACAAAGTGTGTGTCTACAGCTATGGAGGGGTTCTGTTCTTTTGCTTTTCACTTAAAACTGACTCCAGTAGCTCCAAAACGTTCTGGCCGACAACATGTGACCATCAAGGTCACCAAGCTGTCTGCTTCAGTAGCACCGTGGAATTTCTTTCATGTGTTTATTAAAAAAAACATATACATGTTACACATTATTGTTTTTTTAGGACATTTTAATGTCAAACATTTGCAAACTTTTACTTTCAATTAGGGGTGAATGATTTTGTCAAACATCTAAATTGCGATTAATTTCAACCGATATTGCAACTGTAAATTTATTTCAAATCTCCTTTGTACTAATCACAATGATGTAGATGTTTCACTACAAGGTTTCAGCTTTTTCGTTACCTTGAAAGCTTGCTTGTCCAGAGTGCATTGTTAAGAGATTTTATTGTAACCTTAGTTTGGAAAAATGCTTATTTCTACAAGCTTGCATAGATCTGCATGCTAGCTGGAAGTTTATCTTAAATTTTTCTGGCAGCAAACCCACTTTAAACATATTACCACTTCTTGTGGGGTTGCAGTAAGGGAAAAAAAAAAACCGTTATTAAATGTAACGCTGCCAAAACTGAGCGCCTCTGCAATTTGGAATTTTGATCAATTTTGATTATCTTTCAAATGCAATTAATTCCTCAAACCTACTTCCTATCACACATTTTGAAAGATCTCTGATATTGACCTCTAAATATTTGTGCAAACTTTTAATAAAAATAGATTGTGAATTTGTCCCGTTTCATAAACTGTTTTATTATCTGTATTTTTAACTCTTTGCTAAGTCTGAATGTGATTTACGTGGGCAATAATGAGCATATATTGATTGTGAAAAGAAACGTTAACATTTAACGACTGTTGCTCTAAGAAGCTCACATCCCTAACATGAACACCCAGCTGAAAATGACCTTTGGTACACAATCTGCAGATAAGAAAAAAAAAAAAAAAAGAGATCGGAGGCATCAGATAGATACAAACCTTTTCCTCTGTGCTTGCGATGGAATCAAATGTATCCTCTGATCCAAACAGCAGAGCGCTCTTCCTGCCCTTTTCTTCTTCCTCCTCCTCCTGCCGTCTTGCCTGTTTCAACTCATCCTGACGATCGGTATCCAGCTCACCGATATTATCCTGATGCACATCAAAATCAAAATGATCAAAAGACTTTCTTTTATAACTCAACACATGTTTAAAGTTCTAAGAAGCACATAAAGAAACTTCAACTGAACCAAAAGACAATCCTATAAGACGGTTCACATGCTTGTGCAGTACCTCCAGCAGCTTCTTGGAGTCCTGCAGGAGATTGAGGCAGTATTTAATCCAACATCTGGCGATCTCTGCTCGTTTCTGCCGGAGCTGCTCCCTGCGCTCGCTCTCTGTCTCACCTGGGACAGACAGAAAGAGATGGAAAGAGGTCCCAAACGCAAATGAGAGGAAGGATAAAAAGGCTTACGTAAACTAAACAACAGATTTTAGTGTAAGTAAGTCTGGCTTGAGCAGTCTTCGGTTCTTTTTACACATATAATCCTTGCAATAATCAAGGAACATGTTACTACGATACAAAAACAGTTAATATGCTGCATGGTGAGGCTTTTACTGCCCATTAGTGAAGCATTTTTTAGCAGATATTTACTTTCTTGTGCAGCAGCTTCTGAGGGAACCTCTCCAGCCAACCTGGATATAACAGTAGCTGCTGCAAGGCAGTGCCTGCCTTCCATGTATCTGCCCTGAAAAACAAAAAAAGCACATATATAACAAAAAAATATATATATACACAAAAATCCCCTAAACAGATCAACTTTTAACATAAATCTTAATCTATTTACATGCGGATATGAGTAAAATCAACAACAAAAAAAGAAAAGAAAAAACGGATTAATGCTTATTAAATTTCAGATTAAAGTCATACAAGCCCCACCTTCGTAATATAATACTGAGACAGTGTGGCAGCATTCAGGGCCCACTCCATTGGACTGTACTGGTTCAACTGGAGCTGTCTCTGCAGGGTGCTGTGACAGTAGGTGGCAGCGCGCTCGTTTTCACCTGACAAGTCAAATGATTTGTCATAAATACCATTAAACAAGAAATAAAAAAAATCATCTTTATCTTTAAATCAAATATTTTATTTGGTTTCAGTTTACAGTTTTCAAACCAACATATTTCACTAGCAGTGATAAAGGAAACATACCCAGGTTTTTATAAACTTGAGCAAGGTAGTACATGGTATGGGTGTACGCCAACTCAAACCTGGTAACATACAGAGTGAAGTGACACCATATTAACACGAGACACACTAGCAGAGAAATCAACATCACAAACAAGTCATAGAGAAGGTTAAAGTAAAAATATGTTATAAAATAATATATCAAACAGTAAACAGCTCAGAGAAAAGGAAAGGTTTACATCTAAGCATTATTATCTGTTCAAATGGCCCAGTCAAAGCCAAGAGCTAAAGGAATAAGAGAATCTGCAGAGAGACTTGGAGCTTGGATGCCTTCAATATGAGAGCTTCAACTCTTTTCCAAAGATGATTTGTTTTGAAATTTGTAACGGACTATAAGAGAAACTACCTCTTCGTTCTTTCCTGGTGTGTCAGAAGGTTCTCTTCTGTGCTGAAATACTCTGTCATGTCAGTCGGAGGCCTCCCATCCTGAGTAAAATAAGGAAAACAACAATCATAGGCGTTGAGGAGGGTTTGAATTTAAACCAACAACCAAAACCGCTTGGAAGTGGGTAAAGTCTATCGTCTGATGATTTTTCTGAAATTTTAGCAGAATCAGAGTCTATAGCTCCTGAACTTAACAGAAGAGGGAGACGGAGGAGCCTGTGCAGAGGGGAGTGAAAGGTAGACTAAACATATGCATGGGTTCGTTTCTATTCACTTAATGCATCTCAGTGCACAAAAGGCAGTTAGCTTAGCATCCCACAGACGGAAATAACTGATGCATGTACATCTGAGACAATCTTGTACACTGAGAGGTGGCTGAAAGTAGATAGGCGCCAGAACCTCAGGGTCAAGCCAAAGTTAAGCATGAATTCTGTATGTATCATCGTTAATATTAGTATATTGATGTGTATAATTAACCGCAGTTTTTTGTTGTCAAGAAATTATGAATACATGAAAATATAGTAAGTAATATATGAAATATTTAAATGAATTTTCTACCTGAGAGTATTACTGCTGCCATCATCTGTATTAGAGGGGGGGGGGGGATGGTAGGGGTGGCCAATGATGGGTGGGCATCAATGGCGTAACTATCGGTAAGCAGAGACTGCAGTTGCTTAGGGGCCCCCAACCTCTGGGGCCTCGTCACTGACACCTGGTAGGCCCCCTATACAATTGTAGACTAGGACATCTCTTTGCAAATAAAATCGTGCGAAAAATTCATCTTAAACCCACCTGATACTAAATCAACTGACCGGACCTTATTAATACCCCAACACAAGGTGACCCGTTTATACACGACAAAGCAGACAGTGGTACTTTTAATTACTATGTTAATAACTGTGGATAGTTCATTAGGCGGTTGGTGAAAAAAAAATTAAAAAACACTCCCATAATATGTTTCAAACCGAAATCAAGATCTTAAAAAAAAAAAGGCTCTTTTTACAATTCGACTTGGAATTATGGCTAATCCAGAGTGTTGATTAAAAACGTAACAATGTGTTAGTGACGATGGATACCAAAATGAAGTACTTAAGCGGATTCCAAAAAAGAAAAAGCAAAGAAGAGCTGCTGGAAGAACGGAAAAAAACTTCCCAAAATAAACACGTTCTTTCAAACAACTAAAGAGGCAGAGGTGGACGTTGCTGCTACAGTGAGTGAAGATTGTGACCAGGAGACGAATGTAGAGGGCGTGGGTGAGGAGGGGGGCTGTGAAACTCAAGGTAGCCCAATAAGACTCATTTTACAGCAGAATATACTAAAGTATACCCATGTCTAGTGAAGGTGAAGAATGATGAAATGATGAAGTGTGTTGTCGGTTGTCTACGGCAGCAGGGGCGGTGGCGGGGGAGGAAGCGGGCAGGGGGGCGGATGGGGTGTTGTACTTCATATGGGGCCAACCCAGATAATGTTGCTTACAGGCCTATTGTTGTGTCGTTACGCCATTGATGGCTGTGGCCACCCCTGGCCCCCCATCTAGCTCCTCCTCTGCTTAGAAATGGACCTCAACTTAAGAGGAAGAAAATTGTACGTTTTTTCAACTTAAACAAACAGAGAGTGGATCTGTTTAGATTCATTTAGCTATACAAGCTATACATTTTCCTTGTCTTCTACATTGATTCTACCCTGTAACTGGTAATTAACACTAGCTACTATCCCATAATAATAATAATAATAATAATAGCTTGGTTGAATAAAATCTTTGATTTTGTAAACACAGAGACACAAATGTACTTTTCTTACTTAAAAGGATCCAACTGATTGAGCCAATGTATATTTCCAAATCAGTGCTATTTAATCTCTAATAGGATGAGGATTATAAACATCCCCCGTGCTTATCAAGACCTGCAGATAACTCAGATCAAATGGACTATTTCCCACTCTGAGAGGGAATCAGCATCACCTCCTTCATGTAGTGTTGGTAGATGGACTCTGCTGTCTCCAGGAAACCCTGAGCTGTCTCTGTCTCATCACGGCCAGCCCAAAGGACACCCAGCTGGTTCTGAAAGCACAAAGAAACACATGATCAGCATCAGCTGATGAGCTCCACACAGGGGGGGTGTAAAGATTAGAGCTTATGGAGAAACATTTATGAGGGAGTAACCAGTTTTACCCTGACATGGATGAACAGAGAGACGTTCTCTGATGACACCCTGCATTTCTCCAGCATTTTCATGCAGTTCATAAGATGCTCCTGTCCGGCTGACAGCTCCTCCGTGTCCACGTGGTTAACCCCCAGGTAGTACTCCACAGCCCCGAGCTTAGCCGCCCGCATCCCCGCAGGAGAGTCTCCGCTGAGGCCCCGGCTGAACCCATCCTCCCTCTGACCGTCCAGTGGCTGAGCAGGGGGCGGCTGTTCGCAGTTGTCTCCGCCGGCCTCCTCCTCTCCGTCCCCGGCCTCGAAGCTCTTCAGGGAGCAGTAGATTTCTCTTAGAAGCTCCCTGGCTTTGTATTTGGACCGGAACGGGTCGTTTTCTGGGTCTTTTCTGGACTCTGTTTCGGTGAGATGTTGGGCGTTGGTGAATTTGTCGCAGATAGATCTCCACTCGATGCTGTTGATGGAAGCCATGTTTGTTTTCTTCTTTTCAGAAAAAAAACGGCTACAGACAGGCGCATTGTTGGCATTTTACTGCCATCTGCTGGAATATTTAAGTCATTGCTCCTCATCTGTTCCTGTTTGGCTGTGATACCATCCTGGGGAGAAATATCAGCACTCAAACCATCCATTCGTGGTCCTTCCTATATTCTGATTTTTGGGATGTAGTGAAAACTATCTGCCAAACCAACTGCATAGTTTCAACATCCTATCACCAAGCATTAGATAACCCCAGCACATTTTTTATAAGATAAAAAATAAAATCAATAGTCCTTAGTAGTCAGATTTTGTAAATTGTTTCCCACTGACCACCATGTTGATTCTACCTACGTATTACCATGGTGGTTATGGGCAGAGGGACACCAGATTCAGAAAGCAGAAGAAAGACACCCTAGTAGCTTTTTAATCAACTAATAACTTTGCAAGCTTAATTCTTGCAGTGCTTGTGATTCCACAAACATTTGCTATTTATGTTTCATTAAAAAAATCTAATAGACTTACACTTAGAATCAACTATTTATCCTTTGGGATTACTCCTTCAGGGAGATACTGCTTCCAGTAGCTTATATAGTGTACAAAGAGTTAAAGCAAGATACCCTAAAAGATAAAAATACAACAGAAAATATAAAAAGAGTTTATATAATACAAAAAGAAGGTTCAAGAATATGTTTCCCTTAGATATAAAAAAAATATATCTGCACAGTAGAGAGCTAAGGGAAGACTATATAGTAGTTGCAATGGCGTAAATATCGGTACGTAGAAAAAGCAACTGCTTAGGGGCCCACAACCCATTAGGGGCCCCATCACCGATACCTGGTGAGTCACTTACGCAATTGTAGATTAGAACGTCTCTTTGTAGATGTAATGGTGCAAAAAAATTCTTCTTAAACCCACCTGATGCTGATATTATTGAAAGCACTGGACCGTATTTATACCAAACACATTGGATAAGCATCCCCCTAAAATTAGTTTTTGGACCTTGGGATGTCTGTAACATGTGGTGGTGCGCTGTCACCAGTGGTTCCATTTAAGGCCCGCAGTCACTAGTTTTTCGTGTGTAATGTGTGATCATAGACTACTGAGAATTTCATAATTGTTTCTTCTTGGCCAATTTATGGAACTGTCTCCGTATCCTGAACCTTTATCACATGTTGTACTTCATATGGGGCCCGGCCAAATAATGTTGCTTACGGGCCTATTGGGGTGTCATTACGCAATTTAGTAGTTGACTTGGGTTATTGCACTTGTACTGCAGAAATGTACCGACCTTATAAATAAGTTGAAATATTACAGACTACTTGTACTTGACTTGGATTATTGCACTTGTACTGCAGAGATGTACTGACCTTATAAAATAAGTAAAATACTACAGAGGCTACACAGTAGTTAGCATGTGTTATTGCACAGTGAGAGAGTGGAATATTGCATGAGTGTCAATAGGTAATGTTTTGCATAGGATGTCCTATTTTATATTATCATATATATTATTACATATCATATATTACTCTTATAAAAAGCTATCGCTTTAGCTCAGAAAAATATAACAATTTTATACATTTATATGTTTTGATTTATGTCATGGACTGCTCAGTGGTGTAGCAGGCTGGATTGAAGCATGCTTGCATGTTCTCCCTGAGCATTCATGGGCTCTCTCTGGGTATTCCAGCTTCCTTCTAAAGTCCAAAAACCTGTTAAGACCGTAAGGTTAATTGGCTTCTCTATATTCTCCTTAGGTGTGAGTGAATGGTTGTTTGTCCCGTGTGTCTCTGTGTTGCCCTGCGTAGGACTGGAAACCTGTTCAGGGTTGCCTTAGACAGATGGAGATAGGCACCAGCACCTTGCATCCCCAGCTGGAATAATGAGTGACAGAAAATAGATGGTTTTATGTCGTAAATTTAGTGTTTTATTAATTTTTTATATCTAGGTGAATGCAATACACTTCTGTAGTTCAAAACACACCTTTGTTTTATTTAACTTTAAATTATTTTCTTCTTCTTTTTTTTTTTTTTCTCGGACTCCGCCCACAATCAGTCTACTTTGGTCACGTGACGGGAAACCTGCTACTTGGGAACGTTGGTCGTTTGGTGCATGGCGCGTGTTTTGAAGCTGCTCTGCTTGTGGAGAAATGTCCTGGGCCGTGAGTAGTGAGGAAACAGGAAGCGATTCTTGTGGGATGGAAGAGGGAAATAGTGACAATGAAGGTTGGAAGATAGCAGCATCAAAAAATGAGAAAAAGCGGAAAAAACAGAGATCAGTTAAAGGGGAATCTAGTTCAGAACAATCCAGTGATGATCAATCCATACATTCCACAGCACAACAAAATGAATTCAAAGTCATATTCAAAGTCGTTAATCAGGCAGACTCTTTTACAAACTGGAATCCGGTTCACTTAACAAAAACCATCAATAAACTTGTTGGAGAAGTCAGAGGTGCCAGAATTCTGTACAGTGGAGACCTGCTAATTAACTGCAGAGACAGCGCCCAGCAAGGCAAAGCAATACGTATTAACAAAATTGACGGGATAAGAGTTCAGTGCAGCCTAATGGAGAACAAAAAGATCAGCAGGGGAGTCATTGGAGGAGTTCCTCTGAAAATTTCTGAAAAAGAGATTCTGGAAAACATAAGCGGTGCAAAAGTAAAAGAAGTAAAACGGTTAAAAACAACAAGAAACGGAGAAAGATCTGACAGTTTATCTGTACTAATTAAATTCGAGGAAGAGCAATTACCAAGCAAAGTATTCATCGGTTACATCAGTTACAATGTCAAAATCTACAATCCACCACCATTGAGATGTTTCAAATGTCAAAAATTCGGACACATTGCAGCAGTTTGTAAAGGGAAACAGAGGTGTGGAAGGTGTGCAGGAGAACATGAATATGGTAAATGTGGAAAAGAAGCTAAAATAAAATGCTGTAATTGTGGTGGAGAACATACTGCTGCTTATCGCGGCTGTGAAGCAAGCAAAAGGTCTGAAGAAATAAAAAAAATGAAATTTGAGCTTGGAATAACTTATGCTGAAGCTGCAAAAAGGATCCCATCTCAGTCAGAAAAACCCAAACCTACAGTTCAACACACGGCAAATTTCAAACCTCTAGAGAAATCTCCAAAAATTGATGAAGACTCACTAATTGTTAAAAAGACAAATTTTGTTCTTTTCATGGTGGAAGTGATTAATTGTACTGCTCAGACGACAAAAAAAACAGAAAAAATCAAAATAATAGTGAAGGCTGCAGAAAAATATCTGGATGTTAAAGATATGAACTGGGAGATGGTTGGAAGCATGATGGAAAGACCAATGGGACCATCAGAAACTGGCAGAGGTACGATGACCTAGAGTAAATTAAAATTATACGGGCAAATGTAATTTAGTATAATTTAGTATTATGTGGGTTTAAGTTACACAGGTTATTTTATTGTATTTTTTTTTTTTTTTTTTTTTTTTTTGGGGGGGGTGAATCGTTTCCTGTTTCCTTGCTTTACTCCATATCAGTTGGTGGCGGTAATGCACATTTCACAAGTTTGCCAACCGCCATAAAATCTCATAAGAAGAAGAAGAAACCTGCTACTACGCTCCTTGCAGCCCGTCAGGCCAAACAGAGGGAGGCTAGCTGTTAGCTTCAACTGGCAAAGATGGTGAGTCTAAAACCAAAGCTTCAGTCTTTGGAAAACACGGCAGGGACTGCTTTTTAAATTCAAACTAACGCCAATAAATCTAGCGCACAAGAGGCTTTGCAGTGAATGTGACATGAGAAATGTAACTTTGACAGAGAGAAGCTTTTTCGGGTTTTTGGCTAATTAGCATCGGAATTAAGTCATTTTCCACGCATGTTTAAAGCTGTCTAACAAATACTCAGCTTTTAAAGCTGTACTGTCAACCAAATTTTAAAGCAGCAGCTTTATTAATGTGCCTATAATCGGTGTGTTGGTGCAGTAACTTAGTTTGAGCAAATGTTGCTCTGATTAGCACTCTGGAATGTGAAGTTGAAATGTCACATGCACCCTAACTGCATTAGTCCTTTACGTTTCCTACAAGAGATCAATCATCTTTGTCCTCCTTAACGATCATGAACACATTTTTCTGTGCTGTTGTTTTTTTCTAGCTGCTGCAGTAGAAAGTGTTTCTTTTTTTATTCCTCCTGTGTAGCTGACTGAGATTGTATTTCTCCTGACATCCTAATGCCTGAGCTTATGCTTCCAGATGTTTAGCTTCTGCATGCCTTAGCAAGTGTTAATTCAGCTGCTGATCTTTGGGGTTGTTGTGGCAATATCGGAGGCAGTCATTGTCTTTAAGTCTGGCTTTACAGTTTTAGGAGTTTGAGAGAGACATAAGAGAGAAATGCAAGAGACAGTGGGAATTATTCCCACTTCTCATGGTGTTAAAGTATGTAAACAAACTCTATTTGGATTGCAAAGATGCTTCCCCAACAAATGGTGGAAAGAAGCATTTAGCAGTCCATATTTGTAATTAAAATATTACATGTGTTTATTTTAATATATCTGCTGCATATGCCTCATAATTATTGTGGTCGTCGAATTGTGTGATAAACATTTACTGTGTTTTATCTGATTCAAGAGTTTTCTGAGAGGATTGTTTGGGCCTGTATGTGAGATAGACGTGGTGCTGAATGATGCAGAAAACAGAAAAACTGCAGAGCTGAAGACAGAAGATGGAAAAGTGGAGAAACACTATCTGTTCTATGATGGAGAGTCGGTAGCTGGAAAGGTAAACATACGTATCCTTCTTTATGAAAAACCCATTTAATGAACCCATGTATGTATTCATGTTTTTTTAGGAATTATAAACATGAAATGGTCATTAAAATAATTTCTGGTTACCATCTGGAGCTTCTGAATCCTGAAAGATATGCCTGAAAGTGACTCCTGATGAAACTAAAATAATTTCCTAACATTTTAAAATGATTTATTAGTGTCAGACAATAAGGTTTTCCTGCACTCCATTATGAGTGAAACATGGAGATGTACTTCAAATAGTTTGTTGTGATTTGTTTAATTTCCCCATGTAGGTAGAGATTGAAGCACGGTCAGATACACAGCAAGTTAATCTGGAAAGTGACAAAATGATAAAAGGGGATTATGAACTGTAATGACAGAGCCAAAAATGTTCAGCTAAAAAGAGATGGAAATAGCACGGATACACAGCAAATGTCAGAGCTGTTTTAGGGTTTTAAAATATGTATATATAGGTTAAAAAAAATACTAGGCCATTTTAAGATATGACATTAATTGCTGCCACTTTTATTTGTAAAAAAAAAAAAAAAAAAATATATATATATATATATATATATATATATATATATATATATATATATAAGATTAATTGATTCTTACAATTTTTTTCTACAGGTGAATCTAAATGTGAAGCAGGGAGGGAAACGGTTGGAGCATCAAGGCATCCGCATTGAGTTTGTTGGACAGATAGGTGAGCCTATTGGGGCAGAACATATAACTCACATTGTGTTGTTGATTTACTGTGTTCTGGTTCAGCTGTAATGTTTATAGAGACTTACAACTCGCATATCTTGAATTATTTTCTCTAAAAATGCCTAACACCCGTCCTTATTAAAATCCATGCTGTTTTGGAGCCCTTTGGGGGACATATTAGGTTCTGGGCTCTTTGTAGAGAACACATGCCCTAGTTTCTACCTCTACATTGAGATTTCCTAAAAGTAGACCTGCTAAAAAGCTGTGGCCTCAGATACACAGGCAAAATAGTTTTTTTTTTTTTCTTTTTTTTTTTCCTGCAGAGTTTTTATTCTGAAAATGTAGGCTGGGCAAGCTGTAGTTGGCAGGACCTAAACAACACAGTTATACAGTGATATTTGCTCAGGGCCATTTACATGTCAACTAACAGAACAACAGCTGCAAAAATCAGGATGTTTTACCAGTTTGTATCTGATTATATCCATGCGTTTTTGTAGAAGGACTGTTTGCTGACCTCAGTGGATAGCTTGGAGAAAAAAGGTCATCATTTTGATTTTTGTAATAGGGAGACATTCATGAAGGCTCCATGGAATGACTCAACTTGAAGAAATTATATTATGATATCAAAATATAAAAAAGACACTTCTTAAATGAGAAAATGTAAATGGGAAGGCAAATTCAGAAAACAGTGGCTCTAGCTACTCCGTGTTGCACATCCATTTGTCTTGTCTCCTTTCATTCGAATATCCAAAAGTATATTCCCATGACCAGGATTTTGTGGCTGCAAAATGGTTTCAGGTGTGTAGATGTATCTTTTTATAGGTTGAATATGGACGGGTGGGACGTTTGTGGAAATCTTTACACATTCTTCATGCTCAATGGGTTTCAACTCTGTTTTACCTTCTTCTCAGGCTGCACGATTAATCGATGAAACTGTTTAATCACATTTTCTTTTTAAGAATATTTCTTTTTTGGAGAATTAAAAAAAATATATATACTTTTTTCCTCTAAAAATCCACTCATTGGGCTTGCATAGCTCAGAGACTTCAGTTGATCACCTTTTATTCTTCGATAAAGTGTTCTTATTATGGATAAAACTATCTTGCTGTGTCATACAAATAACTGCAGACCTTAAGTAAGTCACATTTTTGTTTGTTTTGAAACATGATTATTTGTTGCCTATTAAACTAAAGTCACCTTCCAGAAAGAATGAAGCAACAGTTACCCTTTGTCATTTTTATTATGAAACTTAGGTGGAAAAAAAATTCATCAGATTTGGTAAGAAAAAAATTGGAGATTAGATTTTTAAGCTGTATCATCCAGCCCTAAATTCTTCCTACTTTGCCATAAATAAGCATCAAAAGCTTCCCTGTGCTTTGAAAACAAATGATTACATGAAAAAAATTGTCAGGTTTTTTTTTTTTTCCCTTAAGATTGAAAGTTACACTGCATTTTTTGTGCCTTTGAGAATCTAACAAATGGTAGACCGATTTTTTTCTAACTGGCTTATGTTCTCTGCATGGATATAAGCTGAAAGAGACCAAACACGGCTGGATTTGTTTCTGTTGCGACCATAAGATGTAAAACTGAACTTATGTTCAGTTTTATGTTGTTGTTTTTTTCATAATCTCCAAAAAAAAAAAAAGGCTGGAGGTGAATTCTGTTTCTTGTGGTTCAAAATGATTTACAGGGTTAAAAAGACAGGATGGCAAACTTTCTGTCTATATGCAGTGATCCATGGCAGTGTTCTGTTAAGCAGGAAAAGTACAATATATGTGTGCAGCCGGTACACAGCGCCTGTTTTAACTGGCCACATTCCTTTCTCTGTAGGTTTATTCACATGACAACGCATTGACCAAAGTTTGATTAAACATGTGGTTGTCGTGTGCAGGAATCTTGCCCCCAACCAGAGGAATAATTGTAATTGCTTGGACTGAAAGAGCCTGGAAAATAACACATAGTCTCTCTATTGTATCATAGTTCTATTCTGGACTTTTTTTCCAGCTTTTATTTTCAACATTTCCTAAAAGAAGGAGGGAGGGGCTGGTCATAACTGCTTCTTGTCATTTTGACTGGAAATACTCTTTTTATTGTCAGTTTTACCTTTGATCAATTATTTTTATCGGACAAGGGAATAGAAATCAAATTTGATCTATTTCTGTTTGTTCCACAGAAGTTCAGCTGATGAGTTAGCAGGGGATGTTAAGAACAGTAAAGTCAAAGCAGAAGCCAACTACATTCAAGATAAAAAAAAAAAAAAACAGTGATGCTAATTTCTTTAATGTTATTTTGTCATTTATTTTAGAGCTGTTCTCTGATAAGAGCAGTACCCATGAGTTTGTGGACTTGGTAAAAGAGCTGGCTTTGCCTGGAGAACTAACCCAGAACCGAAGCTACGACTTTGAGTTCATGCAGGTGGAAAAGCCCTATGAGTCGTACACCGGAGCAAACGTCAGACTCAGGTACAACAGTAACAGCTGGACTCAATCTGGTTGGTTTGTTGCTTCTGTGCGCCTGTTATATTCCAGAAATACAAACATCTGGCCTGCTGGTCGCAGAGTTTATCTCTAAACATTATCTGCTGCAAGCTTATCTTGCTGTGCTGCTCTAACAGGGGGTGGGGGAGTCAGTAAATACTGACTGGGTTTGTTCTGCTGAAAGTAAAGAAATGTGATGAATATAATAATTTGGGCTTAGTCACAGTGTTTAGGAAAAAGTTTTTGTTATGGGAAGCAGATTTTTGATAAAGCATTGATACAAATGGAAATAACAGATCTTTATTGTCGTCATCATTGGGGGTAACAGTGGTTATGGTGAGTAACAAGTTCTGCTTGTAGGCATAAACCAAACAGTGTGAAGAATGTTTCATATTTTCTTATGTTTCATTTCTTTTAGTAGTATTATTTGAAATACAACTAAGTATTAAGATATAATTTTAACCTTATATCAGCAATCTGTTATTATAAAGTCCCAATATTCAATTGAGCTAAGATTTAGAGCAATCTGCTGTTAGCACTTAACAGAAAAACAGTTTGCCTTTAACAATAACTTGTTTTTCTCACAGGTATTTCCTCCGGGTGACAATTGTTCGCCCTTTGTCTGATTTAGTGAAAGAATATGAGTTAATTGTTCACCAGCTGGCCACTTATCCAGACGTAAACAACTCCATTAAGATGGAGGTCGGCATTGAGGATTGTCTGCACATCGAGTTTGAATACAATAAATCCAAGTAAGATCTGGATTGGTTACACTCTATGATGAAATTTGTTTTGGTTTTCAATCAGTTTGAGGAGGTTTTTTTGTTGTGACTGCCAGATATCACCTGAAGGACGTGATAGTCGGGAAGATTTATTTCCTCCTGGTCAGGATCAAGATCCAGCACATGGAGCTGCAGCTCATCAAGAAGGAGGTCACAGGCATCGGTATGAGTCCAAAGCATCTGCATGTAAACAATGAAATGGACTATTTGAGCTGATGTAACGAGTGCATTTCTCCACTGTCAGATCCATAAAGTCAATCAATCACAAGAATTAACTTTATCAAGACCCCCTGTTTATCGTCTTTAATTTGCTGTTGTTTTTTTATGTAAAATAAGAGTCTTTAGAGGTTTATTGACCTTAGTTTATTAACTTGTTTTTGCCCCTTTTAGGTCCCAGCACTACCACAGAGACAGAAACGGTTGCAAAGTATGAGATCATGGACGGTGCTCCAGTTAAAGGAGAATCAATTCCAATCAGACTTTTCCTGGCAGGTAAGTCCTTCAATCTTCCTAACTGATGTAGTGATCTATCTTAACTGCCATGGTGCAACCTAAAATCCCATTTTTGGAATGTTTGCCACGAAGGGCTTCAATGTTATACTTGCATGCATGCTGGCTGTAGCTCTCTCTTCCCATCTGTGCAGACCCACTGTAAGCGTATTACCAACACCTAAAAAGCTGGAGTGAAAAAGTCGGTGTCTTATATTAAATGTAATGCCACCAAAGCTGAGAGCGTCAACGATTTGAAAGTTGCATTATGTTAAATTGAGATTATATTGCAAATGCAATTAATTGCTCAGCCTTTGTAATGCTTTGTAATGCTGCCTCTGCTTTGCTAAAGGATATGATCTGACACCCACCATGAGGGATGTTAATAAGAAGTTCTCCGTTCGCTACTTTCTAAATCTGGTGCTGGTGGATGAGGAGGACAGGAGATACTTTAAACAGCAGGTAATTCACATACATCTTCCGAACTCTTCAGGGATTATTTACCGTTGTTCATTAGTTTTCAAGAACTGTCACCATTGTTTTATTATTCAATCTATTTAACTAATATCTAAACTATATAATCTATTTGTACTCGCAGTACAGTTTAGGATGCAATATTGTATCCAGATACGATAGGAGCTTTCTGTTTTAGAGAATGGGTTTCAAAAGGCCCTTTTTCGATCAGATAAATTAATTTTTTTCCATTTTGCTACTCAAAACCAAATGAAAAGATGATTTAAATTTCTTTAAGGTGCTTTGAAGGGTGATGATATATGTCCTTTTAAAAAACTTTCAGTTTTAAGACCTGCTGAATTGTCTCATTTCTATGGTGAGACATATTTCTGGTGAAGGAAACTTTAGAGCTTTTAATCTCAGAAATCATTACCAGTGCATCTAATTTAATTGACTTTAACTAGTAAAGCATCTAAGTTGTGATCTGTTATTTCCTAATAAGAGTGGCAGCAAGGTTTTGCCAGATCCCCGCTACAGCATAAACCCGACTCCTCTGTTGAATTTGTTTTAATATCCTTCAGAAAAGTTTTCTTTGGACTTTCCAGTTGTACTTCTCTGCTTCGTTCACTTTGAGTATCACTTTAAACCCTGTTTATTGTACAATTTGTGCTGCCATCTACTTTTGTGTTTAGGAAATTGTTTTGTGGAGAAAAGCTCCAGAGAAGCTGAGAAAAAGAAACTTCCACCTGCGCTACGAGTCGCCCGAGCCCAGAAGCCAGCCGGTCTCTGCAGAGCAGCCGGAGATGTGAGGGTCATACCCAGAAGATCTGAAGGCAAACACATCACAGCTTCTTTCTGCAAAACAGCCAGAGGTTTGAGGGCTGAAGCTGCTCTCTCCATGGACTGACAGATGTCTGTAAAACACAAATACACAGAAGTTATCTTTAGACATCCCCTGCACACCTGCTCACCATTTCACAGCTTCCAATGGGAGCTGCCACTACTCTCACCCAGAACTGAAACACAGATGCATACGACTGCAACAACACGTCTGCTTAAACCTGAATGTCAAAGCTAAAATGAAAATCAGCCTAAAAAAACAATGAGATGCCCAAGTTAGTTGTAGCTCCTCCAGACAAGCACACATGCATAAAGCCATACGGTCCCAGTCTGCTAGCCATGCAAACTGTTCAGGAAGAAAACGGAAGAGCAGCACTTCTCCCCTCTGAATTGAGAGTTTCTCTTTTCAAATCATCTCTCATCCTGGACTTTATCTCTCACACTTTACATAAAACCAACAAACCACTACTTAGAGCTGCATGAACTACTCCTAAAACGAAAGGCTTCAAAGACCAGAAGAGACGACGCTATGGGGGCAACACCTATGTCCTGCATTTATGTACACTACCTGACTGAGCTGGAGCATCAAGGATTTCAACGCTGTTTTATAACTGTAAACGACTTTGCAGCAGTTTAAAGACCTATCAGCAGCATTCTGCTTTAATTGGGGAATCTAGTGCAATAAGTGTTCACAACAATATAAAAACCCACAATATAGTTCTGACTGAGGAAAATCCAGTTCCACCTCTGGTTGCTGTACACAACCGAATAAATTCCCCCAAAGTACTTGATTTAATGATTTATCTTAAGGTGATTTATTTAGGTTAAATCTGCAGGTTAGTTTTTTTTTTCTTTTACATAACAGAGAAACATTTCTTTCTGCTTAGATGGACGGATTACATGTCATTAAAATTATCTGTAATGTCAACAGAATCTATATTCATGGTTATGACATGTTAACGTCTGGGCGCCACTTTGTGTTAGATCCTTGTCAGTGCTGTCTGTGTCTGAAATACTGTATGTATGCAAAAATCGTATTGTAAAAATGAGAAGCATTTTCAGGGTTTCGCTGCTGAAATTCAAATTAATTTAATTAGAGTGAACCATTAGAGAATCATAATGTGAATTTGTCTATTGCATTTAATTTGTTTTCTGCCAGCTGACCAGTCTCTGTGTGAAACAGTTTCCTTTCAGTAGCTCAAAGATAGAAGGTTGCAGCTGATTTTAGACTCAAATTTTCCAGTGTTGCTGTACAGCTGCCAGTCCGAACCTTCAGCCTGTATATTTACTGATCATGTTAGTCTTCAGGGGTTAAAGCTTTTTGAGCCCACTGGTTCGATATATTCAGAATAATAATGTAACTAACGGTTTTTGACTTCTGTTGTTAAAACAGGAAGGGATGTACTTTTCACATAACTGTAAATGCAACTATGTTCCACTGTGATGCTCAGACCTGAGGTTTAGGTCTTGCTTTAATGACACTGTTACCAGTCCCATGTGATTTATTTTTTTCTGCCTCTAGCTCTGATCTGAGGACAGCTTGCACTTTGCTCTACAGTGCTGTGCTTAGTGTTGAAGGTGAATATTTCCTGAAAGTTATCATCACTCAAGGAGCAACTTGACCTCAGTTTTTCTGAGTCTTTTTCTTTTCACTACACACTTTAATTCAGCTTTATATTTTTATTTATTTTGCCTCTTTCATGTTTGGACAGTGGCTGCATTTTGCTGTTACATTTTTATTTTTTCTTATAGTGTATGAACAGACAGATCAACAGTTCAGGTTTCCTCTGTCCTTTTATTCTGGTTTTGATCCTGTAATTTGCATCTATAATGTTTAGAAGGGGTGTAATTTATTGAAAAACAAATCTTTTATTTTGCTTAATCTTTTGGATTAAATGTTTTTTTTCTTCTTCATTGGTTAGAAGTTGTGAAAAAAACTTCAAAGCCTATAGCCTCTGTCTCTTTGTTTTCTGCATGTTTGTCCACTCATGCCATCGTGTGACTGTGTATGAGATAATGTGTTTATATTCCATACACCAAACCCCGAATATATAGCCTAAATTAATCACGAATAAAGCAGATTTATATTGAATTTAGTTTGAAATTTTTTATTTTGTCTGTTTTTGGAGCTTAAAGACTATTTTTAAAGGATTTCACAGCATTATTTATTAAATTTAAAGTAAGCTTTTTTTTTTCCCCCTTAGAGTATGGTAATGTAGAAAACCTACTCTAGATTTTTTTTTATACATTTCAAATTAAACTAAAGTACCTTTTATCGATTATCCAGACTTTTTAAGATTTTTTTTCCTTATAGCCTTAAAAAAGTGTAACTTGTAAAAAAAATAATATCTAGCAAACACCACATTTAATTTGTAAATAATTACAAAAAATATTAAATTTTTAATATATTAATACTTTATTACTGAAAGTATTTGTTGCTCCTGGACAAGAAATTTGGCCCGTTTGAACTGAACTAAAACTGAAAATAGCGAGGAATTATTTAAATACATTTTATATATTTAATAAATGATCATATTTTTTTATATTGATCTTAAAATATCGTTGGGTATGGCATTCATAAAGATAGTGTCAAAACAGTCTATTTAAAATGTTTTTTTTTGTAATAAAAAATAATTAGGCTCTAAAATAATTGGTTAAAATCGATAATGAACCATTTGAAAGATTACGTAAAACTTCGCTCAAGATTGTTTTGTTTTTTATCAAAGCTATCCAGCCTGCTTCTTAGTTTAATAAACGATCTTTGAGTTCGAGCTCAGATGTTTCCTTAAATATGCCTTACATGTCTAATTCCTATCTACTACGCAACCATGTTAGTCTTGAATAAAATATAATTACTGAATACACAACAGTAAATATAAAATAACCTTATAAATTATTTCCCTCAAAATATAAAATAATGTTGTTGTTTTTTACATTTTTGTTCAGGCATATTTGTAGACAGAGTGGTCCTATCCCACGTTTGTGAAACCAGAAATGTGTAGAATGTCCTTTGCTAGAGTTTGTGGCGTGTGAGCCAACTTTTTAGATAATTTGAACATTATGGAGCGGTAACAGCAGCTTAGAAGTAGCGTACAGCACCCACCGGTTGTCGGTTACATATCCCGCCCGCAATGATGTCAGCTAACCGGACCTTACACTTCTTTTCTTGGCTTCAACGCCACTTTAACACCCGGACTGGTCACATCACCACAGGCGGCTGCAGAGTGGTTTCTGGCTCTAGGTTGGTGCTCCAGCACCCTCATCCTGCTTTTTCGGTTTGCTGTAGATATGTCTCTTCTAACAGCAAGGGGCCAGACACCTCGCTGTTTGTTCCAGTCTCCCTGAAGACCGACGTCCCGGCTGATGGGGCTGTGGGAGCAGAGCTGACGCAGCCTCTGGACAAAAGTAAACCAGAGTTTATACTAGTTTTGTGCATTTATTAAGGTCAGATCCTGATAGAGACTCGATGGAGTTAGCCTAGTAAGGTCACGCTTATTTATATAGATTAACCGAATTGACTTATGTCTTCTTTTTCTATCTGTGCTATTTAGATGAGCTGCTCAAAGTCTTGAACAAGTTTTACAAAAGAAAAGAGATGCAGAAATTGGCCGCAGACCAGGGTCTGGATGGTGAGAATATAAACCCTAATTTACGGAATTTTTAAATAATTTTTTAAGCCTTGCACAAGCCTTCAAAGCTGGTATAACTCTTTAGCTGGACCTGCTTTAAATTTCATAACTTTTCCCTCTTGAGTTTCTGGTCATAATGATGTTTGTTTACTGATGTTCTTCAATACCACCTGACCCCTCTATTGATATTTAAATGCACCCAGATGGACTCTATGAATTAGTTGATTTTAAATTTGAACAAAGGGGGTTCCCTGTTTAATGGGGCAATGCAGTAGTTGACAAACTGTGCACTATATTTGATTGATCTTTAACTTTAATTAAATTCAATTCAGTTTAATTCTATAGCGCCCGTTCACAACACGTCATTTCAAGGAGCTTTACAGTTCCCCAGATCATACAGTCAAAGTTTTCTATCTAAGGAAAACCAGTTGATTGCATTGACTCTGATGCATACCCTCACACTAAGCATGCTTGTAGCAACAGTGGAGAGGAAAAACTCCCTTTTAACAGGAAGAAACCTCCAGCAGAACCAGGCTCAGTGTGAGCGGCCATCTGCCAAGGCTGACTGGGGTTCAAGGAGACAGAAGCAGAGACACAAAAAGCAGCGGCCCGACCAGGAAACACACAGCCAGGCAGTTGAGCACTGAGCCAGCTCCCATGTTAGAGGATGAAGAGAGCACATCCAGCCAGTCACAGTCAGAGAAACAGGACTACACTGGAAAAACAGGCCGATCTCCAACATCTAAATGAAAAAAGATCTGTGTTTGTGATGAGGCAAAACCACTTGTTCCTTTTTGACCTGAGAGAAATGAAGTATTTAAATAGAACTGTGCAATATAGAATAGAATAGAAAATCCCTTTATTGTCCCACAATGGAGAAATTCTGGTGTTTAAAGCAGCAAAAACAAAAAAAAAGAAACGGTCACACAAATGTGGACCCTAGAAAAATGTATAAGAATAACACAATAGTGAAGATTTAAAGTATAAACAATAAAATACTGTACTGTAAAGTGCTTTAACAATATACAAACTGTGCACCTTGAGAATAAATAACCAATATCCAGCTATTGACATTTTTACAGTAATGGATATTTGAAAAATAGCAACCACAGAGATGTGCAAAATGACAACAGAATGTTATTTAACTAACTAAGATAGAAATTGTGCAAAATCAGCATGAATGTAACACATTGTTGAGGTTGTTGGGAACAGTGATGGTTATAAAGTCTTACAGCAGCTGAGGGGAAGGATCTATGATAACGCTCCCTGGTGCATTTAGGGTGCAGCAGTCTGTCACTGAAGGAGCTCTAAAGTTCTGCAACAGCTTCATTCATGCATATATGAAAGTATTCTATTTTATATTCTATATATTTTTTGTTGGGGAATTATTTCTTCTTATTTATTTCAAGCCAAATGACTGTTGTGATCTCTGCAGATATTTCTGTGATTGTGTTTTTTTGTTTTGTTTTTTTTTGTGGACAAACAGCTCGTCTCTTCCACCAAGCCTTCATCAGTTTCAGGAAATATGTTCTGGAAATGACGTCTCTCCCTGCTGACTTGCACATCATTCTCAATGACATCTGCTGCAATGCAGGTACACCACCACGTTAGTTTATTCAGTTAAAGAAAGTTTCCATTTATTGCATTGTCTATTTTTCTTTTCAGGTCATATTGATGACATCTACCCATATTTCATGCGTCATGCCAAACAAATATTTCCCATGCTGGACTGCATGGATGACCTAAGAAAGATCTCTGACCTCAGAGTCCCTGCAAACTGGTAAACATTTCATTCAAGACTCATCAGATGGCAGTTAGATGTGCCGATGGTTCTCCAGAACGTGTGAAGGAGTGATGGCCTGTTTGGTAGAGCGGAGCTCTTGCATTCTAAAAAAGGCTGCAAATATCCAACAGCCTGGCAATCCAGCTCACTATGCAAGAACCTCAACCATAGATTGCTCCTTCCCATTAAAACTGAACTTATAAATTGAGCTAAATGTTGTGTGTCTGTATCAGGTACCCTGAGGCCCGAGCCATCCAGAGGAAGGTGGTCTTTCACGCTGGACCCACCAACAGTGGGAAGACTTACCATGCCATCCAGCGCTACCTGGCTGCTAAGTCTGGGGTCTACTGTGGTCCTCTGAAACTTCTCGCTCACGAGATCTTTGAGAAGAGCAACGGTGCTGTGAGTTTCTGTTTTTATTTTTCTCATCTTCCATCTGGTTTTTGTGTATTTGTCAGAAAGGCTCTGGGCCATGAATGAAGTAAAAATAAAAAGCAGGAAAATGTTAATAAGGTTTAATAACAGGCCTTTTAAGCCTTGGCTTGATATCACATTTACTGTCCTCCTGAAAACCTCTAGATCTGAACAGAGATATTTGCAGGTATTTATACTGTGATCGATATGATCCAGTAATGATATTTTGGGTTCCAGCACACAAGCAAAATCTCTGGGCTTAAATTTAAAATGGAGAAAAATAACATTCTCTTGAAAGTGTGTTTTTGAAGCAGAAGCCGGAAGACAAAAACTTCACAAATGCTCTCGATTTGTGACCCCAAAAAATAGATTAATCGATTATAGAAATAATCGACAACTAATTTAGTAATCGATTAATCCTTAACTGGAGTGTAGAGGCTAAAAAATGCCTTTAGCTAACAGAGTGACCCACTTAGCAGTAATTATACCTAAATTTAAAAAAATATATAAAAAAAATTGTCTTTTGGATAAAAAACATTTTTATCTGTCAATATGCTCTATCCACAACTCCTCAAGACGAAACATTTTAGTTTCACCTGGTTTAATTTAGTAAAACTCTTCTTTAAGGAATCTTTTGTTATCCGATTACGAATTGATTAATCAAAAAAGAATGACGGATTAATCGATTCGAAAATAACGTTAGTTGCAGCAGTAACTAGAATTAACTCACCACCAAAACTGTTTGTCTAGATTTGAATATTTCTGAAGCATCTTTATTTCTCTGGTATATAAGCAATTAAAAGCATGTGTGATTTTTGGATATTTCTTTGTCAAATTTTTCTATCTTAGACACATAAACGTGCTTTAATATGGTCATTTTTAGCCCTCCGTACTTGTTGATCCATGACCCCGACTTCGGGAACAGTTAAAGGGATAGTTCGGTATTTTTGACATGAATCTGTATGGCATCCCGATCACCAGCGGCATGCAATCACACTGACTTACCCCTGGCAGCGTCCTGTGAGCAGAGTTATCGTCCAGTTTTGGTCAAGCCGAAAGTAGTCCTGCAGGTTTTTAGGTACAGCGAAATAAAACGTTTCTCTTCCCAAAACATTATGTGTCCAAAAAAGTGATATTTTCGCATCCCAAAAACATTGTAGTGGAAAAAGTCACACGTCGTTATCAATTGGTCCTATTTGGACTACTTTCGGCTTGACCAAAACTGGACGATAACTCTGCTCACAGGACGCTGCCAGGGGTAAGTCAGTGTGATTGCATGCCGCTGGTGATCGGGATGCCATACAGATTCATGTCAAAAATACCGAACTATCCCTTTAAATCTATGCCACTGACTGAAGTTATTTCAACATCTGGAGGTGCAAGAAGGTTGAAGCAAAACCTCTCAGCCGCTCAGATCACACACTGAAATTTAAATTCTTGCACTGAAAGCTAGTTTGTAGCTCTAAACCGTGTGCTCTGTTTTTATATTCTCATGAAGACATTTAATGTCTCTGTTGTGAAATCCATGTTTATGCTTTTATATTGGCAGGGTGTACCATGTGACCTGGTGACTGGAGAGGAGAGGACATTTGTAGAACCAGAGGGTCGAGCAGCTGGCCATGTGGCATGCACTATCGAGATGTGCAGCGTCAACACCCCCTGTAAGAAGGTGTTAGAGCACATTTACTGAAAACAGTGGTGATTATAAGGGTTGTGTTCAGTTTTAGCGGCTGCATCCTCCAAGGACCCAGTATACCTGGACCGGGTCCGTGAAAATAAGGAGCCCGGAAGAGTTTTGGCTGTGCATTTAAACAGGTCCATCCTTCTCCGTCTTTCACCGCCTGTGCACTCTGTTGCCTAGCAACCATGGCAGTTGACACACAAAGTAGGAAAAGAATGGATGCCGAACATCTCACTACTGTTCTAGATGATAATAACATTTTCGAGGAGTTCAAAAAAAGTAAACAATCCACTGGACTTTGTTTCCAAGTTTGAAGACGTTTCGCCTCCCATCCAGGAAGCTTTTCCAATTTAAAATGTTAGGAATAGCGTTGAGTTCGAGGCTTTATACAGTAGCCCAACAAAGCATTGTTTTTGTTTAGAAAACATGCAAATTGAAACAAATGAAAGCGCCCACCCCTTAGGAATGGGGGTCGTTCTTATCTTTTGGCCTGCAATACCTGATACCTGTCTATGTCTCTGAAAGGGGGTTGTTAAAGGGACTTGTTAGCCTGGCTGAATAGGCAAGGTCTTCTTGTCCCCTGTTAAGGGGTTAGGGTTGCGAAGCTAGCGGGAAGGGATCAACTTGCTGCATCGTAGTTTTTTTACAGCTGAAATCTGAGTCCACCACCTCTGTTTAACCAACCTTAAGCAGCTGGCTTGCTTTGACCCTTAGACTTAGACAAAATTTATTGTCATTTTGTATACACAGAGCGTATAGAAAACGAAATTTCGTTTTCTATACACTCTGTTTATACATTTCTTAAAGTGCAATAAATCACGTGATATCCAAGGCTGCAAAGGATACACCGGACCCGTCTTTCAAAACAGACAAAGAAGGATGCATTTGTCGGCCTGCTTAACGAGGAGTCTTCCAATCAGAACAGGCCTCAGTGCTGCGCCATGAAATAATTCACAAATCTGGCCTTCGGAGGACGCAGCCACTGAATTTTTTTTATGGTGGTTGGGTGATAGAAATGGTTGTTTCTAGGATTTGTAAAAATGATGAAAGAACAATGAAAGCACTTTATACAATATTTTGTTCTTTGTTAAATCAGAAATATTAATTTTGTTGTTTTCTTTCTCTCCTTTTACTGATTTTTTTTTTCTATAAATTGTGTTTCTAAATATTTAATAAGCTTTGAAATTAGTTAGTTTAGTTTTATGCAATCTAGATTTCTTGTACGTCCCTAATGTGTGATTGTATCCTTTTTTATGATTTTACTAAATCAGCACCTCTGTAAGGTCACACGTGATCAATGGGATTATTGGTGAAATTCATTGGATGAAAGTATAAATCTGGCTTTCTTTCTCTGTGTATTTGAGTTTTTTTTCTCTTGGTGTCATTCTGGTTTTATTTCCCAGGAAGTGTTGTTAAACCTTTATGACAAAATTAGTTAAAGTTTCAGTGATGAAATGAATCTATTCTTTGATTTATCCAGAATCTGGTGGTATATATTTAAGTTGATTGTTAGTTTTCAGTGAATGACTTAGAAGAATAGCTTCTTAAACTCAGATTATCTTTCTGACATGAAAAGGCTGCAGTGATATTTCTGTCAGGGTACTGATCCAGTATAAATAAGGACATGTCAAATGTAAAGTTATCAAGTTTGTTTTTTATTCAATGAAAGCTGTACAATTTATGATAGGGAACACAATATACAATCTTTTATCTTTCCATAACGTGATACATCCGAAATATATTTAGACATTTTTTGTTTGTTTTTTTCTGATATTTAGTTTTACTTACTTTGTAAATCAGAATCCTTTTAGGAATGATTATTACTCTACCTTGATGATCTAATTTTCTCTTCTTCTAAGCCAATTAACTGCTTTCACTGTATCCCCATGGATTGAATAATCTCCCCTAATTTCTCCCCTTATCTCTGTCAGATTATAGCATGTTGTTTTCCGTGTTGGAACCATGTTTCATAATTTTAACCTGCTAATTATGATTAGTTTTGTTGTCTGTTTACCACATAGTGCTTTTTCCTCTCAATGTTTCTGTAGATGAGGTGGCTGTGATCGATGAAATTCAGATGATCAGAGATCCTTCCAGAGGCTGGGCCTGGACCAGAGCTCTACTGGGTTTGTAACATTCAAACTGAAGCAAGGATTTCCCTCACATACTCGGACTGTTTGATTCATCTCTGGTCTGCGGCTCCTCCCTCTGTGTCTGCGTAGGGCTGTGTGCTGAGGAGATCCATGTGTGCGGAGAAGCCGCAGCTGTGGACTTCATCAGGGAGCTGATGTACACCACCGGAGAGGAGGTGGAGGTGAGAGTGACAGCTTGGGGTTGAAAGTCAGGCTTCGTCAGCGTGTTTTTTTACCACCTGCCTCCTCTCTCCGCAGGTCCACACCTACCAACGCTTAACCCCGTTCTCCATCCTGGATCAGGCTGTGGAATCTTTGGACAACCTGAGACCAGGAGACTGTATTGTGTGCTTTAGTAAAAATGACATCTACTCTTTAAGCAGACAGATTGAGGCTAGAGGACAAGAATGTGCTGTGATTTATGGCAGTTTACCTCCAGGTGAGTGTGAGTGGGTTAAATATAAAACAGATTTAAAGCAACCTGAGTTTCTTTAAAGCTTGGAAGAAGTTTGTGTCTAAAGGTACAGAAACTAAATAAATGTATAAATTACTTCTTCTTTGGTGGAGTTCTGTTTATTTTTTCTCTCATTTTGCATGTAGAAAACAAAAATATAATATATATATATATTTTTTTTTTTTTTTGGCCTGAAGACTGGAAACTATGTGATTTAAAGACTTATTCTGAAGGGCAAAAGAAACATAACTTTTCCATACATTGCATTACTTTTAGTATTTTAATGAACAAAGAAATAAAGAATTTCTTTGTTTATAATATTTTCTCAGGTTCTATTAAGATAGTTATTCATGCAATCTTAATCATTTGAATATTCTAGAGGCTAGTGTGATAAAGTGATTAGATTGAACAGATTAAAGTTTCTGCTTAAATGTGTTACATTTTCACAGAAATTGAAATGGCATGTTTACTTCTTTTTGTTTATATATAATAATTATAATTAATAATAATAGTTATAAGTATGATGAATAATAATTAAATGAAACATGCAAACATTAACTTTTCTGCAGGCACCAAACTGTCGCAGGCCAAGAAGTTCAATGATCCCAGTGATCCGTGTAAGATCCTGGTCGCTACAGATGCCATCGGCATGGGTCTCAACCTGTAAGTAGCATAGAGGTAATTTTAACCCATTAAGTTATTTATTTTTCCACAAACCATTTTATGTAACTAAAATCACAGTCCTACACATTCTCAGAGCACATGACATCTCCTTCATACATTAATTTGCTTTGGAATTATCCACAAACGAAAGCATAAATTTAGTCCAGACCAACAAGTGCAGTCAGAATCAATAAAACCCAAATTCCTCACATGTTTTTCTGTCCCTCCCTCCATGCTGTCTAGGAGTATAAAACGCATCATCTTTAACTCTCTGGTAAAGCCCAATATCAATGAGAAAGGAGAGAAACAGATGGAGACCATCAGCACCTCGCAGGCCCTGCAGATTGCAGGTCGTGCAGGAAGGTCAGTTCCATGTCTGAAGGAGTGGGGGGTGTACAGTCCTCTCCATCATAAGGTTTTTCAAATCCCCCTTTTTCTGTTGCAGATTTTCCTCCAAATTTAAGGAGGGAGAGGTCACCACCATGCACAGAGACGACCTGCCTGTCCTGAAGGAAATCCTCAGCCATTCTGTTGATCCTATAGAGGTGTTTAATTTTCCAGTCATTGGTACATAAAGCCCCATAATTCATGCATTGAGAAACTGACCATCTAACATCTTTTTTTTTCCCAGACTGCAGGCCTCCATCCAACCGCAGAACAGATAGAAATGTTTGCTTATCACCTCCCTGATGCTACACTCTCCAACCTTGTAGTAAGTAAAGCAATGTGCTCAAATATGCTCGTTAGATAAAAAATCTGAACCATGTATAGTTGAGTGGTTGAATAAATTAGCGTTTAAATTCTGGGATTCTCTGAACTGCTGCAGTTCTACATAGTCTAATACTGATATCATTTAGATTAGCTTTCCTTTAAATGCATCAAACTAAAAACTAATTTTCATAAATGTTTTGCACATAAACCCTTTGCAGCTTTATAAAATCCGATGGGGGTTTGAGGACACATGGTTTGATAGTAAAAAACAAAATCCTATTTCTTTCTGAACTAGAAAATGAGATCCCTCATGAGGAACCTGCAGAAACCTTGTTTGTCTTGCAGTCAGTAAACCTGATCAGTGCATAAATGTTGAAAGCCAGTGGAGATCTACTGGAAGGATATACCAGATAATTTAGGGACTTTCACTGGAGGTCATTAGAGAAATGGGACTTTTTTCACACTGTAAATTAAAAAAGAGCTCCTCTATCTTTTTTAGGCCGTCTGATTTGGTGCTACAATAATGCATTTAAAAAAAACTAGAGGTGGATCAAAAACAACGTACTGTATAAATGCTCTGCTGTTTGCTTAATTTGGACTAAATACCAAGAAATATAGCCCCTTTTTTAAATGTTGCTAACAAAAATAAGAATATTTTTTAAGGTCTTGAGTTGCAGAGACTACTGTTCAAAACAAAACATGTTTTCTAAGTCATGTGATGCAGTAAATAAACTTTTATACTTTTTATGAGCCTCTTTCCCCTTAAATGTAAAATAATTTTTACATTTTTTTTGTAAAATAATTTTCTCAAGTCATCTTGTAAAATGATTCAGAAAGGTTACCTTTACCTATGTTTTCTTTCATTTTTTTCTTTTGTTTTAATGCCAGAAACAAATAAATCGGCTTAAGGAAATTAATATAGCTTGTGATGATTACAAAGAAAAACCTCCCCATTGTGGTATCTTTGATTAAATGCTACTGAATCTAAACTTATTTTTGGTATGTAAATTTCTATATCTCTTCTTTTTCTTATTTCAGGACATATTTGTTAGCCTCTCCCAGGTGGACGGTATGTACTTTGTGTGCAACATTGATGACTTCAAGTTTCTGGCTGACATGATTCAACATATTCCACTAAACCTGAGGTCACGCTACGTCTTTTGTACGGCTCCAATTAACAAAAAGCAGCCTTTTGTCTGCACGTCCTTCCTGAAGGTGAGAGTAAAAGCTGCTCAGGGGAGGGAAGTTATGAGCTTTTATTCTTCAAGATGCATTACAGTGAATGATTGCATCTTACAACTGATGGATTTCACAGGTTTTATGGAGTTTTATGTGGTTTTTTTTGTTTGTTTTTAAACCAAATAATGTTAGAGGAGTTTTATAAACTTAAAATAATTGTTCGAAGTTCTTACAGGATTGTGTGGTGGGCATTTTTGACAGTCTCTCTGATACTTTAATTCAATGTCAAAATTATTTCATGTCGACTAAAATTTAGAAACATGATGAAATAGGTTTTGGCCATATTAGCATTAGTGAAAGATCAGCCTATACTAATCACAATGTTAGTATAGCAGTGCTGTAATAAGTTTAGGCTCATATCCTCCCCAAAAAGTTTTGGAGCATCCTTTGAAGTTTGGATTCCACTTCTATAATTCAGGGTTACTGATGTGGTTTGAAACAGCATTGTAGAAACTGTTATCATGCATCTTTTACAATCTTCACTCTCCTGCACAGCTTTTTGTTTCTAATTCATCTGCTGCCATTTTTAGTTTGCACGTCAGTTCAGTCGGGACGAGCCCCTGACCTTTGATTGGGTCTGCCGTCACATCAGCTGGCCTCTGGCTGCACCCAAAAACATCAAAGACCTGGTTCACCTAGAAGCTGTGCATGATGTTCTGGATCTATACCTCTGGTTAAGGTAATCTGCTTCTGTGATGAATTTATGGACCTGGATTTTGTCTGAATACCGACCGTTCTAATCCTTTTTCATTGTCTTCGCTCTCTTCGCCCCTATAGCTACCGTTTTATGGATATGTTTCCAGACACTGCTCTGATCCGAGGGATTCAGCGGGAACTCGACGACATCATCCAGCAGGGCGTCCGAAACATCACCCGCCTGATCCGAGCCACTGACCCAAACATTACCGACCCGCTGCAGCCAAAACGCAACACTTCTGAGCAAACTGAAGCTGGAACTGCCAGCGGGATGCTCCCGAACAGAAGCAGAGGTCAGAGAAGCTCTGTGGAGATGATGGAGAAATCTCTAGCTAGCCGGCTTGTGAGAGATGGACTGTTGACTCCTGACCTGCTGAAGCAGCTGCAGAGGGAGTGGTCCAAGAGCCAAAGGCAGGAAGGTGGCAGCCAGAGTGCCCTCAGCACAGAGATCAATAAGAACAGTGCCAAAGGAAAAAGGAAAAAGAAGAAATAAATAAATACTCAGAACTGGTGCAAGTCAGCAATCCTTAAAATGTTGCAGAATTCAGGAATACATCTCTGCTGGTGGCTCATTTAAAGAGGACAAGGCTTCTACACATCCTGGGAAAATGCGGGAATGTATTTCAGAATTTTCCATGAAGAATTCTGTTCCTTCCTTCCCAAGAATCTCGTATATCAAAACTGACAAGAATGACCAAGAAAGATTTGGAAAACTTTCTCTTGAATTCATACATTAAAAACACAGGAATCCTGAACTTTTTTCTTTTCCTGCAGAAATGAGTACAGGTAGACACAACAGAAGTGTTTAATTCAGGACATTTGGCTGGGAACGAGAGTCAGGCAACTTAATGGGCTGTTGAATATTTTCACACTTATTTTGCTCAACTTCAACTGCTAATGGTGAAACTGGAATAGAAAATGCTTCTGTGCAGGATTCCCTCAACTTCTTAGTTAGTTTTGCAAACTAAATAAAATGCATAGAAAAAGCCCATTCGCTACCCACAAACCTCTCTGTTTTAACTGTGGGTCTAGTTGGAAAGCAAAAGTGAAGATTGGAAAATGGTGGCATAATAGCTGTTCTATAGCAGAAAACATTTCAATTACATTTAATATGTAGGTTTTTTTTCTTCATCACTACAGAAAAGTTTGATATGTTATAGTGATGCAATGAGGAGTCTCTGGTTCTTGTTTGTGATCCACACACAAGGAAGGTGAAACTCTGTATTTATCATGTCTGTATATAAGCAGATATTTGCCAATAAAATATTTTGAGCTTTTTGGATTTTCTCATTGGTTTTAAGGTTTCTCAACATGAACAAATATCAAAGTCAAATATCACTCTATGGTATTTTTCTTTTATTCTGACTCCAAATTTTAAAAGACTGAATTACTGTAGAGAAAAATAAGATCATTAAAAATAATTGAATCATCCATTAAATGTCTAAAATGGCATCTAATGGTAGCAAAGAATCCATAGTCCATAAAGGAAGGCGGTGGCGGGCCACGTGTGATGGTAAGTGCACAGGTAGCCATGATGAAGAGGTGGTTGGCTTGTTAATCATTGAGTTGGTGCAGAGGTTGATCGCCGCTCAGAGGATGTGCAGCAACAACGTTTATTGGACAGTTTTTTAACTATTATTTCAGTCTGTTTTTTTCATTCTTAGCGCACTGATAGCTGCACACTTGAGACAAAAATCCATTTTGTGTTCTGCCTGTTTAAAGATGTTAGCTGTTCATCTAGTTTCATTTTTCTTCTCCAAACTTCAGGAGGATCCTACTAAGAAGGTAAGAGTTATTTGAATTATTACAAAGAGGTAAATCTTAATCATAGGCGTTGCTTAAGCTGTTGAAATCAATTTATTCCAGGTCTATCAAGTCTTCCTTTCCTTGTAGTTCACACCTTAAGAGGAGATTCTCTTATTTTGACTTTGAGAATAAATCCCAAACATGTATCCTATAAATAATTCTTGAAATTCAAATATATTTCCTTACATTTTCATTAAATCTAGGTTAAATGCATACCAGCAAACTGAAATTAAACGTAACAGTAATAATCAGTTATTGTGGTCCTTAGCAATCATTAACACATTTCTCTCAAAGCTGCTGTACACCTCTGTCCCACAGGGACAAAGTTCTGACACTCCCTGTAATGATGCATACATTGAAAGTCAAGCAGCGATAGGACATTAGAAAATACTGGATACTAAGATACTCAGTGAAACATATCCTGATATTTAGATGTTAAGAGCCTATGTCTACATTTTGCTCTGAATTGTATCTTATTTTGCCATTTTTTCTGTTTACTTAGCAAAAATAATAAAGCTCTAGGTTTACTTTAATTCATTCTTTGATTATTTCTTGTTAATGACTATTAAATGAGCCACTGCAGCAACCGGTGGCTCAATATTTTCTCTGTTTATTATAATAAAGCATCCTGACTACTTTTACAACCACATATTATTTGATTAACCATTTCTTCTCTGATTAAGATTAGATTAAAACATTAAAATACTAATTACATTAGCAAGAGAATATGCATTATATTCACACCATTAAATCTAAAGGGAGCAAAAAGAAATTGGTTGGTTATGGCTTTTAAACTCAAGATCACAAGTTCTTGAAACTAAAAGTCAGACTATGTCATAGTTCGAGAATAATAAGTCTATAAATACGTATCTGCAGTGATCTAAATATCAAAATAGGGTATTAATACCGCTTCAACATTTTGTCACTTAGGAACCAAAATATATAATGTGTTTTATCATTTTTATGTGATAGAGCAACATGGATGTCTACTTTATGGTTTATTTTAATACTGAACAAAAAAATCTGGTTTTACTGCATATATAAAATGAATAAAACATTGTGTAGCTCCCTTATGCATGCAGAGGTTACACTGTAGGTCGATTTGTTGTCATTCAGGCTGCAAGTACATTTCTCCCATTCTCTGCAGAATAGTTCTAGCTCTGTCAGCTTGCATGGAGGGTTATTTTAAACATCTCTTTTCAAGCTATAGATTCTAGATTTAGGTCTAAACTTTGACTGGGCCAATCTAACACACGATATGCTAGATTTCAGTCAGTGCTAACCATACCTGAGCTTGAATTATTTTCATTTTTTTTTAAACCTGACCTTAATACTGCATTAAATTTTAAGTTGTAGTTGGCCAGGTGTCATTTTCTTGTCCTCAGCTTGTCCATAATTCTGAAGCTCATCTCATGACTGTAATTTTACACATTTCACTGGTTTAATCCTGTCTTATCTTAAAGTTATCTTGCTGACCTATAAAATGCCACAGGACCTTGCACCTTTATACCTCTATGACCTAGTTCAGCATTGCCTTTCTTCTCAGGCACTTGGATCATCTGATTAGCTGCTTGGGTCCTAAAATCTAGTCTAACAGTTAGAGGAGATCAGACTTTTTCAGTCTCAGCTGAGTCCTGGAAAATTCTCTCTTTCAATATTGGAAAGGCTTCTTCACTTTCATTTTTTAGGTATCTATTAAAAACAAAATATTTTCCAACTTGTTTTATGTCTAGTTCTCTTATGATGTCTTTAGATCACATGTAACACATTAAATGAAACTGCAGTCTTTACCTTTTGTTGTATAAAACTTTAGTAACAATCTGTTGTTTTAAATGTGATTTATAAATTTGATTTGAACAATGAACTGAACAGGAATCAGCATGGATTCTCTTTATTGGAAGGGTCAGAGCAGACTGAGGAGACAAATCTGGACTGCAGGGGTGGTGCAGTTTGCTTAAGTTATCAGAAGAAGTGGTTTGATAAGCTCACCATGAAGGCAGTGTCTCAGATAAAAGTCTATTCTACTGACAGATGTCATTTTCCTGAATGAGAAAGAGAAATGCTCCAAAGCTCCACCCCTTTATGTCCGGTATCATTGAAAAGTCATAAATATGTTCTGCAGATAGCAAAATAAGATATTCAGGTTTATTAATGTCCTCTACAGAGGACAGATATGAATTACTGATAGTCAGGAGGTTAAATAATGTTACACGACAGTTGCATTTATACTGATATCAAATCACAAACAGGAGGATTTTTTTAAATACTAAATCAATGTCTATTTTCCTCATTAGTATTAGAGTAAATGAGGCTGAATCACATTTATGTGGCACCCGAGAGGTGCGATCATCTTTAAAAAAAACATAAAAACCAAACAGACTGCGGCGATTGTGAGCAGGGCCTTAAAAAGTTTAATAGATTAAAAGTTCAATAATTTACGTAAAAAGACGAGCTCGCTAAAAGTGTTCAATAAAATACGTTAAAAGGAAAAAGATAAAAAAAAAGATAGATAAAAGAGAAAAGATTAAAAAGAAAGATAAAAATCCAGATGGTGGAGAGCAGCAGAGTCAATGGGGAAGTCTGTTAAAAGACGCGCACTTGGCGGGTATAATGGAGGGCACCGTCCACCCCAGCGCTGGGTCCTCGTTTCGGCACGCTGCGCGTGTGGGCCTCTCCAGCGTAGCTGGCCTGCGAGGTCTCCTCCAACACGCGCCTCTCGCCAGCGTGCCTCTGCGCCTCGCTCCATGACGGGCCTCTCTGCACCCCGCTCCGGTGAGCGTCTCTCCGGCGTGCGTCCTTGCACCTTGCTCCGGTGCGCGTCCCTGCACCTCGCTCGCTCCGGTGCGCGTCTCTCCGGCGCGCTCCTCTCCGGTGCGCGTCTCTCTGTCCGGTGCGCGTCTCTCTCTCCGGTGCGCGTCTCTCTCTCCGGCGCGCGTCTCCCTCTCCGGCGCGCGTCTCTCTCTCCGGTGCGCGTCTCTCTCTCCGGTGCGCGTCTCTCTCTCCGGTGCGCGTCTCTCTCTCCGGTGCGCGTCTCTCCACCTCGCTCCGGCGGGCCTCCTGCCGTCAGTCCCCAAGGCTCTCCCGCTGCTTCCCTCTCACTCGCTCCGTCCGGCTCCCTCCAAGATCGGCCTTCCCCAACCAAACCTTCCCATGTCCGGTGTCTGTCCCTCCAACCAAGCAGCTGCCCTTTTTTAAATCAGCGTCCCAGTCGGCACGCTGCTTAGTTGATTGGGAACACCTGTGCCGTTGTGGGCGTGTCCAGGTGTGTGTGGCAATGTGGCCTCCAAACAAAATCCAAAAAAACACGCAACACACAAAATTGAAAACAAGCAAACAAGTTCAAAAATAAAGAAAATCCAAAATTAGAAAACATGCAACAACTTAACAAAAAGGCCACATTACCACATTTACAACGCATTTATTCTCTAATTTTAATTTAAAAAAGAAAATGGCATTTAAGATTTGTGGTTGTAATATGACAAAATGTGAATATATTCAAGAGTTAGAAATATTTTGAAGCTATAGATCCCCTTGTATAGTTAAGATGCAGGTTTAATGTGGTCTGATGTAATGTATTTTATGGTGCAATTATTATCTATTGGATAATTATTTCCCTGCATCTCTATTATGTAAGATATTGGACATAAATCTAATAAATATCTGTTAAGAGAGGCTTAATATAATACTTATGCCATGAAGGTTGAAAATATGCTTTAAATGAACAAAAAAAATATTTTTCGTCTTTATTTTAATTGTAATTTGCTGTTTTTCCACTTTTTTTCTCCAGTCTTATTGAAAAAAAAAAAGAATCAGTTCAGCATAGTTTCTTTTTACTTAGCTGATTTTCTCCCCTCTGCTTTTACCTTCAAAGGTGGACAGGTTCCTGCATGCGATGCGTCTCCATGACGATCGGTTAAGTGACATCTCAAAACGTTTTCTGGCTGAAATGAAGAAAGGCCTTTCAGCAGAAAGTACTGCAGCTGCAGCAGTGAAAATGCTACCGACACAAGTTCGCTCCACTCCTGATGGATCAGGTTGTACATCTTAGTTTAATTTACATGTATAAACCACTGAACTGTGGGGGAAAAACCAAAACAAAAAACAGCAGCAGGTGACTGACATGTTTTGTTTCTCTGCAGAGAAAGGAGAGTTTCTGGCTCTAGATCTTGGAGGCTCCAACTTTAAGGTTCTTAGAGTTAAAGTCAGAGAGGATGTAGGAATAAAAAAGGGAGGAGTAGAGATGGAGGAGAAGACTTATCCGATACCAAATGAGCTGCATGCCGGGAAAGCTGCTGAGGTAAAAACAAAAAAACCCACAGATTTGGTTGCAAACAGAGCAGAAGGTGAGGCCTTTTTTCTTTATATTCCAATTCTATCTTCTTTGTTTTATTTTTCATTTGTAGTTATTCGACCATGTCTCAGAATCTCTGAAGGATTTTCTGCATGAAAAGAATATCAGTCCATCAAATAAACATCTGTTAGCCTTTACCTTCTCTTTCCCCTGTGAGCACCCTAGTTTGGATCAGGTAGGACATCCTTCATCCCAACATTTGATTTTTTTTGTCCAGCTGTGTAATTTACTCCTCTAGTTTTCATCCTCATTTATTTCTTTTTTCCCCTTCTAACTTATTCTATTTGCTCTGCAGGGATTATCCGTCAGCTGGGGAAAGAATTACAGAGTTCGGGGCCTTCAGGGGAAAGATGTGGTCCAGGCGCTTAAAGAGGCTATTGGCAGAACTGGGGTATGACACAAATGTCCTCCACCAGCTGTTGGGCTTGATGCTGAATGTCCAAAAAGGCCCTCAGAGACAATATCTAGCAATATTTACTTTATCTTTTAGTAGGTTTCTTTAATATAGTCATATCCCCTATCATAATGAACTACAACAGAATCAAAGAGCAGATCTATTTCAATTATTTTTTCCAAATCTGAAACGGAACTAGATTACTTTTACATAAAGAGATATTTTATAAACCTACTTCAATGATGTGGCATACAGCAGATGAAAACTCAAAATGTATCCAAACAACAAAATATCAAGCAGAAGTTTTATGGCACAACTTGACCACTTGAGTAAAATAAATTCCCATGAAATTAACCACGTAGCCTATTCTTTGCATGCTTAACCATTATAGGCATATGCAGACCTTTTCCATGAGGTATCTTTACCTCCTAAACCCTGCAGGATATGGACGTAGAGGTCCTGGCGATGGTTAATGACACCGTGGCGACCATGATGACCTGTGGATTTGATGACCAGTGTTGTGAAGTAGGACTCATCATTGGTGAGAATATTTTCATTGGTCCCCTTCTGATCAAACAGCGCCTTTTAACTGTGTTCAAATATAATCCACTTATTCGCTGCACTTTTCTATTGTTTTATTACAAGTCATGCAATACTTTTTTGTCTAAATTTAGGCTGATCAAATATGATCAAGTAAGCTGTTATCACCAAACACACCAACCTTAAATCTGAGGGAAGATAAAGGTTATATTTTTCACTGGTTTGATATAATTTTTTTATTTTATTGCTAGTTTTTTGTTATAGATCCTGGCTGTTTTGTTTTCCTGTTTTGTTTGTCCTATTAGAGTATGTCTATTTTGTGGAGAGTTGATGCAGCAAATTGACTTCCTCCTGCTTCACAGCACAGCCTTAAATAATATGCTTTAATACAGATGTGAAAATATTGCTTCAGCTATAAGACAAATTTAATAAAACAACTCCCTCTAGTGGTTTTTTGTGGCTATCCTTGTATATTTTCTGTTTGTAATTCAAAGGACAAAGTGCAGTGCTTTTTTTAATGTTGTTGGCAAAATAGATATCTGTAAGGCAAGTTTATTTATAGCACAATTCAGTACTGAGGGCTTTACATGAATGGAACAGGAAAGCAGAATAAAAGGGGGTGGAAATAAAAACATGATAAAAGCAGGTAATAAAGTAAATAATGCAGTTGGACTACAAATATGAACTAATAAAACTTAACAGTTAACAGTTTAACCTCAAAAGTCAAGTATAGCTCTAAACAAATGGGTTTTTAACTTTGACTTTTAAAGTCTTGTGGAAGTCTGTTCCAGATAAGTGGAGCATACAGTAGGAACTAAACCTGCTTGGATAGAGGGATAAAGGGAAGTTTATACTTTATATAATATCTATATAATATACTTTATATTATACTTTTATATATCATAACATAACATTTTCCAAATTGGGAGAAAATAGACTTAGATTAAAATAGACGGCTTTGGCTGTTTTATGTTGCAAAAATAACTGGGGAGTGGTGACCTAGTGATTAGGGCATAGGGCTTTGAATCCAGAGGATGTGAGTTTGAAACCCACTCCCACAGACTGCTACCCTGGTTCCCTGAGCAAGGTCCTTAACCACTGATTGCTCCCAAAGGTGCTGCACAGTGGCAGCCCTCTGCTCCCCAAAGGAGACGGGTTGAATGCAGAGAGTTGATTTCTCCATTGTGAGATCAATAAAGTTCAATTTATTTTTATTTTAACTCAATCTGTGTTTGCTTTGGGATAAGCACCTCTGTTGTATGGGTTTATATTTAGAGTCTTTGCCCAGTGTTAAGTCTTTTGGGACCACTTACAGGTTTTCCTCTGTGATTTCAATGTGTTGAGCTCCATCCATCTTCCCATCTACTCTCATCAGGTTCTTTGTCGCTGCTATAGAAGTGCATCCTCATAGAGCAGCTGCACTTATAGTGAGATTAAAGGAGTACAAAGCCATCCAAGGCTCAGGATGTAGATCAAATGTGTGTGTTTGTGTGCGTAGGAACTGGTACCAATGTCTGCTACATGGAAGAGCTGCGTCACATCGACCTGGTGGAAGGAGATGAGGGCCGGATGTGTGTGAACACTGAGTGGGGGGGGTTTGGAGATGATGGGGCTTTGGATGATTTCATTACAGAGTTTGACAGAGATGTTGATGCAGCCTCCCTCAACCCTGGACAACAAACGTCAGTGAAACCGTTTTGTTTTTGTCTCTGATGCTTCATAGAATGTTTAACACCTTTTGACCCTTTTGACCTCTGTTCTAAAATGATATTTCTAATGTTTTATAGATTTGAGAAGATGGTCAGTGGGATGTATTTGGGAGAGCTGGTGAGGCTGGTTGTTTTAAAGATGGCTAAACTGGGACTGCTGTTTGATGGGCGTGTGTCCGATGCCCTGAGGACCAAAGGGAATATAACCACTGCAGATGTAGCAGCGATGGAGGAGTATGCAGACATCATGTCTCCTCTTCAGAGCATCTGACAACTTTAAGAACTCCAATCTTTTATGTATCTTTTTTTTTTCTTTAGGAACAGAAATGGTCTGAAAAACACCAAGGACATTTTGACTCGCCTTCATTTGAGTCCTTCACCTGACGACTGCATCGCTGTTCAGCACGTCAGCACCATCGTCTCCTTCAGGTCCTCCAATCTGGTGGCTGCCGGGCTGGCAGCCATCTTAACTCGGATCAGGCAGAACCGGAATTTGAGAGGATTGAAAATCACAGTAGGCGTTGATGGTACTCTATACAAAACGCACCCACAGTAAGTCTTCGCAGAGACCTCATTATCAACATTTATGGAGTAGATCAGTTTATAACTGCAAATAAATTGGCAATGAAAACTAAATATTAAAAAACAACAACAAAAAAAAAACAATATTTTTTAGAGTATAATGATTCAACTTTGAAAAAATAAGCGTTTGTTTATCCAAAAGAGAAACAAGAGTCAAATCAAATCTACAGACAATTAATGAGGATTGCTTATATTTATTCATTGTGCCTCACATATTTACTGTTACATGCATTTTGTTTCCATTTTATAATTACTTTTAATAATAAATTCCAAAACCTATCATTTTTACATTTAACATTTAAGATTTAAAATGATTTAGACTGCTGCCTCCGCGACCCCATCCCGATAAAGGGGAAGTGGATGGATGGATGGATGGATGGATGGATGGATGGATGGATGGATGGATGGATGGAAATGATTGTTGAGTCCTTTATCATGACCCTTTAATTGTTTTTGTTTTGTTTTTGTTTTTTAATATAATTTTGATTTGCAGGAGATTGAGTCTTGCAAAAGCATTTGTACATCTTTAGCATTTTATTATTTTACTCCATCTGTTGCATTTAATTTGAATTTTATGCAGAATTCTCCTCCAACTTTTAATTTTTTTATATATATATTTATATATAAAACAAACCTGCAAAATATGTTTTGTTAAGGAGCTCTCTGGGCCACTATTTGGTAGAAGCAGCTTTTCCTGCAGGAATTTTGTTGTATGTCCCTCTGGGCTTAGCACCTCATGAGTTGGTCTGTCAAATTCATACTAAACTTAAAAGCTGTGAACAACTTCCAGATTTTGCAGTGTTAAATCATCAGTCATATTTTTACCACCTCAGAATTGCTGCTTTTCTTACAAAAACCTCTATACTTTTTCAGGTATCCTAAACGCCTTCATAAAGTTGTGCGGCGGCTGCTTCCCGATTGTCAGGTCAGGTTTGCTCTCTCAGAGAGTGGTAGCAGCAAAGGTGCCGCCCTGGTGGCAGCAGTAGCTCAGCGTCTGACATCACAGAGAAGAAGGGTGAGAATGTCCTCTAAAAGCATGAACATTTGTCTTTACAGGTGAACTAAAAATGCTCCTCCTTTGTATTGTTGAGATATGACAAGCTTTAACTCTATTACCAAAGGTGGATGAGGCGCTGTCTCTCTTCAGACTAAACCAGCAGCAGCTGCAGCTGGTAAAATCTAGGATGAGAGAAGGGCTGGAGGCTGGGCTCAGGGGTAAAGGCTGCACAGTAAAAATGCTTCCCTCCTTTGTATACCACACACCAGACGGCACAGGTATGAAAGCAAACTTTACCTCACCTGTTTTAAAGTTGTTGTTCCCTCCATCATCTTCCCCTCAGCTGAAACCTGACTCCACTTCTGCTGTAAAATAGTCGGTTCATAATGAAATACATTTTGTGCTTCAGAAAATGGAAATTACCTTGCTTTGGATCTTGGAGGGACAAACTTCAGAGCTATGCTTGTGAGATTCAAAAGACATAAATCCCAACTTTACCATAAGATTTATACCATTCCGCTGGAGATAATGCAAGGAACTGGAGAAGAGGTGAGACAGCCTTCATACCATTATATTCAAATACTTCAAACAAAATCATAAGACAGAAGAATCAGCTATAAATATCAGTTTGTCCAAATAAGTTACAGCAGTTACAGCAGAGAAAAATATCTATCTACGTTCAGTGATATCTGAAATGTCTTTTTCTGGTTGGCTTCAGTTGTTTGACCACTTGGCTCAGTGTGTCTGTGACTTCCTGGACTACATGGGGCTGAAGAAGGCATGTCTGCCTGCTGGCTTCACCTTCTCTTTCCCTTGTGAGCAGTCTGGTATTAATAAAGTAGGTTTTTAGCCTTTTCTAAAATAAAAGAATCCAGGATTATTTTGCCTATTTAAATTTGCCTGAATCAAATGCTTGCATTGATTATTTTTTTTTATTTAGGGCACCCTGGTAAGCTGGACTAAAGGCTTCAAGGCCACAGACTGCGTAGGACAGGATGTTGTTTTCATGCTCAGAGATGCCATCAAGAGACGAAACGTGAGTCTAGATGCTAAAACCTCTAGGAAAAAATTTAAGGTTTAACACAAAAGGGGAAAGCATAGATTTTCCGTCTTTTTTATATTCAATAATAGAATGAAGCCCTTTGAAATGTCCTGTGGTGTTTGTGTGTATACCCATTTATATAATTCCTGTGTGCATATATCAGTGTGTATACATCCTGTCAAAAAATATGTGTGGAACTTTTTCATATGTTTTCAGATTTTTTGTTACTAACAATAACTTTGATCAACTGAATTTTGCTACATTTAATGATTTCTTTCTCAGGATATAGATCTACCTGCACATAGAGAGCAACATGTGTCTTCCCGTTGTTATTTCCAGAAACCTCAAACTGGTTTGACAGATATTGTCTTAAAGGTACACTATGCAACCGGTGTTGATTTTCCAGTGAGGCTCCCTCCAGAGGGCGAAAGTAAAAGTGCACTGTCGTAAATATGCACAGCTGTTCTCCTGGTTTCTCCGTCAAGCCAGGCGCGGTTGTTTTGAGCTTAGCAGCGAATGACTAACGCTGCGTCCACACTGGACGTAGCTGGCGCGACAGAAGCAGCGAGTTTACATGCAAAGTCAATGGTTGACGCGCTTCAAGGCGCAGCAAAAGGTCCCGCGGCGCGTTTTGAGCACCAGGCGCAGCGCGTCTGAGCAGCTGAAGCAGTGCGTCGGGTGCGTTTAACGCAGGGAGAGAGACACAGCGCTGATGATCACTCCTCTTAAACAGTTTATTGACGCCTAAATTAACTTAAAATGCAGAAATCTGCCGGCAGAATATGCAGTTTGGATTATTTAGATGAAAAACACCTACCAGCTGCCGTGGTGAACCACTGCTGATGAAGGGATCCATACTGTTGGCGCCCCGCTGGTATGTTGGGGTCTGAGCGGCTCCGACAGAAAACATATTGAAGGCAGGATGATAATCTGAATGAACTGACGGCACTGATTACGTTTTCAGGTGTATTTTCTCACTTAAACACATATTAAAACTACTTTATTCCCACTGATCACAGCAAATATAGCTGCAAGGCAGAGAAAGGATAGTGAAGCTCCGCCCAACGCGCCTCAGACACACTTTTGCAGCCAGAGCAGCAAAGCTGCTTCAGCCGCGCGTCAGAACTAACTGGTACAAGCAGCAAAAAGGAAGCAGCAGACGCGATTTTGCTGCTTTTGCTGCGTGAACGTAGCATAACTGCACAAAGATTGCCACTGTGCTAGCAACGAGCATGCTTTTAACTGGGGGGTGTAGCAGTTCTCGCCGTAAAGCAAGACTGACTCTCACGAGACTTCTGAGCCTGTGGGTGCGGGTCGGTGCTCCTGCAATTGCAAGTGCGGTATTTCCCCCACAGACCACCAGGGCGGCCGAGAATACCTTTGTTCAACCTGAAATGACTCATTTAGTCATCCATAACGTTATGGAACACATTAATTAACTGAAAAATGTTGCATAGTTTAAAACCATAATTTTCAAACGCTTAGTTATTTTTATTTATTTTTTTTTACAGTGTCCTGTCTGGCAATGTGGCAATAAGAATAATTGTCTTGACGCCAAAAAGAGCCCAACAGATTTTACTTTCACAAGTGGAGCAGTATGGCAATTGCCATATAGCTCCACTTGTTTCATGCATATAAATTTGCTTTATTATAATTACGCAGGGAGTTTTACAGTTTATATGGACACTGCAATATAAATAGAGCAGAAAAACAGAAGAAGAAAAGGAAAAAAGAAAAAAAAGAGAAAATATGAAAGAAAGAAGAGATAGAAAGGAGATAATGACAAAACATTTTCAGTCTGCTTCATCACCTGTAACGAGATGAAAAAAGAACAGCACAACGGAAAGACATGGTACAAGACATACAATAAAGCAACACCTTTAAACTATTGCTAAAGTAATATTATTAAGTCTGACATGTACTCTGTGTTACCTGAAGATATGAATGTGGGGTTTCTGTATGGAAGTGAATCTCTGAGTACCAAATGAATATTATAACTAAGCAAACGCTTTGTTATAATATTCATTTGGATTTTGTGTTGGACCTGAACTGGGTTATGGTTTGATCAAAATCACTCATTGCAGCTCTGACTGCATCTCTGGGGTTGGTTTTGTCTTAGTGGGAGGCGACGGTCTTCACTTCTCTGAAGACTTTCGCATCTTTTAACAGATTTATCCCCTGATTCTAATGTAGTAACTCCACCAATTACCCCATCAAGCCTGCTTTTGTTGTAGGAAAAAGCATCACCACAGCATGATACAGCCATCTCCATGTTTCATATTGAGGATGAAAATTGTTTTCCCCCACAAATAGACATGTTCTGTTTGGACAGAAGCAGCCTGTCTTTTTAGCAGGATCTATTTTCAAATGATGGGCAGTTTTCTAAAGAATTTTCTTTTTACTTTTGAGCCCCTACTTAATTTTATTTAAAATTTAGATGATAGAGATGTAGAGATATCTACATAAAAGCTGTATTTATGCTGAGGTTACATAACACATAAGGGGTCTTTTGGTTGTTCTGGATTTTCTTCAGGGGCATTGAATAAAAGGGGACCAAATATAAATTCAAACTACTCTCTTCTTTTCTTTGTTGGTGAAAATATTTGAAAACCTTTATTACAATTACTTCTACTTTATGTCCATCTATCATGACATCAGAATAAAATAGTTATCCACTGCTGCATATCTTTCTCCCTCTTTCTAAACCTTATTTTTATTTTAGACCTTTTAAAATCATAAAAATGCCAATGCCAAAATGAAAAAAAAAAAAGTTTTAGAAATGTGACAGTATTTTAACCCTTTAATGTCTTTGTCCAACCCCAGCCTGCATTTTCCTGTGAAAATGATGTCCTGTTTAGTTGACCAGGGTGTTAAAGGGCTAAAATATACTTTCAAGGGCATGAATATGTTTGCAAAGCAAACCTAATTCAGTTTATGATGATTCCTGTTTGTGTCTCCAGGAGTTTGACCTGGACATTGTTGCATTAGTAAATGACACGGTTGGGACTATGATGAGCTGCGCCTATGAGGATCCTCAGTGTGAAATTGGAATGATTGCAGGTATGTCACACTATCTTGGAGGTGGATAGCAGCTCTGGAGTCTCTACAGAGACCATTTTTATCAGTCTTTGAGACTGTGATCATGAAAGCATGAAGGTTTATAGACAGGCATGAGTGGGAAATCTTAGCTCTGAATTCAACCTAGACAATTTAAGAGGCAGTATCCAAAAGAAATATTATAACGTGTTTCTATTGAGAAGAAGTAAACTTTGGTTCAAGTCGATGATGCTCTATGGTTTCAGGAACAGGATCAAACCTCTGCTACATGGAGGAAGTGAAGAACATTGAAAAGCTGAAACAGGGCCATGGCACCGCAAAGAAAGACAAAGAGCAGGAAGAGGTAAAGAAGCAGATTTAAGTAAATGTCAGAGCTAAAGTGATCATATTGGTGCTTTTGCTTCCACTCTGCAGAACCATGCGATGAAGCCAGAGAAGTCAAATGTGGAGGCTGACGAATCCAAAATGTGCATAAACACAGAGTGGGGCGGTCTGGGTGACGACCACTGTCTGGATGACATCATCAATCCTTATGACGCAGAGGTGGATATACACTCAGTAAACCCGGGAAAGCAAAGGTGATCAAATATCCCCCAATCTTTACTGTACTCCTTTAAGCAACAGAAACAAGTCATTTCCCTTTGCTTCATGTTTAGGTTTGAAAAGATGACCGGTGGGATGTACCTGGGTGAAATTGTCAGACAGGTTTTACTGGATCTCACCAGACGAGGACTACTGTTCAAAGGACATGTCACCGAACCATTAAAAACCCCTGGGATATTTGAAACAAAATATCTTTCACAAATAGAGAGGTAGAAAAATCTGTTTACGAATATTCCAGATACATTCCCTTTTTCCTAGCTTCACTTGTGTTAAATTAAACATTTGCTGCTCTGTGTTTCCTTTGCCAAGTGATCGCTTGGCTCTGCTGCAGGTCAGATCTATACTGCAGCGGCTGGGGCTGCGTGGCACAAGTGGCGACAGCATTATTGTCAAAGAGGTAGGAAGCTAAAATGCAACGAGTCAAAGCCATGTTTAATGGCTGTAGAAGGTCACAGACCTTTACTCAATGACATTTTTTTTTTATTTATAAAAGACTATAAGTATCTTTAGAGACTCTGACATTCCCATTAGTAGTTTGTCATAATGCTGAGAAAACACACTTTGACCGTTGGTAAATAGAATGTCTTCCTATTGTTGTTTGGTTAAATTGAACTTTAAATGTGGTGCAAAATGATTGAAATTGTCAACAATCAAAAAGAGAACATCCAACGTTTACACCTTTTCCCTCTTAGCTCCAATAAAGGTTTAACAAGAAACAGAGACGGAATAGAATAGAATAGAATAGAATAGAATAGAATAGAATAGAATAGAATAGAATAGAATAGAATATCCCTTTACTGTCCCACAATGGGGAAATAGTGGATGAGTTTGGGCCTACAGTTAGGATGACCAGAAGGTGGCAGCAACAATCTAGTTTTATAATTTGTATTTATACACTCATTTAAGATCAATGTAATTGAAATTACATATATAATGATGTAATAAACTGTTCATGATAGCATTTCCTTATTTTAGGGAGCGATTTGTTGTTTTGTTTTTCTTTTCTCGTCACTGAAACAGCTGTCTGATGGAAACTTTTCTTCCTGTTGTTTGAATGAAGCAACAAACTGATCCCCCCCTGATGGAAAGATATGCAGGCAGAGCTTTGTGGATTATTTTCAAGTCCCAGTGGGTTACATATAGGGTTTAGGACTTTTCCATTAAAGCCCCCACCAAGTGGAATCCTTTTGCTCTCCTCACACACTTCCTTAAAAATTTCCTCCTTCTTTTTTTATTTTATTTTGGCAAGTATTTCAACTCCCCTTTAAAAACAAGAGTTTGATAGATAGGCTTAGAGCAACATAGCCTAGCTTTGGGACTATTATAATACATCCCCTCAAATACTTGGATTTTACTTTAGTTCTTTTGTTGTCTCTGTCCTTATCTTTCTATTTTATTTTATTTTATTGCTGTTTATTTAACTAAATATGACTCCATGGAATCTCTGGTATTTTTTTTTGTTTTGTTTTGTTTTTTTTAAACCTGGGGTCATATTTGATTATTTCACTGGCGCCTTAAGACCAGATTAGGGTCTGGAATAGACTGACGGGATTTCTTATTTTACGACTCTTTATGCCTATGCATCCCTTTACTTCACACCACCCAGCTTTTCATAGTAGTGAAACTACAAAAAGGTCTTGGTGGAAAAAAATTGGCTCTAATGTTATTTTCTTTACCCCTGAAAAATTCCCCTTGAAGATGCTCACATGTATTGAAACGTTCCAAACTGAAGCCAGAGAAGAACAAAAAGAAAAATTTAAAAAAGGAAAGATGGACGAAGCTCACTAAAGGGGAAAATCTAATTGATTTTCATGCCTCATCTTTCAAAACAATTCCGAATTCCCTAACTATTAAGGACTAGGCTAATTTAACTTCATATGCATTTTATTATTTTTTTTCCAGGAAGGGGCATTTAAAATGCTATTATCTGATCTGATTAAAACTTAAGAAGGATCAATCTTTCCAGGTTTCCAGGGACTTAAAGGAAAGATTTTATTATTTGTTTATCATATTTCAAACTGGAAGGGAAATTTTTGGAAGTGTTTTCAAAGGTATTTCCACTATATATCCTTGCAGAAATAAGTTACTGGGTTCAAATTCCAGCTGAGGACGCTCTCTGCATCACATTTTACGTTTTCAAGATTGTGGTTTTACCTGGGCACTGCAGCTCTCTCCCTATAGCCCAAAACCTACTTGTTATGTCAGAGGGTCACTTTAAATGAACCCCAGGTCAGGTGTGTGTGTGTGTGTGTGTGTGTGTGTGTGTGTGTGTGTGTGTGTGTGTGTGTGTGTGTTTATCCTGTGGGTCTGTGTGTTGTACTGTGATAGACGGGTGGTCTGTCCTGAGCAATAGCCCCACCCTGGACAGCACACCCCAGGGTTTACATGAAGAAGCTTTTCAGCTTTCATGGGCATGTTGGCATTGGTCTTGAATATTCTTCACTGTGGGACCATTCTGCAGTGACATTTAATTGAGACCTTTTTAAACCCCTTACCAGGCTCTGATCCTACCCAGGTGTTGGTTCTCAAATTAAAAGAGTGAGTAGAGCACCAAGGAAAAGCCTAAGCATTAAACAAGGCAGACGCCTTTTAAAATGCAGAGTAATGATAAAAGTCATGAGAGATGCATTTTCGTGATTTTAGTAATTTTGAGCAGGAATAATTTATCTCTGGCAAAGAAAAGTTCTTTTATATAATTTTACCCCCCCCAAAGAAATGTAAAAAATAAGTATTTACACCAATCTTTTGTGTATTTTGTATTACTTGAATTACACTATCTCTTTTAAATGACAATACATATCCTAATGTTAGAGTAACATTCAGACTTTCATTAAAGTTTCTAATTTTTACAAAACTGTTTCTGTTCTGATCTTAAAGGCATCAGAAAATCCTGCTATGAATAAATAAAACATTATGTCTCTGCTCATAAGAATTACCCAAATGCTGAGCATCATTTTCATACAAATTTTTTTCTGGTGATTTCGAACAAATACTCTTAAATCAACACAGTATTCTCCTCTGGACTCTGCCACAATCAATACAATCTATTTAAAGTAAAACAAACTATAACTATTTTTAAAGCTTTTGGAATTTGTAAATGATCAAATTGAGATTACTTAGAAACAGTGGTGTCAAAAGTACACACATTTGTTACTTGAGTAGAAGTATAGATACTGCAGTTTAAAAACACTCTGGTAAAAGTTGAAGTATCAACTTGACCTCTTTACTCAAGTAAAAGTGAAAAAGTATGAGCTCCAACAACTACTTAAAGTATAAAAGTACAAAGAAACCCTTAAAAAACAGCTAGATGCCACTATATGAATTGAAAGCTAAATTTTTTGACTATTTCGAAAAATTCTTTGAGTTAGGGCCAAGGATGAGGGAGGTCTTATTGGTCTCCATCTCCCGATACGCTCTCGCCTGTGTCCGACCTTTCAGACATTTTGACATCTTTTTCTGAATCCAACATTGTAGCATGGCATAGACAATTCACGTTTGCAGTTTGAAGAACACCTGCTTGCTTCTGATGATTGCCTTTAACTAACCAATGAGTGTTTGCGTTATATGACTCATCCAATAGAAAGTACAGATAATTGTGTGAAAATGTAATGAGTAGCAGTCAGAAGTAGGAAGAAAAATAAGTAATTAAGTAAAGTATAGATATCTAAAAAGTGTGCTTAAGTACAGTAACAAAGTATTTGTGCTTTGTTACTTGAAACCTCTTCTTATAAAAGTAAATCTTTACCAAGTGTTTAAAATCACTCTGATGAAACCTCAACAGCCATCAAGGTCATATCCTCTGCATGTTGATGCCCTCTGTGTGGTTAGGAATTTGCTTTGACTAGATGGGCCCCCTGAGGCCATCCTGTAGTGGCCTTTATTGTGGGTCGGAGTTCAAACCCAGTCGAATGCAGGCCTCTTTTCTAGTTTAAACCTACAAAAATAGCCCACAGAGGTTAAAAGTTTGAACTTTTCAAAGCTTTTCTAAATAATTGTGCAACCTTATCTTGATGTTAAGTAATGACTTCTGTGTAGCTATCGTATCATCTGGCACAGCTGGTCACTTTTGCAATAAGGATAAGGGTTCTCGTTGTTGTGCAGGTGTGTGGAGCGGTGTCACGCCGTGCAGCTCAGCTGTGTGGTGCAGGAATGGCAGCAGTGGTGGATAAGATCAGAGAAGACCGCAGACTGGAGCGTCTGAGCATCACTGTGGGGGTAGACGGTGCTCTGTACAAACTGCATCCACAGTGAGTTACTCTATCACTGCTGCTGCATGAGTCATGTTTAAAAAGAGTCTCCAAACTGCCTCCTCAATGCTTTCTTTTTTGTTTCTCCTGCTGCTTGTAGTTTCTCTCAGGTCGTGAAAGAAACAGTAAGAGTTATGGCTCCTCAGTGCGATGTGACGTTCCTGCCGTCAGAGGAAGGCAGTGGGAAAGGTGCTGCCCTCATTGCAGCTGTGGTCCAAAGTATAAACAACATATAAACACTTAGAAAATGTAAGGCTGTCATTTACTTTGAATCAACACAGAATATGGAAGACCTGCAAGTGGAAAATAACTTCCTATGATAAATCATTTTTAAAAGATCTAGCTGTGTTAGAGTGTTTTTACATTTAACTGCAACTGTAACTTTGAGGATATTATGGGGCCTTATTTTCATATAGCAGTTTCTATTCTGATCAGCTTGTCCAGGTCAAGGCTAGATTAATATTTGCTCTTTCTGGAACTATTGGAAGGTCATGTGTTGCTGTTCAGATTCTAACTGGTCTTGTTTCCTCCCCAAAAAGTTGATCTTTTTATGGTTTAAACAAGAGGTCTTTGCAATAAACACACGCAGAGCTTCCTAAATTTACATATTTTTTTTTTTTTTTTACCTTTTTTCCCCATTACAGCCACAATAAGCAAAATGTGACCAAAATGTGATCAGTGTATTAAAATCAAATAGAAAGACAATTGCACATTGTTGTTTTTTTTATTTATTTTCATTTCACAAGGGAAAATTATTATTTTAGCCCATCTATAAGCCTGTTGTATGTCTCTACAGGCTTTGCAGAAAAACTGAATTATTGGAGAGTATGTAACATCTGTTTTCAAATTTACCAAATATGTTAGAATGGGTTTAGAGGTGGACTTTGTTTAGGCCCTTGTAATAATAATAATAATTGAACTTTATAGGAAAAATTTACTGCTGCATTTCACCCATCCCCTTGGGGAGCAGTGGGCTGCCATCGTGTGGCGCCCAGGGAGCAATCAGTGGTTAAGGGTCTTTGTTCAGAGATCTAGAGTGGAAGTCTGTGGGAGTGGGGCTTGAATTCAGAACCTCAGGATTCCAAGCTCTATGCCCTAAGCGCTAGACTGCCACTCCTCCAACCATGCTCTTTACTCTCCCATTTCAGGACTGGCTGGTGTGCTACGTTCAGGGTTGTTGTCTTGCTTGAAGGTGAAACTGAGCTCCAGTCTGAAGTCTTTTGCAGCCTCTAGCACAGGGGTGTTAAAATCCAGTCCTAGGGTGTCCTGACTTTTGCACACATGTCTCTGCTTCATCACACTTTGATTAAATAATTAGATCCTTTGCATAACTCTAGAATTTGATTTCAACTGAGGAGGTAATAAAGCCATTTGATTTCAGGTGTGGGACAAGGGAGATATCCAAAATCTCCAGGTTAGAGGTCCCCAAATACTAGAGTTTGACATTCAGATAATTCTTCACCTTGTAGCTCCATCCATTTTTTCATTTACTTTGCCCAGTTCCCCTGCCTCTGCTTAATAAATGCATCCCTATACTATGATCCCTTTACCACCATGTTTTACCAAATGGCTTAGGTCTTAAATGTGACTTTTAGGGTACGTTTTTTTTACACTATAAAGGGATTTCCATGTAGTCCAAAAGGTTATATTTGGGGTTTCATTTAGCATAGTTGAGTTTATATATATATATATATATATATGTATATATATATATGTATATATATATATGTATACATATATATATATATATATATATATATATATATATATATATATATATATATATATATATATGTATATATATATATATATATATATATATATATATATATATATATATATGTATACATATATATATATCCCCTGATTTCTATGTTGCTTTTTTCAGTTTCTGATGTTTTCTAACATGCATCCGAAGCCTTCAGAGTGTAGCTGTATGCACACTGAGATCAATCTGACACAGCAGGACTACATTTAACCAGGTTACATATGATGGCAGTTTACCAAACTGCATTCTATTAAGGTTGTCAGATTAAAGAGGACTAAATGCAGAAGCAAACCCAACGTTTTAGTTAATTCATTTTTTTTAAACTGTGAACTGTGAATTATTTTTCTCCCACTACATTTATTTTGTTTTTTGGACAAAACCCACCAAGCGCTAAAAAAAAAACAATAACAAAAAAATAAAAATAAACAAACATTAAAAGTTTCAAAAAATTTAGAAAGGATCATGCCTTTGCAGGGTACTATTTATTTTCCTGTAGATGTAAACTTTTAACCTGAGAATAAACTTTTGTCTTTTACCCCTATTTTGCTCCTTTGTTCCTCAAAGCACAGCTCCCCACTCGGTTATCATTAGAATGCTGTGGGAAATGTGTCAAAGCCACAGCTGCACTGCCACATGCCTCTGTTAGCTGTGCACTGATTAGACTCTCTAGTCTTCCTGATATGAGGCTTTGAGTTGTGGCTTTTAGACAGGGTTGGTACATAAATAGATTCTCATGCTTTCTAAGGTTAGCGATCCCTGTAAGAACAAGCTGCAAACAGCTTCAATGACATCCACTCTATGCCACTCAGTCAGTGTATTAACAAAGAAATGCTGCACTGGTGTAAAATCTGAATTCCAAGAGGGAGTTGTGATTCCCTATTTGTTAGTGTATGTATTTCCCTTTTTGTGATTTGATTTGTTTTTATGTGGAATCTGGATATTGAAAATGTGTTATATAGGTTTAGAAGCTAAAGATTTGGTTTAAAATTCAGTTTTATATATTATTGTCTGGAATAAATATTAAATTGCTATTATATTTAAACAGATTGGGAATCTATATAGCGTGCAGTGCCTTTGAATAACCTTTTTTTTTTCTCACTGTTTTAAAAACGTTTGATATGTTTAAAACTGACAGATTATAGCAACTCATCCTACTCTTGAAGATAATGCCCGATTAAACCCGTGCAACTCATTGTCCATTGAAGTCCTGATGATGTGACTGTGCGTTTTTGAATGAGTGGGGGGGTTAGTCAGCAGAATGTCAGCAGTATTGATGAAGACCAGGAGGAGGGATGGAATCCTGCTGACCAAATTTCTCAACAATAAGAACAACAAACACTCTGTTCAGTCTTTCTTGGCTGATTCTCAGTCCCTGTGACTTCAGGCTGTTTGTCTTTGTTTCTAATACAGATTAATAATTAAAAATAAAAACTCACAGAACAATGAAAGTTCACATTTTTTTTAATTCTATCTAAAACTAAAGAAGATGGGCATTATATGTACTTGTGTTAACATGCTTTCTTATTTATTTGATAATACTGTAATCTGGCTACTAATCCACACTGTTACCATAAGATTGAATTAAAATCTAGCCTACCAAATAACAGATAAGTGGGGGAAAATAATGAGAATAATAAAAAAAAAACACTGGTTAATCTGCTGGAGATTAAAACGTCAGTGTTACCAGATGAGGGCGACGTCACACCTGGTAATCCCACACTGTCCTGACCTAGTATCTCTCTGCTGAATCACACTGGCAGTGACGCTGCAGTTATGCTGCACAGCATGCAACCACAGCAGGTACGCTGAAACCAGAGCTGCAGCCCCTCTCCCCCTTCCCAGAGAAAAATAGCTTCTTGGACTGTCTCATAAATAATTCCCCTCCAGATTCCAGATTTATTTCTGTAGATAAGACCTCAGATCCTTCAGATTGGGCATTCCTCTGGGAGCAAGGTGTCTGAGTCCCTTTGTGTATGTTTTTTTTTTTATTTTGTGTTCTGAGAAATGCATGCTTGTGTCTTTGTCCCCTGTTCAAAGCAACAATAAGAGCTTTGATACACACTCACTGCTGGCCCCACATGCATACAACAAACAGAGTCTGCAGCAGATGGACGGAGCTGAGCTGCTGGTTCTCTGGGTCATAAGATGGATGGACAATTGTAACAAACTAAGCCCTTTAACTCTAGAGAGACCTCATTAAGAGTTGCATTAAATCCCTCTGTGAAGTGGACAGTGGAGGAGTGAGACGCCACAAGGGACCAAAACATCACTGTGATGACAGCTGAACAGTAACTCTGCCGAATCATGGAAAACGTCTCAGGGAATGTATGGCAAAAGGTGAGTGAGTCAAAGATAAAAATAAAAAAACAAATACATTGAATTTTTAAAGCATAGCTGTGCCAAATGCGTTTAAGATCAGATTCTATAGTGTTCCAGGGTTTTTAATCTTGCAGTATTTTTTCATGGCTTTCAAATAGCAGCTGAAAAAGTTGCAACCAGTTTCTATTTATGAAGAAGTATTCAGCTGATGCTGAACAAGTGGAAAGATACTGTCACATTCCTTCATTTTCCAAAACAATGATTTGAATGTATTCTTTAATTGACAACAAAGATTTAACGAATCTGGCGACCTGTCCAGAGTGTACCCTGCCTCTTCCCCGTACACAGCTGGAGATAGGCACCAGCACCCCTCGCTACTCCAATTGGGACAAGCATGTCAGATAATAGCTGGATGGATGGATTGATTTAACGGATACAGTCCCGACTCTTACTTGATCAGTTTCAGATCAGAAGAATTATTAAAGATGTAAGTTAACCTGAAGCTAGAAGCATTAGTTTAAATCTTGTACTTTTCTTTTTCTTTTTAGCAACTTTTCATTTTCTGCTCAGTCACAGCTTGTAGCACACAACCCTTTTGTTTTCATCTTTGTGGCTAAAATATATAAATATGATATAAATGAAGCATTATGAACAAAGGGGAGCTGAGGAATGCTGAGAATGTTGAGAATGAAAGTTCCTGAAGAGTGATAATCTAACATTTTGCATCAAAGCATAGTGTCCTTCAGAGGCAGCAAAGACTTCAACTCAAATCTAAAGCTGTAAAGTATCCAGATACTGTAGGAGGGTGAACACATGAGTAAAGTGGCTTGAGAGCAGCAGCTTAGAGGCTTTACATACTAGCATCCTATGGAGGATCCTGGTGAATCCAGTCTTATTTTTTCTCACAATAGTTTCCATAATTGCTTTTTGACAAAAAATGCAATGCCAAGCACTCTGCTTTTAGCTGTATTGAGGAAGAAATAATTCCTACTCTGTTTATTTACTGTCAATGTGACTCTGATATGGACAGGCATGAATCAGCACCTTCCTTCCAAGTACAGGAATGGCCTGCTTTATATTAGTGAACCATATGGTGATTTTGCAAGTTACTATTCATTATCATCTCACTTTTATTCATGAGGGTTGAACCCTCCTACAGTAATCAAGCTTGAAAAGTTTAATTTCAGAGCAGTGCTCCCCATCATTAGTTAGAACTGAGGAAGCCTCTTGGATGAGAGGCGTCACGTCACTTGCCTAAAGTGAACATGACCTGGATGACTGGTTATCTTCACAGATATCCTACATTAATGTAGCTGTCAAATATTGTTCTGAGGTCATCGACTTATAGGCCTATCAGACTCCAAAAGTCTGTCTGCATTCAGCAAGCCCACAAAGGGTCGGATCATGAGATTGGTAGAAGAGATATAAAATGCTGGTAAATGATAGAAAGGAAGCTGCTGTCAAGCACTCTCCTTTATTTGTTTCAGACATAGAAAGAACAAGTCACTGCACAAGTAATTAATGTCACTAAAGAAACAGAAGGAGCTTAACTGGTTCTACGAGAATGGGAAAATGCTAATTTCAACATAAGTGGCTGGAAAACGAGATATTCTGGACATGGCTTTAGCCTGTCGATGGTAAAGATTAAAAATGATTTGGCCCTGTTTATAAATATGAGAGTAATGGGTACTTATTGATGGCATTAAAATTATTTGTAAGAGCATTAACAGAGCATTAAATTAGAGTTCCTCCTTCCTGTATAAACCCTGTATTAACTCTTACTTGTATTATACATCCTGTTAAAAAATTCTCATCCAATGATAAATTCTTCCACAAATACCCATTTTTCCCAACTTAATCATTAATCCGTTTTTCCACATCATATCATACGCCTTTTCTATATCTAAAAATACAGCCAGAACACTTTATTTACTTGTGCTTCTATTACCTTATGTTGCAAACAAAGAATCGAATCAATAGTGTTCCTTCCTCTTCTAAAACCACATTGATAATTGGAAAAGTATCCCTTGGATTCGACAAAATAAATTAATCTTTCATTTATTATTTTCTCCATAATTTTACTCAAACTTGATGTTAAAGCAATAGGTCTATAGTTTTCTGGTTTTAATAATAATAATAATAATACATTTTATTTGTATTGCACTTTACATTTAAAAAAAAAAAAATCTCTTGGTGCTACAAAATTCATAGTTAAAACAAAACCGTACAATAAAAACAGCATACATAGTTAAAATGAGACATTACAATAAAATAACATACGTAGTAAAAACAAAACAGTAAAATAACCATAAAACCACACAGATAAAATACTAACTAATGTTCAAAGGCTTTTTTAAATAAAAATGTCTTGAGGCCTTTCTTGAACGCCTCCACACTCTGTGGGACCCTAAGGGACTCTGGGAGGCCATTCCAGAGTTGTGGGGCAATTGCCTGGAAGGCCCCATCTCCCATTGTGCAGAGCTTGACTCTTGGCTGGTGCAGTCGGTGGGTGGAGGTGGTGGAGCGGAGGGTTCTGGAGGCGGTGTGAGGTGTGAGGAGTTCCTTGAGGTAAGCAGGGGCAGTTCCATGTATGCACTGGTGAGTGAGGAGGCAAAGTTTGTAATGTATTCTGTGTTGGATGGGCAGCCAATGAAGGGACCTGAGGACTGGAGTGATGTGTTCGTGTTTGCGCCTCCTCGTCAGGACCCGGGCAGCACAGTTCTGGATGTGCTGCAGCTTTTGTAGACTTTTGCCAGGGACCCCGACGAGGAGGGCATTACAGTAGTCCAATCTGGAGGAGACAAAGGCATGGATTAACTTTTCTGCGTCGGGTTGGGATAGGGAGGGGCGGAGTTTGGCGATGTTTCATAGGTGGAGGAAAGAGACCTTGCAGAGGTGACGTATGTGGGAGTCGAACGTGAGATGTGACACCAAATGGTTTTGAGACATCTTTACCCGATTTCGGTATTGGAACCACTATAGCCTCTTTCTAACTTCTCGGGAGGATTCCATATTCCCATATTCTATTATAAATATCTACTAATATCAATTTTGAATATTCACTTAGTTTACACCACCTACAATCACCGGAAACGGAAGTGGATGGATGGATGGATTAATGGATAAAATGATAGAAAGGGAGTGTGTCCAGAGTGATCTCTTTTCAGGAAAAAGAACCAGAGAGAGAAAGCTTCAAGGTGCAAACACATAGGTTTCCATTAGCAGGTATAAAAAGAAAGGTTCTTGTTGCTTTTAAAGTTACCGTCCCATTGAGGATGAATATTTAGAATACCCAATTAGATTCATGTTTTTTTTAGGAAAACCAGAGTACCTGGAGAAAACCAGTTGGATGGATGGATGGATGGATGGATGGATGGATGGATGGATGGATGGATGGATGGATGGATGGAATAGGTGGGTGGGTGGAATGGATGGAAGGATGGATGGATGGACAGATGGACAGAGAGATAAAATAATAGAAAGGGAATAGGACAGAAGAGGGAGGGAAAGAAAAAAATATCTATATCTGTTGTGTGTATTAAAAAAATCTATGTATAACTTCACTCGGTAGAGTCACTAAGCTTCCTCAAGTGTTTTTTGGCACAAGACACAACAATTTCGAGATAAAGGCTTGGTTCTTTATCTAAATACAAATAATCCAGTAAACTGCATTGGCGGTTAAATAATTGATTAAGCTCTATTAAAATCGCAGTGTCACAGTTTGCTATCTTTTCTGGGTCCACATCTAACAGCGCTGAATCAATTTGTGACCACAATTTACAAAACAACCGTTCCTCTATGTATTCAAATACCTTCTGACTGCAGGTCATTCCTGATTCTCTGATGCTTTTAGAAACAATATTCCTGACAAGCATTTTCACAGCACTTTTGAGTTGTGTATTCTTTTCCCCGGCTGATTTCTGTTGGGTAACCGAGTGCTCAGAGGAGCAAATGTCCTCAGACGTTTCTGACGAGTTGTCCTCACTTTCTCTCACTTCTGGCACGTCTGATACCGATGGTGAAACCTTCGAGCTATATTTACCTTTAAACAGGTTTGTGAAAAAGAGTTTACATGCAGCAACTGCAGGAAAGGTTTCCTTTTGCTGTCTTTTTAATTCCTGAAGGGATGAAATCTGCAGCTTTTCTTGAGATGACATGCCAGCAACATTTTCTGTTGAGTTATTCTCAGAGACGTCTATCACGTCAGATACTGCTGGTGAAACCTTCGAGGAAAATTTACCTTTATACAGGTTTGTGAAAAAGCGTTTACATGCAGCAACTGCAGGAAAGGTTTCCTTTTCTGGTAGCTCCTTCTCATCAAAGATTGCATAAATATCTTCCTCTTCAGAATCGTCATCTTCCTCACTAACCTTTAGCTCCCTCTGATATTGTTCATAGGGCCGTTGAACTTCAAGATCAATCAATACACTTGGGTGCTCTTTCTTTGTTTCAGGGCCATCTTCTCCTGGTTCCTGCTGTCTTTTTAATTCCTGAAGGGATGAAATCTGCAGCTTTTCCTGAGATGACATGCCAGCAACATTTTCTGTTGAGTTATTCTCAGAGACGTCTATCACGTCAGATACTGCTGGTGAAACCTTTGAGGAATATTTACCTTTATACAGGTTTGTGAAAAAGCGTTTACATGCAGCAACTGCAGGAAAGGTTTCCTTTTCTGGTAGCACTTTCTCATCAAAGATTGCATAAATATCTTCCTCTTCAGAATCGTCATCTTCCTCACTAACAGTTAGCTCCCTCTGATATTTTTCGTAGAGCAGTTGAACTTTAAGATCAATCAATCTTTCTGTTTCTGTTTGCTGGTGTTTTGAGTCTTCAGACTGTGAATCCTCTCCAAAACATTTGCCTTTGCAAAGCTTACTGATATGATCCCTGGATCTGGCACCCTTAGATTTTTTAAGTACAGCAAACTCTTCCTTTTCTGCATCTTTCCCTTCCTGTTCAGACTCATCTTTGATATGTCCTGATATGTCATTTCCTTTTGCTAATTTTGTCCCACACTTCAGCTCTATGGGATGCACTTCTCCAAGGTACTGTTCCAAAAACTGCCTAATTCTTTGTTTAAAGTCATTTCCTTTCAGCCTTTCACTTAAGTCTGATCGTGTTGAAAGATAATTCCTTACTCTTGTAAACGCCTCAGAGATCAAATACTTGTCCAGAACATTTGAGCTTACATACCTTACTTGCTGGCTTCCATCTTTCCCCTGATTAAAATTTTTCAAAATCAGTTGATTTATATGGGGAACATATTTATTTATCATCTCAGAAATCCTCTTTTGTGTTTCACAATGAATTCTGCCCGAATGCAAACAAATCCACTCTTCTTCAGTCAATTCATTGAAAATATTAAGAGTATCCGCTCTAAACTGGTCATAAAATGCCACAACTTCAAGATTTGATTCACTTTTTCCTTCCATCTTTAAATCAATGATTTTGTTTGCAAATAAATTTCTTGTAACACTTTTTTTAAATAGCAATTCTGATGACTTGCCAAACGCAACAGTAATAATTCTGTATTGTTTGAAAGAAATTTTAGCTAAATAGAACTGGTGTGTTAACTCCAGAAACTGCAGCCTCAAATGACAGGTAGCACCTGGTCGCAAGTCAGTTGAAATGGTCTGAGCATTCTAAAACTGACCATGACATCATAGTCCACGCCCACAAAGAACACATGTCCACGCCCAAAGAACACATGTCCACGCCCACAAAGAACACATGTCAGGCTAGCTTGTTGCCTAGCAACCATTAAAAAAAACCCAAAATGCTCTGGATTCCATGTATTGCAATACATTGTTATCAGTGCTATTCAAACAAAATTAACATGCGTGCCATGTCCTAACCCCTGTTCCCCTCTTCTCCTGTTAATACGGTAAAGCCCTCGGGAGGGTCCGGCACCAGGCTGCAAATGATCCAAATTATCTAATGAGCTGCTGTCAATTTATATTTTTGATACTTTAAGATGTTTATTGCCCTCCCCAGTAGGGGTGGTAAATATCTTATTTAATCAGATATTATTTCGGCAGTTAAATACTGTTTATGAACACACGCCCTACTAGTTGTGCGTTAGAACAATAAATGAAAGAGTTATTCAAGCACTTATCATGGTCAAACAGTTAATTCTGCACATACATGGAATAAATTCACCACAACTTCTGTTCAAAATATAATAGTTTATCATTCAACTCCAGGTCAAACATATTTCAGTTTAACTCTCTGATAAATATGGATTTTATATTTTATGTTCTTTGACAATCATACAAGTTTTACAAGATTTCGCAAGCTCTCAGTGCCATGCTCTGAGCATAACGTAACTTGTTTTTGGTTTCGGCTGTCCACAAGCCCTGGGTGGGTTCAGGGGATGCCGGACACATATTTTGGTTTCTGTAATCATGCGCTACAGGCGTGAGAGGGAGCATCATTTTCCTGATTGTGCGAAAGATTCTCCTTTGAAGTTTTTCATCAATGACTGTTGGCGCTTGGCACTGGCAGAGTCTGCTAGGGTTGCGTACGAACGCCTTGCTGCGCGGGTTGCTGCTCTGCCGGGGTCGCCTGGCTCTCCGAACCTTTGTGTCACAATAAGGGGGGCAATATAATTTGTATTCAGCACCATGCCTTGATTGATGTGCTTGCTTTGCTGTGTTCTGTGGCGGAATAAAACTACATATTTTACTCTAGCAAACACAGTGTGTGTGTATCTGTGTGTGTCATCTTTATTACCGACTCATCCCGATCCTGCCTAAATTTCATAATACATTTTCTGGCGTCACAAACAGGATTGCTTGAGAGCTGTAGGAAAGATGTTCAAGCTGAAATATAAGGAAGGTGAGAAACCATTTGTAGAGAAAGAAATTGTCCCAGGATGGGAACAGGTGCATTGTAAGGAAATAGCGCTGTGTTTGCATGATGGAGGAGGACGGCCGGAGCCCTGGGACGGACCGTTGCAAGACGGGGAGCCGTCTCATTTGTTTGAAGTGTTGTCAAAAATTGATGTTAAAGCTAAAAGTCCTTCTGCTGGTTTGCAGAGGCGCATGTGGCCATGCCCAGCTGCTTAGAAAAACAGCATGAGGAAAATAAGAAAGCTGGAGTGCAGCAGCTTAAAGTAGAGTTGCTGCATAAGCAGCATGTGTTGCTATTAACCAATCAGCTAGAACAAGTGACAGCACTGACTGTGGTCCACGTTGCTGTGCTAAAAACTGAAAAGAAACATAAAAAGAAACCCCTAAACCCCCACCGAAAAGAGTTAGAGCTTTCGTGGCTTGATTAGCCATGGGGTGGGATGGAAATCATTGGGTGTGAAAACTTATTCTTGGGGGCAATTAATTGTATGCTTATTTATTCATTTATGTATATATTTTTAAATATAGTACTGCTGGTCCTCCGTATTTGTGCCGGTAATCAGCGGTGTCAAGTAACGAAGTACCAATACTTCATTACTGTACTTAAAGCTACAGTGTGTAATTTTCAGCGACATCTAACGTCCAGACTGCAGACTGCAGCAACATGAACATCCCCCCGCACCCCACCCCCCACCCCCCCGACCACGGTCTGAACGTAGCATAACTATGTTCAGACCGCAAGCAGCATGAGCAGCCAAAACGCGTGCGGTCTGATTATAGCATAACTATGATGAGTACGCATGCAGCAAGAGCAGCCAAAAGGCGTGCGGTCTGAACGTAGCATAACTATGTTGAGACCGCAAGCAGCATGAGCTGCCAAAACGCGTGCGGTCTGAACGTAGCAAAACTATGTTGATACCGCATGCAGCAAGAGCAGCCAAAAGGCGTGCGGTCTGAACGTAGCATAACTATGTTGAGACCGCAAGCAGCATGAGCAGCCAAAACGCGTGCGGTCTGAACGTAGCATAACTATGTTGAGACCGCAAGCAGCATGAGCAGCCAAAACGCGTGCGGTCTGAACGTAGCAAAACTATGTTGAGATTGCAAGCAGCAAGAGCAGCCAAAAGGCGTGCGGTCTGAACGTAGCATAACTATGTTGAGACCCGAGCAGTATGAGCAGCCAAAAGGCGTGCGGTCTGAACGTAGCATAACTATGTTCAGACCGCAAGCAGCATGAGCAGCCAAAGCGCGTCCGGTCTGATTATAGCATAACTATGTTGAGACCGCATGCAGCAAGAGCAGCCAAAAGGCGTGCGGTCTGAACGTAGCATAACTATGTTGAGACCGCAAGCAGCAAGAGCAGCCAAAACGCGTGCGGTCTGAACGTAGCAAAACTATGTTGAGATCGCATGCAGCAAGAGCAGCCAAAAGGCGTGTGGTCTGAACGTAGCATAGCTATGTTGAGACCGCAAGCAGCATGAGCAGCCAAAACGCGTGCGGTCTGAATGTAGCATAGCTATGTTGAGACCGCAAGCAGCATGAGCAGCCAAAATGCGTGCGGTCTGAACGTAGCAAAACTATGTTGAGATTGCAAGCAGCAAGAGCAGCCAAAACGCGTGCGGTCTGAACGTAGCATAACTATGTTGAGACCGCAAGCAGCATGAGCAGCCAAAACGCGTGCGGTCTGAACGTAGCATAACTATGTTGAGACCCGAGCAGTATGAGCAGCCAAAACACGTGCGGTCTGAACGTAGCATAACTATGTTGAGACCGCAAGCAGCATGAGCAGCCAAAACGCGTGCGGGCTGAACGTAGCATAGCTATGTTGAGACCGCAAGCAGCATGAGCAGCCAAAACGCATGCGGTCTGAACGTAGCATAACTATGTTGAGACCCGAGCAGTATGAGCAGCCAAAACGCGTGCGGTCTGAACGTAGCATAACTATGTTGAGACCGCAAGCAGCATGAGCAGCCAAAATGCGTGCGGTCTGAACGTAGCAAAACTATGTTGAGACCGCAAGCAGCATGAGCAGCCAAAACGCGTGCCGTCTGAACGTAGCAAAACTATGTTGAGACCGCAAGCAGCATGAGCAGCCAAAACGCGTGCCGTCTGAACGTAGCAAAACTATGTTGCGACCGCAAGCAGCAAGAGCAGCCAAAAGGCGTGCGGTCTGAACGTAGCATAACTATGTTGAGACCCAAGCAGCATGAGCAGCCAAAACGCGTGCGGTCTGAACGTAGCAAAACTATGTTGAGACCGCAAGCAGCAAGAGCAGCCAAAAGGCGTGCGGTCTGAACGTAGCATAACTATGTTGAGACAGCAAGCAGGATGAGCAGCCAAAACGCGTGCGGTCTGAACGTAGCATAACTATGTTGAGACCGCAAGCAGCAAGAGCAGCCAAAACACGTGCCATGCAAAGTTGTGCTACGTTCAGACCGCAAGCAGGTCGTTTTTTTGGGACATTTTGCTGCGCCTTGATGCGTGTCAACCATTGACTTAGCTTGTAAACTAGCTGCTCCTGCTGCCTCTGCTGCTTTAGGTGTGAACGTAGGGTAAGACACAGCCCTTCCTCATTTGCATAATGAGGCAGAAAAGCATACAGAAATGTAAAAACGACAGGCAGAAACAAATAGCGTGGAATAAATAGGGTAAAAAAATAAAAAGGAAGAATTAAACATACAAAAATATTAGATAGCTAAATATAGTATAGCTGGTCCTCCATATTTGTGGAAGTAATCAGTGGTGTCTAGTAACGAAGTACCAATACTTCATTACTGTACTTAAGTACACTTTTCACGTAGCTATACACTACTCCATTACTTATTTTTTTTCCTACTTCTGACTTCTACTCATTACATTTTCACACAAGTACCTGTACTTTCTATTCCTTACATTTTTAAAACAAATGCTAAAATATTCAGACACCCATGGCAATGCATATAGTTCAAAGAAATAAGAAACTGCAAATTCAATGGGCTCATTTGGCAACAATTGGCATTAAAATTCATTAAATGTGATTACCATGGCATTTAAAATGCTTTATATAAAAAAAAATGTGTCAAATATATCAGATTTAAAATACATGACTGGAAGTTTTCCACAATCTTGGGTTTAAAAGTGTTTCCAACTGTGAGACTATTAATAGATGAGGAGAAATCTATCTTCTTCACCTGTTTACATCCATAAAGTACATCCATGTCTCTTGTATAGACAGTCACTATAACAGAAGTTCTTCATACATTGTTGGTGTTTTCAATAAGTCAGCGAAAATCAGTTTTTTTCTGTAATCTTTATGTAAATCTTTATGATTTTTATTAATGATAAAAATGTTTGTATCCTGTACATAAATATAGTCTGCATTGTCACCATAGATGTGAGAAACAAGCCATCATCCATATATGATGCTTATTTTCTGTTTTTAGTAAAGTCTTTGCTGTAAAGGTATTTTTTTTTCATTAAATCAACTGTTTGACTTTGTAAATCGATTACATTGTGTATTCTTTGTCTTCAATTATTTTGGCTCCAAAATTAAGTAGTTGATTAAATTAAATGCAGGCAACCTGTACCAGTTCTAGGCACATTGCATGCTTTGAGTTGTTTGCACATAGCAGCTGATCTAAAAAGTTATTTTAAATTGTTAATCATGGGGTCGATACTTGTTGCTGTGGGTTTGCTGACCTCTTCATAAGAAGAAAAAAAGTTTCATTCCTCAAATTAAAATTCTTTAAAACCTGCTATTCACAATGATATTGACTATTTTACTAAATGTTATTTGTAAAGCTTTAAAAAAAAAACAGGACAAAGGTTATACAAAATTGTGTGTTATAAAACCAAGCAGACAAAAAAACAGGGAAGGGAATAAAAAACACACCACAGTAGGTTATTCAGAATAGAGAATACAAAATAACAAATAATTACAAATAAGTAACAACAGAAAGTGAGAAAAATGCTATGTGATTTGCTCAAACAAGTGAACAGTTTAATGGCAGCATTTTGCACAAGTTTCAGGTAAAGTTACATAACTCTCAATGCCTTTGACTCCATGCATGCATTCTACAAGCCTGGGCAGGTGGCAGCGTTACTTTCTCTGAATGCTGAACATCGCTTTGCATATTTGATGCAACAAATCTAAAATATTGTAATCGCTTTTACTTGACATTATGTTGAGAACTTAAACCAAACTCTTGGGAATGTCAACTTTAAGGAGAACAGTCTCCTTGTGGGTTAAGGACTGGTTCGCCTCTGTTATTGAGTGCCTCCAGAGAACAGACAGCCCTTGTTATAAATGTGATGTAGCGTCTGTCTTAGCGTGGAGCCTGAGAGCAGCGTGCTGAGTCATTGTTATCTTTTAGAAAGCAAGAGCTTTAAAACCCTTTTAGGAAAAGGTAATGGTTCATCTTCTGGGGCTCTACATTTATAGGACACTGCAGGAAAATGATAAATAGAAACACAGATCAGTAATGTTTGCTAACATTCAGCTGTTGCACAAAGAAAACAAAATTATGAATATGCAATGAGGATCAACACCAAATTAAAATTCAACCATTGATAGAGATTAAGAAAGAAAAAGCAAGCAAGAAAAAAAAAACAAACGGGACTGATCGAATACTATTTACCATGAAGAGGTCTTTCAATGTTTGCTGAAAACATGGTGACAATAAAAGGAAAGTAATAATTAAAAAAACGCTCTGCTCAGACTGAGCCAGGGTCTGCTCTATGTGTATTCCTGTTAGAGTGTTTTTTCTTTCATCTTTCACCACATGCAAGCTCAAATTCTCCAAAGTTAGCAATTTAATTGTGGGAGTTTGTCACCACATGGTTATTCGGGGGGCATGGACCGCTGGTTTTCCTTAGAGAATAAACCTTTTTCTATTTTGTATTATAAAATGAACTCGTTATTACTACTTTATTAGTGGTCTCTAACTATATGTAATTGACCTTGACCATTAACCTGTCTCTGTTGTCTTTATATTATTGTAGGCAGGAGATGTCTGTCTTTTGATGTGACTCAAGATGATTCATGTTGTATATCAATAAACTGAATTGAATTTCAGTTTATTCACCCTTTCTGGGTGTCGCATTTTCTCATCTAATATATTAGACTTCTAAAAAAGGCACAGAGCAAAAGTAAAGTAATCTAAAGCAGCATCTTTGCTCCTAAAGAGCAGCAAATCAATTGGAGAAAAAACTTTTTTGTTTTCCATTCTGGGTTTATAACAGTCCTCTTCCTCATGTTGTGTTGGCTGATGAATAACTAAAGAGTTTCACGCTGCTTCTGGTAAGAAGGCAGTGTGACTCACAGTCATAACAGCACATGCTAAACGGAAAGTAGTCCCTTCCTTGAAGCCAAAATTTCCCCCCTGAACTTCCTCCGCCCCGCCTCCTTCCTCCTCCATCACTGACTCCACCTGATCAGCCAATCAGAGCGCAGAGGATGAGGCCGCAGCACCGCCCTTCCCCCCACCTCCCCATCCGCGACACGAACCCAATGAGCTTAGAGAAAGTGGGCCGTCTCTGCGTGGCCTTTTCTGCTTCAACTTGCTGCGTTCACTCGTGTTTCCTGGCTTCAACTCTTTCGCAAAGAAAAACCTGAAAAGTATTTTTTTTTCTGTTACAAATCACACTGGACTGGAGTCAGGTATTATATCTACATCTTCAGTTAGATTCTAACTGAAGCCAGGTCGCAGACATTTTGTTTTACTATTACTTAGTCTAAGTTGGTTTGTGTGAGTTTGTGAAAGAGGGAAGAGGAGTCGGATTGGGTTTGTCTGCATGAGTTTTTGAGTTGGAAAAAGAGCAGAATGATCGCGGCTCAGCTACTGGCCTATTACTTCACAGAGCTGAAGGATGACCAAGTTAAAAAGGTAAGCTTTAACGTGTCTTTCTGGGTATTTGACAGGTGGATACCGAGAGAAGAACACAATTTCCCTCCATTGTTGCTCTACATGTTTGCACTAGTTTAAAATGTAAGGGAAGAAAACAAACATGACTTTGTTAGGAGGCTGTTAAAACCTCACTAATGATGAGACTTGGATCAGCGTGGCCCGGTGGGACGTGACTAACTGCACCGTTTGGGTAGTAGGATGTGTAAGGAGGTGAGTGACTGATGGCATGATGTAAGAGGAGTCAGGAAGTGAGGCTCGGGGATGAGGAGCTTGCTGTCTCTCTTCTTCTCTGCTCTCATTAAAGTTCACATTGATTCCCTCACTGGAGGTCAGCAGAATGAGAGCAGAAGAGGAGCTTTTTCTCCACATATAAATAATTCAGATCAATTCTCTTCTCTAGATGGATCAGCGGTTTCAGTAATGCCTCAGTGTGCTCTTCCCCACCAACACATTATCTTTTATTAGTTACCAAATATGATGCATTTGTAAACCTGCTATATATTTAGAAAGCATCTAACCCTGTTTTACACATTGTAACATTCAATTCATGGATAAGCTAAAAACTGCACATATTTGATCTGAATCTGAAACCTACAACTTATCACAGAATATTAAGTTTTAGTTTCTTCTAAACTTTAATCTGCATTTTTAGTTTACTCTTATCCTCTCTCCACTGAAAGTGATTAAAGTTCTTTAATCTCTAAGAATAACCAGTATGGCACAGATCCCCCGCCCCTCAAAATTCCCTTGTCAGACTTTGTAACCTTGAATGTTAGTGTATGAAAAAACATTCCCATGTAGACCCATGTGTGTCCTCCATGTCTTTCACCGTGTGTGTGTGTGTGTGTGTGTGTGTGTGTGTGTGTGTGTGTGTGTGTGTGTGTGAATCTATATGTGGGAAAATGGTCAGGAGCCATCCTACTACTGGTCTTGGAAGAGAAAGTGTATGTTGGAGCAGTGATCCTCTCCAACATGCAAAACAGTTCAATGCAAACATCTGGCTTTTTACCACTATTTCAAAACATTTTCAGAAAACATTTATTGATCCCAAATAAAAATGTGATAGTTTGTCTTTAAATTTAGTAAACCTTCTATTCTATAGTATTTGGAAAAACTACAAAACATTTTCATTAATAATTAAAGATCCATATTGTTACTGAACCCAGAGCTAGTCCTGCATGGTGTTAAACACACAGAAAAGGACAACTGGGATAGATGCCTTCTTAGTAAATTGGAACAATGATTTTAAAAAGTATTGATTAAAAAATAACTATCCCTAGTATTACCACTTTCCAAAATTGCTGGTAAACTATACATTTTTAGTGAAGCTTCCATTTCTAAATGACAATATGACCCTTAAGATGTGACTCTTTTGGTCCGGATCTAATGTGGAATAAAAAAATTAAAGCTTCTCATAATCAAGACAGAGAAACATTTTGATCTTAGTTTACATCAATATTTCTACTAAACTAGTTGGTTTTCAGTAAATATCTCCACTTTGGAATGATATTAGATTCCGCCAGGTTTGACTCATTTTCTCCCAGATCTGATGTTGAATGATGAAATAATGATAGCAAAAGTTATAATTATAAGACCTCTGCTCAGACTGAGCCAGGGTCTGCTGTGGGTTTATTGCCGATGTTTTTTCTTTAATCTTGCACCACATGCAAGCTCAGTTTAAGCGGATTCTCCAATCAAGACCGAGAACACAAGAAATAAAATAGCATAAAGATGAAGAGATTATTAAGTCTGATATGAAAAAGTAAACAGATACATTAAAATGTCTGTTCTTATTGGGAAACATATTCTCGGGCATTACTACCATAATTCTTGGTGTTTGTGGGACCTAAAAACAGCTAGGGTTAACTGTGGTATGGTACTGAACTATGTAAAGATAATGCCATGCAATTGATGCTGATTTTCTTCATTTGTCTTTCTTTTTTTGCCTTTGCAACCGTTCTCATTAGCTTTAGCAATCCAATCCCAAAAGTTTATACCAGATCAAACCATCATATGAAGATAAAAGCCACACTTTGATATTGCAGTTAGGCAGCTCTGTTTATATATTAGTTTTATTTTTATTGGAAGAAACTCTGAATGCAAGAGACCTTTCAAAACAAAATGTGAAAAATTCTTCAGCAGAGGTAAAGATAGGTTAGATGTTTAAGCTCGCCTTTGGTTTATAGAATGATGATGAGTGATTTATCTGCCAACCTTTTGTTAAATGACACGTTATATCTTTATACCTTATGTCTTATATCTCCTTACTTTAGAACAGGGTAAAGATTGCATCTTTTATTCATTTAACCTGACAGAGTACTTTCATTTAGCTGTGACCAAAGAGGCTATAAATCCAACAGTATTTGAGGGAATAAATAGGTCATTCACATAAAAATATATGTCCCTACAGTTATTCTGAATTGAGAGGTCATAGTATTAGCATTTAGAGACTGAAGTAAAGTTTAAAGCTTTTTATTTTGATAGTTTTAATAAACAGAGGAATAGGATTAGGGCCCTGAAAGCAGTCAGAAAAAAAAGTTTTTTTTTTTTTTTTTTGGTCAAAGCTGGTTTTACAATATGTGTGTGTGTGTGTGTTTAGTGCAGATCGGGATCCAACAGTTCCTAGTTCTGCAAAAAGTCAGGAACTAAATCACATTGTGTGACCTTGAGAATTAAGTCATAATATGTCTTATTTCCCTGAGTACCTGGACTCTTGTATGGTCCCTTTAAGGTCTCTGAATAATGTCATTTTTCACCTCTCTGTTTTAGTGTTTATAATTGGGAAGAAGCCGTTGGATGTTCTTCGTTTGTTTTAGTTTCACACTTTCCCTGCAAAAGGACTCTTAAAGCCATGTTTCTTCACTTACTGATCCTGAGTCAGATCATGACCTGCAAAGGTGAAACAGCCCTCATCTGCAGCCAGTACCTGACGTAATACAACACCTCTCCCTCCCTTCTTTACTCTTGCTCTCTTCCTCTCCCCGCCTCCCTAAAATAGGCCAGCTTTGAACCATGTGACCACAGGTGACTGCAGAGGGCTTATGCCTGCACACAGCAATCGGCAGCTGTGTTGCTAGAGTTTGTCAGGGCCTTAGTCATGGAAGTTATTGAAAACTTCCTCTTGCTCCAAAACTGTAAAATTTATACTTTGAACTTATTGTAACATTAAATAACATTAAGCCAAAGTTAAAGCTTTTTTTCCTCCTCTCAGTCAGCTGCTTGTCTGCCGCGGTGTCCTTGACTGACTTCCTGATTCGCTTCTAGTTCCCATTGAAAGCAGCATCTGCATGTGTCTGCATCTGTGAGAGTATGTGCTTGGGTGGGAATAAGGGAGTGTGCAGAAGGGGGCGGTGTAGCAGCCTGTATTTTTCCACATGGCGAGGCTGTGTGTGTGTTTGTGTGCACAATATTGTGGTGCACGCACACACACAGACAGACAAGTGGAGTTGCATTGAGTTTCCCCTCAATCTCCTTGTGGAAAGAATAGGAATGCAAACAAAAGGAGGTGGGAGGAGAGTGTGAAGGCTCTCAGAGTTGTAAAGCAGGCTCTGGGTTGTCAGAGGTGAGTTGAGGGATAAATGTGACCTTTTCAGAAATCATGTATGCAGAGAGCAAAGACGAGAGCAAAACCTGGACAGTTAAACCACCAAGCAAAAGACTTATTCTGATAAAGTCATGTTTTGTATTAGCACCGTCTAACCGGATGATACGGTGCTTTAAAAAGAGCGTATGCATGATCACAAAATGCTGAGTCAGAAATGCTGCTGACTCAAAAATCAGGAACAGAGCTAGAGTGCTTTAAAAACATTTGCCCGCCTTACAGATTTCTTCAGCATTTTTGTTGTCTGTTTCTTTAAACACTGTTAAGCTCAGCTGATTTAGATCAAATATTTATTTTTCATTTCAAACAGCAATCACTTGAATTGATAAAGAATCTCAATATATTTGAGCATTTATTTTTCCCCACTAGAACAGAACGAGTCATACAACATTAAATAGGCTAAAAAATCTCAAAAGGAAAATATATTTTTAGCTTCTTAAGATTTGGAAGATGTCACACCTGGAGTAGTGCTAAACTTTCCCAGGGGTTTTACAAAAAAGTGACTTTTTTTGATCCAAAAACTTTAGGAAAGTGTCTGTGGACTAGTAAAACAAAAGGGTTAAATCTTTTGTAAGGTGTGCACCAAACTAGGGCGGTTTTACTGCTTCAGGGCCATTCTGGCTTGTAGAAATTGCTTAAACCTTAAATTCTGTTTTTTGCTTGAAAATCGACTTGGTGATATATCGTGACTTAGCTGCCAAATATAATATAGATCTTTCAGTTGCTAATATCGATTTAAAAAAAGAAAAAAAAAACATTTTTACCTAAAACATGATGGGTTGCCTCTGCACCCCCACCCTGGCAGATAGAGCTGTGGAACCCTTTAGCTGTGCAGCGCAGCACCTTATCTGTAGTTGAGGAAGTCACAGTGGAAGACGTGGACTGACTCAAACCACATACAACATGGATACCAACATAATTGAATAATCAATCTAATGAACATATGCAGAACTTGCTTATTTGTTATCCATACATTTAATTTCGGTAGTTGGGTAAAATATCGCAATATATATATTGATATTGCAATATTTTTTATATCGTATTGTTTCCTCAATACTGTGACACGTATCGTATCGCAACACCCATGCCAATAATCGCCCCCTAGTAATGAGTAGGACAATGATCAGAAGACAATCACCAAGTCTATCTATGATTGGCTGAAAGATTGAAGGTTTTGGAATGGTCTAGTCAAAGCCACAATCGTGAAAAGAAAAGTTTTTAGCTCTATTTAATCAAAGTTTGATTATCTGAAATAGTCAAGTGTGCATAAAAAGCAAAAATAAAACATACCCCTTGATTACTCTTATTCCTGGTTGGAAGGATGACCACTAAACTAGAGGCTTAGCAAGAAGAGGAAGCTCTGTGACCTTACTTTGCTTTAGCAGAGATTTTAATCTTTGCTTTTCACAGTGAGAAACGTAAAACCACTATGTTTGAGTGAATCATACTCTGTCTAGCTGAATGTTTGTCAAACGGTTATGGTTCGAATATTGAAGCTCAAACAGGTGAGATATTGTGACGATGTGAGGAGTGTACTAGCAGTTAGCATAAACACTGAGCTGGCAGCTTTAAATGTTCAACCATTAAACCAAAAATTCTTTTTTTTTTTTCTTTTTACATCAGCTAGCAGCATACTGGTTGAACGGAGCCTGGGGTGGAAAAATACTCAATGATTTTTTCACATTGAGTTATTTTAAAAGGTTCTAACCTGGTATTTTACGATCATTTCTAAGAAAAAAATTTAAATGGAGCTCATTCAAACCTCTTTTCATACCCATTTATTTTCTTTTTGAGGACATGCATCAGACTTTGACCTGTCTGTATGGACATTTATGTGGATGACGCATTAGCATTGTTAGCAGTTCGCCATGATTTTTTTCTTCCCACACTCTTACTCAATATATAAAAAGTTAAACAATTAGCAACACTCTGTCTGTCTGCAGGTAAGTTCCTGATTGCTGGCGCTAGACTCCAAAAACATGTTTATTCTTTAACCAGATTTTTATTTGCCACCTTCAGCCTCCCTGTTGCCAAGCAACCATTTAAAAAAAACTTTCTCTCGATATCCCCCTACTTCCTTTGGGAGGTTGACAATCTTTTCTTTAAACAAAAAGAGGAAAATAAGAGGTTTGTTTTGACTGATAAGACAAACATTCACAATGAACAGCATCTTCAACTCCTTACTCGCATTTCTATAGTTTCTATAAAACTGTCCACTTCTGCTTAGATGGGGGACGGATGAAAATGTCTTGAGATTTCCATACCCTGCAAAAAGGCACACTTGATATCCATTGAATCCATTCTGCTATTCTTTCTGAGGATATATCCTCTGTAGAAGCTCTCTTATGCTACCTTCAGACCGCACGAACTACAGGCACCTGAAGCAGCTAGTTTACATGCAAAGTCAATGGTTGACGCGCATCAAGGCGCAGCAAAAGGTCCTTCAGCAAGTTTTGAGCAGCAGGAGCAGTGTGTAATGAACTTCTGAGCATCTGACATGCGTGATGCACCGTGAATGCAGCTGATATTGGAGCTGGCAGGGAGACAGACACAGCACTGTTGATGCAGATCCCTAAAAACTCCTCTGAAACAGTTTATTAATGCCTAAATTAACTTAAAATTCCCACTGACAGAGCACCGTCGGTATACGGGGGTCTGAGTGGATCTGACAGCTAAATAATATTTAAAGGATCGTGATCTTGATTAACTGACTGCACAGGGGAAGTTTTCAGGTGGACTTTCTTACTTAAGAACATTAAAACTACTTTTTACCCACTGATCACAGCAAATATAGCAAAGCTGCTATCTGCCATTGATCACAGGAGTAGCAGAAGCATCAGGCGCATCTGGACACTTTTTGCCTCAATGTGTACAAGCATCAGAGATGAAGCAGCAGAGGTTTTATTTGCTGCATCCAGTGCTTGCGGTCTAAAAGTATCATTATTCATTAAAATAAGCCAATCGACTCTTTCAATTTCCTCTGCCATTTTTACAGGCAAGGAAAGGATAGGGTAGCTCCGACCAACGTGCATCAGTCCCACTTTTCAACTGCACAGTTAGAGCAGTAATGATGCTTTAGTCAGAACTAAACTTGTACAAGCTTAAAAAATGAAGCAAAACGGTCGTTTTTGCTGCTTCTGCAGCGTACGGTCTGAACGTATCACTAGAAGCATGTAATAGTGCTAGGTGATGCCCTACTGTAGTACTCATAGAAGTGACCTCTAGAGCAGGTGGTTTATCAGCTAAAATAGAAACTAGGTTAGGACTGTGACCAAACAAAATCTGATGTGGACTCTATCGATCCTACTATTTTTGGCCATAAGAGCTCAGTCCAGGGCAGTTTGCCAATAACTCTCATTTTTTTATTTTTCCCCTTCAGGAGGATCTCATTCTGTGTAATTTGTGTGTCTCCAGCAGCCTGTTGCTCAAAGTAAACTTATATGTTTACTTTGAGCCAGTAAACTGGAGCCAGTAAACTGCTGTAGTCCTTTATTTGAATGTGGAAGTTTTTTTGCCTTGTCTGTAATTTCATTATTGCTATACTCTCCACCGTTGTCTGTGTGGATCCATGCTAAATCTGAACTTTTTTTTGTGTGCAAAATAACCGGATAGTCTTTGTCAGTATTAACAGAACTGTGTATGAGCCTCTCTAACGGTCTGTTAAAGGGGAACGCCGTTTCTTTTTACATTGGCCCCTTGATTTTACATTATTACATCATGTTCCTCTCAACCATATAAGTTTTGTGTCATTTGGAGCTGTTCTGAAGATATTCCGTTAGGTTATATCCAAGTAATGTCTTCCTATGGGCAAGTGACATGAAGGCACAAACTAAACTGTTTATAATTTATCATTTATTGTACGCCAGCATCCATAACATGTAGGCGAATCACTGTCCCCCAGAAATCCACGGTTATATTTTTTTATATTTATATATTTTTTTAAACAAAGCAGAGTGTGTATGATGTCATGGTTAATAGAACATGATGTAATAATGTAAAATCAAGGGCCCAATGTGTAAAAAAGAAAAAAAAAAGGCGTTCCCCTTTAAGTTAAAAGTTAAAAATGCGTGTGAAACTTTAGAAGAACTTGATGCTTCTCTTTTGCAGACATCTCGGCTGTAGCGAGAACTTCAATTTCATTTCAACACAAGCTGCTATTCTTATCCCCATCTCTTAATGTCCCCTAATGTTCCCCTTCTTCGCAGAGGAGGGAGGGGGGCGTTTAAATGTGACATCAAATGTCGTGTTTAAAGGTAATAATTGTATCTCAATTAAAAAGCTCTGCAAGTGAGTAAAACTCAAATGCCTACACTTAGGTTGAGCTCTGACCACTTTAACCCGTGTTTAAAAACCACACACTGGGCCCTGCAAATAACCCTCACAGCTGTCTGTGTCAAAGGGCAGGAAGAGTCTGCTAATATGTGATCTGCAGTGGAGGTTTATTCATCCTATCCTGTCTCCATTCTAATAGTTAAAGCACTGCTATCATTTTGTTCTTTTTTGTAGTAAAACCCTTCATAAATAATAGGGTATAAAGTCATGAAATTAAATGCTTAGAGTTGATATATTTAATCGGAAGCCTAGGTTTCAAATCTAGGCTGAGTTTCCATTGGTGCATTAAATCTTCATGTTAGATTGTCCTGTTGTACAGGCGTGTGGAATCATGGTTGTTTGGTAAATGTCTTTGCATGTCCCTATGGTGGACTAGTAACCTGTCTGCTGTGTGCCACCTGTTGGCCAATGACCAGTTGACCAAACATTTTGATCATGTGATTAAAAATTACCTTAAACCATTGCAGATGAGGCAAGTACACCCCTGTGAGGTGTTAAAAATGGTTTACGTTCAGAAACCAGGTGTTCTGCATGTGTGTCTCAGTTAATGCAGATATCAAAGTGCGCATTGGTGCAGTCGCCAGTGTTGTTGAAGGACCTTCTTAGGCCCCGTCCACACGAAGCCAAACCCTGGCCTAAACGCACAAATTTTTCACCAAACCAGCCTCTCATCCATACGAAGCCGGCGTTTCGGGGGTCTGTAAATGATCTTTTTTTTATTAAGCCTTCAGAGTGGGAAGATTTTGAAACGCCGTTTTCGCGTTTCCATCTTTAAGCTCTAACCGCATTTTTTTTTTTACACGCATGTGTCATAGCGTCGCCTCTAAACACGCATGTGCGACACAGTATCACAACAACAATGGCGCCGTACTGTGTTGAATGGTTGCTGCTCATGCTACTCACCCTGCTGTCGGGCTTACAACAGAATCTTCTTCTTCTGGAATATCTCCAGGAAGAACAGAGCAATATCGACGACATAGTTCAGCACCTGAATTTGACTGAACCACGAAAATGGACCCGCAGGGCAACCATGTATTAATATTAGTGTGCATGCCCAACATTTCGTCGCCTATTTTTGCTTTGGCACCACAGCGCCACTTACAGGCCTTGCATACATTTTGCAGCGTTTTCATGCATTTGTGTGTAACATTTATTTTACGTCTCCGTCTTTACGACAAACGTTCTGGAAAATATTAGCGTTTCGTGTTCGTTTTGACTTCGTGTGGACGGGGCCTTAACCAGAAGAGAAATACGCCACCCATCACACCCACAATCCTAGCTAGTTTAAGGTTGTCCCTCTTGCATTGTGGCATTAAATGATATAGCGCAGACCACGCTTCAAAATTGGACATAAATCAAAAATATCTGCGTCATTCCTGCGACAAGCTAACTGTGACACACTGCTGCGAGAGTATAACCAGCCCTTAAGAAACTACTCCATGCTTCCATTTCATTATCATAAAAATCAGGTAAAAAAAAGGCAGAACAAAAAGGGTCAAGGAATATCTATGAAGGATCTAAGTCATCGTGACTGACTGAGGACTGGAAAGATTTAGCTTGTTTTGGCTGTATGTGGTAATCGGATAAATCTTGGTTAAAACAAAACATACCAAATATCACCTCCATATTATCATTGCCTTTTTCTCAGTTCTGCCACCTAAAACAAGCATTAACCCCTGAAGATTTTCAGCCAGATTTAACTCCCCAAAATCCTTTATTTTTTTGTTGTGGAACCAGTTTTTTAATTTAGACTCGTAGGCTGTCAGTGGATTCACCTTTACTGGTAACTGTTAGATTTAGCTTTGGTGAATCTGAAAAACTTGCATATAATTTAAGATCAAACTTTTAATTAATGATATGTGGTTCATGCCTTCTATTTGTGAAGATTTTATGTAACAGTCTAATTGTGTTTAGTGGCCTAGAGGTCGGTCCAGAATGCTTAAGTGAAAGGCGCCTAGACTTTTCTCCTTCCAAAGATATCTACTACTTGAACACTTCTGGCTGCCGTGACTTAAGTGGCTGAGAATCTACCCCACCACTATACTGGAGTCACATGACCACGTTTACATTAAGTAGATTCTGATAAGATTATGGTAGATTAATGTAAATCCTCAGCTGGGAAAGCATGTGTAAAGATGGACTGTGCTCATCTTTATTCACAGGACCCTTGGTGGGTTCGTTTCTCTATGTAACTAAATAAAAAGGTTGGTGGTAAAGAGACCAAATGTTCATCTTTATGAAGTGTCAAAGTAATGAACATACCTGCTCTGAGGCATTGATTAGGCTTTTCCTGCAAATTTGCTCCGATTTCTGTTTTTTTAATAATTAAGAAATATCGCATGTTTTATTTTACAAGATTTGCCACAAGAACATTGTAGTTTAGACATCAAAGTTGATATATTTGACTTAAAGATTATTTTTTTTTTTTTAAACATAAAGCAAGGGCATCCAAGTACATGCTGGTTGTTTCCACATTATCATTAGAAATGTGATTTCTTAGGTGTTTAGCAGGAAAATCTTTATTTTCTCCAAGTTTCTCTTTGTAAAGCTCAGTATGCCAGACAAATGTAGGATTGTATAAATACATAAGGAAAAAAAACAACTTTCATTTGGTTTAAGGCAAGTACATATTTTAATAAGATCTTTACTTTTGATATATTTGTAAAGTAGGATAAGTGATAAGATGGTGTGACTGCTATTAAGGTTTAAATGAGATGATCTTATCTGGTCTCAAAGCAAATATTGAGCCTGACTGTTAAACATGAGACAGAGCAGGTCTTTAACAGTGTGGCTTATTTTTATCACTAATTGTCAGTCAGAGGGATCAGTTTGCCTGCTTTCTCCCACCTGAAATGTATAACACTCCATTTTTAGAGCTTGTATACAGAATCTACCTCCTGCAGTATAACAGATGTTGATATAATGAATGCAGATATCCTGCTGTTCATCTGTTATAATTCAGACTTATTGTTAAAACATCAGAGACCAGAAATGAAGCAGTTGTCATTATACATCTTCTCATTCATGTCTGTTAGTTGTTAAGTGTTCAGGAAATAGAGCCAGAAAGGCTCCATTGGTCTTTAACAGTCAGGTTTTTATCTGACCTACAAAAGGTTTTTAAGAAGCTGTAAAGTCTTTTCTTTTAAACCATTCACACCCTCTGAGGCATCGTCTTGTAAACCAAAGTCTTACAGGAAATGTGTAAATCTCTAAACAGGAACTTTCAACATTCCCATTAGACTTTGGGTTTGTTCTCCCCTTAGTGTGTAACATTAGATCAGGATCATATGGATGGACTGCGTGTGAGATTTTACTAGAATCAGGTTTGTACTTCATTAATGTTGGGATTTTTATTTATCACACTTGGATCATTGAGTGGTTTGGTTCTCTGCAGTGTCTGATGTAAAACTGAATTTCATCAGACTTATTCAACATCCTGTTTCTGAGAAGTCCAGAAAGCTTGGACCAGTTGTTGCCATGGGAGTGGGCGGGGTCAGCTTTATAACTTCCAGACAGCAGATAGTTGCTTTATGGCTCTTTTATCAGTTGAGTCAGGGTTATTACTAATCAGAATAGTATTATCTGTTTCTGATCTTTATATGTCACTAACCTGTCACACAGTTTATACAGAATCCCCTTTCTGGTCATGCTGACATGACTGGAATGAATGGAAAGTTCAGGATGTGCCAAAGTGTTGCAGTAAACCACTGGAAGATGTGATGCGCTGATTTAAAACTAAAACAGCGATGTGTTGCCTTAACATTTATATTTAGACCAATTCTAAAAATAATATTTTTTGCTTCCAGATTGATAAGTACCTGTACTCCATGCGCTTCTCTGATGAGACGCTGCTGGACATCACCAAGCGCTTCAGAATGGAGCTGGTCAACGGGCTGGGCGGTGACACCAACGCCACCGCCTCGCTAAAGATGCTCCCAACGTTTGTGCGGTCGATCCCGGATGGAACAGGTTAGTTTATCCGAGGTTAAATATTGTCCACCCCAGTTCTGCTGCTGCTGGTTCCTCACACTCATCCATCTCATATAGGCTTACTTTTTAATGAAATGCCCACAAACTCCTAAATGGTTTAGTTCTAGGGTAGACAACATCCGTCCTGCAGCTTTTGTATGCATCCCTGCTCTAACACACCTGAAACAAAAGTTCAAATGATCCCCTTGGCTTGTCGGTAAGGTTAGCAGAGGCCTGACCATTAACCATTAATTTGTTTCAGGTATGTAGAGGAAGGGATGCATGCAAAAGCTGCAGGGCAGTGCATATGTAGACGCAGCATCTCCACGATGAAACCTAGCTGTTATGGCCCCATCTTCTTAAAGGAATGTTCTGCCTAAGCAGGGATAAAGAAGTTAACATAGTTAACTGGAATTTGAATAATGCTGAATATAGGGGATGGTGAGAAGAGCAGGGCAACATACGCTGTCTTGGTCTGACAAAAATAAAAAAATTTGCCTTACCCATTTTCTATCAAACCTTGCATATCAAACTTAACTAGTTGGCAGGCGAAGGTCTTCATTTTTGCAACTGATTTGATTTTTTTTTTTCTTCCAAAGATTTAAGTGTAACAGAATTTCTAACAGGAAAATTATTCAATGGTGGCAAAAAGATAACATCTAGATGTGCATTATTTCACCCATATGATGGCTGTTGGTAAAAAGATATTGCCTAAAATATGATGTTTCACAAGATCAGCTATTCTAGTGAGAAATCCGGCTCAGCTGAATATGAAAAGTCGGGCTGAAACAACAAATCGGATTAATTGTGATTAATTGATCCTAATTATCAGTCTTTCAGGTTGATATGTTTACATGAGGTTGACATAGTGGAAAAATTGCAAATCTTCTTCTGGTAATTAAGCTTGTATGAGTGATACAAACAGCAACTTTTAAACAGAGCGTGCACGAGGAGAAATAGGCCCATGCATGCTCTCGCACAGGTTTAGTAGTAGACGTTCCCTTCCGGGAAGCGGGTAGAGCGTTGTGCATGTTTTTTTTTTTTTTATTTATTTTTTTTTACTGTTTTGGCTGTTTCAAAGTTGCTGTTTGCATCCCTCATATAAGCTTGCTTTCCGAAACAAGTTTTGCAAATTTTCCACCATGTCAGACTAACCACAGGTAATTAATCAAGTTGTTAATGGATGTTAAAGGAAACAAAAAAATCCATATAGTTTCACCCATCAGGAATTTATATTCCTATGTGATAAAATCCTGATGGAAAATATTTGTGTCAAAGAGGAGTCATTATTGCTCTCTATTGTCTGTCATGTCAAATAACCTTTGATGCTGTGTTGTTTGTTTTGCTCACAGGCATGATGGATTTTCATATTGTTTATACATGATCAATACTGTTGGTCAGAGCCTCTCTCTCCACATCATCATGCCACTTCTGTTTCCTGTAGTTTCAATGACCCAGCTGTGCTGTGTAATGCTCTGTGCTACACAGAAAAACCTCAGACAAATCGGATGAGCTTTAATCTTGTTGGAGAATCCAAAGTCAGTTTAAACTAAGCAGTGATTCTTCCTTAAACTATAGCATTTTCAGTTGGTAATGTTGTTCTTCTAGTCAATAATGATTGTAAAATTACTTTCACTCTAAGTTTTCTACAGTTACCACTTGGAATATTCAATTCAGTTCATTTCTACAGCATCAATTCACAACAAATGGCACTTTACAATTCAACCAGATCATCCAGTCAAATTGATTCAAAGATTTCTATCTAAGGAAAACCATTTAATTGCATCGACTCATTGACTCTTCAGCAATCCCTCACGCCAAACATGCATGTAGCGACAGTGGAGAGGAAAATTCTCTTTATATCGTATTGATGTATTTTAACAGATTTGGTTAAAAAATCTGCAGTCTTTAATACAAGTGCTCTTTGGTACAGTACGGGCCTAGTTCAATTAGTTTCCACATCGACCCACATCATTTCAGATTAATTTATTGTTTATTTACTTATCATTCATTTCTTTATCTTAATGAGAATGATTTGATAACCTAACATTTTCTAGGGTATTATATTATTTGAGATGAACTCAGCTTTTAAAACATCTTTTTAAATGGTCAGCCTTGTGGAATATAATCATTTTTTCATATTATTCTCTCGCAAAGCTGCTGATTTCAAACAACTGAGCTAGATTTCTGCAAAATTGCAAAAACGTTTTTAGTTTGCAAATACCATACCATACCACCTTAGATAACTACATACCCTACCACCCTATGTTTATTTATATAGTACTTTAAAAACCCGGCAACACGTGGTTGATCAAATTGCTGCACGACAAGTAAAATGGAAACAATTCTACACCTACAAACGCTACTATAGCAGAATAAGATTAGACTAAAAAGGGCAATCAAGGCCCATCTTGCATGGTGATAAAGACCTAAAAGCAAAAGTGTGCTTTTTAAGTGAGGTCTACAAGGATTATCTGAGGGAACTTTTCTAGGCAGCTTGTTCCAGAGCTCTGGACCAACACTGCATCACCTCTTCACTGCAGCTGAGTTGAAGCCCCACCCCAGCTCCACAGTATCCTACCACCACATTCTGATAAGCAGAAGCTCCAAACACTTATCTAATCCAAAAAGTTATAAAATGTTACATAGTAGCGTCATTCAGAAAGAATGAGATTAAACGCCACGTGCCTCAGTAAAATGTTTTTTGATGACCTAAATAAAAAATATGTGCTCCCTGGTGGAACCTGTGGTCTAAAACGATTTTATAAAAATCCAGGAACAAAAGCCTAGTTGTCCTGGACTGTAATCATGTCAACGACTTATTCTGAAACCCTCTCTGTAGTGCTTCCATGCCTTTTACACAATCCAACACCAAGTTGTTTTACATATCTGCCTGTTCTGATTGTATGTTTCTCTTCTGTTTGACTCCCTCACAGATGTAAGATTTGTCAGCCAGTTTTGTTTTTTTAAAATCTACAGATCTAGGTTTTAAGAAAGAAGCCATATTTTTAGCCTGACCTTATTCTTAGCCTGACCTTCATAGAAGCCTTGGTTTTGTTTTATTTATCAGGGGAAAAGGTCACATTATGACTCCACTAACTACATTTATAGCAGCTTTATAAAACTTGGAATAAAATGGAATTATAGATCCTCATCACCTATGGATAATCAGCTTTAGTCTAAATATAATGTACTGCATTGCTGTTGCACTCTTGCTAAAAACACAGTATTTAAAAAAGCGAAATTAAAAATGATAACTCCTTTAAATAGAAAATCTTCCTCCTTGATAAACTTTGCAGCAGGTGATAAAAGCCTGCCATAAAGCTCCTGGTTATGTTAACCATTAATCAAATATTATAACGAAGGTCATGCCAGAATTAAATAGTTTAAAGCAGGGCTGTAAAGATTCCCATCAGCATGTCTGCACATGAAAAAGTAGGAATGCAAAATACTATATTATATTTCTCTTTTCTATCACAAGCATTTTTTTTAATTTATACTAAAATGTTTATATTAAGAGTAAATACTTCAGTAAAGCATCTCCTTTTAGAATTCGGCTGTTATTTGGATTCTCATGTTCAGTATTTTTCTAACGCTCATATATTTCAGTTCTGTTAGCTTTCGGCCGCGGCAAGCATGGGAGCGTAGACGGGATGTGAAGATAAGCAGAGGTTCCCCATCAGAAAGGAAAAGGGATCGTTAAACACACAACCTGTGTTAAACTATAACGCTAACATATTATTCACGGGTTAGATGGTCTAGTCAAAGTCACGCTTTTTATACTTTCGCCTGTAAAGATGGTTTGCTTTTCTTATTTTTGTTTGTCTAGATATGAAATGAATATCAAAAGAGAAATCATGTATTTAGACCTGTTGGTTCAACTGGGTGGATTGGAAAGGCTCAAACGCTTCATGTTTTCATGCAATGTAATCCCTCTCTTCCTGTACTGATATCTTTTCTCTCTTACTGTGTTCCCATCGCCTCTGCCTCGACAGAGAAAGGAGATTTCATTGCTTTGGATCTGGGAGGCAGTAACTTCAGAATCCTGCGTGTCAAAGTCAGCCATGAGAAAAAACAGACGGTCCAGATGGAGAGTGAGGTCTACGACACGCCAGAGGATATCATTCACGGCAGCGGAACAAGAGTGAGTTTATTTTAGATGTACTCCGGTTCCCATCAGCTCTTCCTGATGATGATGCCACCTTCTTCCTCCTCTTCTCTCCTCCAGCTGTTCGACCATGTGGCCGAGTGTCTAGGCGACTTCATGGAGAAACATGACATCAAAGACAAGAGACTCCCAGTGGGTTTTACCTTCTCCTTCCCCTGCCAGCAGAACAAACTGGATGAGGTAAACACCTTTTACTAAGGTGTTAAAGTTGCAGCTGAGATCCTCCAAAAGGAATCTGAAACATTTCTCTTTCCTTCTATCCAGGGCTATCTGATACAATGGACGAAACGTTTCAAAGCCAGCGGGGTGGAAGGGATGGATGTTGTCCAGCTGCTCAACAAAGCCATTAAGAAACGAGGAGTGAGTGACACAATGAGCCATAAGGCTTCCAGTCACAGCGGGAAATAGTACACAAATTACATGAGAAACTCATCTGTATTCCGTCTCATTTGTTTCAGGACTACGAGGCCGATATCATGGCAGTAGTGAACGATACCGTAGGAACAATGATGACCTGCGGTTTTGATGACCAGCGCTGTGAAGTTGGCATTATCATCGGTATAGCTTTGTTATAACAGGAGGGGAAGAAGTCTGATTAGTAAGGGAGGTTAAAGTTATTTTTCTTTGGCTACAGGTACTGGCACCAACGCCTGCTACATGGAGGAGCTGCGTCACATCGACCTGGTGGAGGGAGACGAGGGCCGCATGTGCGTCAACACTGAGTGGGGGGGATTTGGAGACGACGGCCGGCTGGAGGACCTCAGGACGGAGTTTGATAGAGAGATAGACAGAGGTTCTCTCAACCCCGGCAGCCAGCTGTGAGTTAAACCTTCATGGAAATATTAGACCTGATGGTTCTCCATCACACAGCAGTTTATCCAAAAATAGAGGAATGAGAATGTCAGCAGCATTGTTTTGCTAAACTATATGTACGTCTTGATATTTTTCATATTCTTTAACACAGACTTGAGTGTCTTTTATTGAGATTTCAAGGTACAGTCAGGAATGTCAGCGAACAAACCATATGAGGACCAAGGAATGCAGCAGACAGCTTATAAAACAATATGAGTGAAATGTGTGAAAAAATTACTTTTAAAAGTGGAAAGAAAAGAAATGTATTAATAAAAAGGTCCGAGAAGGCTGATCATGAAGCCCTGCTGGTGGATTAAACAGAACAGAACAAACAGAATAGAACATTTTAATGGCTTTATATCAAGCTCTTCACACCAACCATCCCTGCTGTGGAACACAGTGGTGGCTGTGTCATGGTGTGGGGAAGCTTTTTATTATCCCCAAGAGACAGGAATCCTGCAAAGAGCTTATGGGAGCTGTTTTTTTATTTATTCTTTTTTTTATGTGAGGCAATCTAAAAATAAAAATTAAGAAAATACAATCAAGTATGTCACATTAAAATGTCGTAATATTATCAATAGCTTGTCATTTTATGTAATAAAAAGTGACCTATATCTGACCCATTTCATCTTTCATGACATTTCCTGCAGTTTTGAGAAGATGGTCAGTGGGATGTACATGGGGGAGCTGGTTCGCCTCATCCTGGTAAAGATGGCCCGAGAGGGGCTGCTGTTTGAGGGGAGAATCACCCCTGAGCTGCTTACTAGGGGCACATTTGAGACCAAACATGTTTCAGCAATAGAGAAGTAAGTGCCACCCAAGAAGTAACTGAAGCACTAGTTTTTGTTTGTATGAGAAATAATTACATCTTATGTTTTCTTTTAACCCTTTCTTTTGTTTAGGAGTAAGGAAGGTTTAATCAAGGCAAAAGATATCTTAAGTCGACTTGGCGTGGAACCTTCAGCAGACGACTGCGTCGCTGTACAACACGTGTGTATTCCTGCAAAAGGAAAAAGAAAAACTGCTTAAAATGTTAGATGGTGAAATTCAGATTGTTATGTTCTGTTTATCAAGGATAAGCATATATATTCATCAAGAAATAAAATAGTCAATGATCCTTTTTTTTTTGGGCAACATTGTTGAGACTGGTTGCTTAACCTTTAGTTTTAGATTAACTAAAATTATGGAAAGGTTTATTTTAAGGAAATGTTTTCAGGTGATACAAGAATAACCTGTTTTTTATGGTCTGCATCCTTTAGGTTTGTGCCATTGTCTCCCACCGCTCTGCTAACCTGGTAGCTGCTGCCCTGGCTGGCATCCTGTTGAGAATGAAGGACAACAGAGGATTGACACGACTCCGAACCACTGTGGGCATTGATGGGTCTCTGTACAAGATGCACCCACAGTGAGTGTGTCGATTATAACTCCCTCCTCACATCTACACCCGCCTGTCTGTTAAAGAAAGGCCTTAAAACGCTCCAATCCAGACACTGAATGATGTTTTTTTTTTTTTTTTTTTTGTTTGAAGATACGCTCGTCGCCTCCATAAGACCGTCAGACGTTTGGTTCCCGACTGCGACGTCCGCTTCCTTCTATCAGAGAGTGGCAGTGGGAAAGGCGCTGCCATGGTGACAGCAGTCGCCTACAGACTCGCCGATCAATCCAGACAAATCGCCAAGATACTGTCCGAGTTCCGCCTGACGACCGAGCAGCTGCTCGAGGTAAACAAGGAGTTCCCCCATATTGTGTATATTCCACTAAGATGGGCCGACAGCGTTTAGAAAGCTGATGTTTACGTTGTTGCAGGTGAAAAAGAGGATGAAGACAGAGATCGAAAACGGTCTTTCAAAGAGTACACAGGACACTGCCACGGTCAAAATGCTGCCTACGTTTGTCCGCCGCACCCCTGACGGCTCAGGTAACCCTCACTTACAAATCTGCCATCTTTGATCTGCTCGGAAAAACTTCTTTTTTTCTAATCCACTGAAGTTTGACCTTTTTTATTTACGGTTCCTGTTCCATAATTAAAACGCTAAAGTCTTTAGCTTCAAATATGCATTCAGGTTATTGAGCTTAATGGGTACCAACTCTGTGACCATTGTGGCCATTTTTGCTTTTTATTACTGAAATCTCAATGTATATTTTTTTATAGGCTTTGCTGTTTTTGATACATGGTTTTTCAATTTGAATCGATTCAAATTACTTTTTGAATCCCAAAGGGAAATTAAATCTCGCTGTTACTCATGGGCAGTTTTTAAATGAGATGTTATAGGTGTAGACAGAAAGCATCTTATGTTGGTCACTCTACACTCTTCAATCCACATTTGTGCAGAAAATGGGGATTTCCTTGCTTTGGACTTGGGTGGAACCAACTTTCGGGTTCTGATGGTCAAGATTCGCTCTGGGAAGAAGAGATCGGTGGAGATGCACAACAAGATTTACGCTATTCCTTTGGAGGTGATGCAGGGAACAGGAGAGGAGGTGAGATTGACAGGAGATCCAAGGAGGGAAAATAAACGGTTTCTTCCTTTAGATCCTCAAAAACCTTAGAGGTGACGGATGGGAATCTCAGAATGGATAGAGGGGGAACCAAAGTGTTGCTCATGTTTCCTCCCTATTAGGGTCTCTTTTAAAGGATTCACAGTTATTCTTCCTTATCAGTCCAAATTCCTGAACTTAACTTATAGCCTTAGAATCTTTGTTGTCCAACTGAGTTAATCTGTAGAGTAGTTCTTTTTTCACAGTGCTATGAAAAGCTATTTAGATTGTTGTTGTTTTTTTTGTTATGCCTGTTTTATATCCATAGACTTACTTTAATATATAACTAGATACTTCATATAGGTTTCAAGTAACTATTTAATTAATGCATTAAAACATGCCAAGTCAAAAGGGTTTTATTTGATAATATTGGGCTGATTAAGATCACTCCAGTAGAACCTGTTTAACAGGATGACACCAAGAAAAAGCAGCATATCCTGTGCAGATTTATATACATACAACAGTTGAGAAACAAAGTCCCTGACGTCTATCAGAAACTGTATTTCTGGAGTCTTGGCATTTCAGTGAATCTTGGGCTACATTCACACTGCAGCTCTTACTGCAAAATTCTGTTTTTTTTCCGTCAGATCCAATTTTTTTTTATGTGGCTGTTCAAATGACTGTGTCAACTTGTGTCCTTGAAGGGGAGCAGCTGTGCAGAAAATTAAAAAAAAACGTGTCAGAAGTTGTTGTCAATGGATGGTTTTAAAGCTGTTAAAGCTGCAGACGATGAAAAAAGAAAAGTTAGAAAAAAGGGAGCTAAACGATCCATTATAGCTTTCTGTGGAGCAGTTACACTTCAAATGTGTGGGTACGACTTCGTAATCAACTGATCCCTTATGTTTCTTGGATGGTTGTAGCCGACCATATATTTGATTGTCCATCCACTCTACGCTGTCCTCTGTTTGTTCCGCACTGTAATTGTTTTCATCCCCGCACTGTCAGTACAGTGTGACCTCATCTCCAAACTAATTCCCATATGGGTCACTTGGCTGTTCAGACTGTAGTTACATTCTATAAGATCCAGCCTGTACTGGATTTAAAACCACATACAAACGTGACTCAAGGCTATTTTGAAAAAGTCTGATTCTATGTGACTTGGCTTGTTCAGACAGTCGGGAAAGAATCTCATCCAAATCACTCAGGGCAAAAAAAAAAAATCAGATTTGGGCGATATTAGTGTGAACGTAGTCTTAGTCATTATCTACAAAGATTGTTTTGTCTGCTTAAATCTGGATAATTAGTTCAAACTTGGCAATGTATTTGTGTTTCCATCTTTGTTGTGTTAGAATGTGTGGGTTATCTCAAGATGTATGATTTCAGTTCGAAATCTGAGGGAACTTTGAAACGTGGAGCTCCTTCATGCTTGGAAATACCTTTTGTTTATTTTAAAATGCTTGCATCTGTTACAGCTGTTTGATCACATAGTACATTGCATCAGTGACTTCCTGGACTACATGGGGATGAAGAACGCACGTCTTCCTCTGGGCTTCACCTTCTCCTTCCCATGCCGACAGACGAGCCTTGATGCTGTGAGTCGGCCCGGCTGTGCTTATAAAGCTGATCCATCTCGCGACCCAGAATGGACCCATCTGTGACGCTGTGCTTCTGTATGCAGGGCATCTTGGTGACTTGGACCAAGGGCTTCAAGGCGACAGACTGTGAGGGAGAAGATGTTGTCGGACTGCTGAGGGAAGCCATTAAGAGAAGAGAGGTAATCTTTAAAGACGAGCGTCATTCTTTTAAAAGCAGTGGGTTAGTAGCTGTATTTTACCTCATTGCCTGGGCTGCTTTCCTCAGGAGTTTGACCTAGATGTGGTGGCTGTCGTCAACGACACAGTGGGAACCATGATGACCTGTGCCTACGAAGAGCCCACCTGTGAGATTGGACTCATTGCTGGTTAGTTCCTGTTTATTTTTTCTTTTCACAGAATACAAATCTTTCCCTGCGCTGCGTCGGCTTTAAGCGTGCCTTTTGGCTGCAGGAACTGGCAGCAACGCCTGCTACATGGAGGAGATGAAGAACATTGAGACGGTCGAGGGCGATGAGGGACGCATGTGTGTCAACATGGAGTGGGGGGCTTTCGGGGACAACGGATGCCTGGACGACTTTAGGACAGAGTATGATAACATGGTGGACGAGCTCTCTCTGAATCCAGGGAAACAAAGGTACTTTTTAGAACATAAACATTTCCTACTCAGAAAAACACTTGTTCATGTATTCAGTTCAGGACCTTTTTTGTTCTTTCGTGTCACAGATATGAGAAGATGATCAGCGGCATGTACCTCGGAGAGATTGTGAGGAACATCCTCATAGACATGACCAAAAAGGGATTCCTATTCAGAGGCCAGATTTCTGAAACACTGAAGACCAGAGGCATCTTTGAAACAAAGTTCCTTTCACAGATAGAGAGGTAAACAAAGAGAACAAACTGTCTGAGGGCTCAAATTCTGATTTTATTTTATGGTTTAGTTTATTTAAATAAGTTGATCGTCATGTTTTCTGCCTGCAGTGACAGATTGGCCTTGCTGCAAGTGAGATCCATCTTGCAACACTTAGGACTGGACAGCACATGTGACGACAGTATCATCGTCAAAGAGGTATGGTGAACAGAAAGCACTGGACTCATCCTAAACTAAATAATTCAGCCATGAACTCGGCAGAGAACCTTCTTATCACCGTCTCCATTGTGAAAGGAAAAAGTGCGTGAGCACTTTGGTCACACACTGGGAAAAATGTTGCAAACATTTGGTTTCCAAGTTTGATCAATGATATCTTTGTTCTGTGTGGCAACTCACTTTGCTCCATTTTTTTTTTTTTTAAATGATGCAACAATGATAAGAGTCTTTATTTGTAGGTATGTGGAACAGTGTCGCGGCGTGCCGCTCAGCTGTGCGGGGCAGGGATGGCAGCTGTTGTGGATAAGATAAGAGAGAATCGCGGACTGGACCATTTGGACATCACTGTGGGGGTGGACGGGACGTTGTACAAATTACATCCACAGTGAGTTTGATCTGTTTATTTTATAAGTAAAATTCCTCAAATGGTAACATACCAATTTTGGTTAATATGTTTTTAAGTGTGAAACTGAAGGAAGTTGACCACCTTAAAAAAGGTGGGCGTGTCTATCTCACAATAATGTTAATAAAAAGGTTTTGAGTGGAAACAAGGAGGCTTTTTTATCCTGATGAAGTGCAATGGATTTCTTCAAAAGGAGACACTTTCCCTTTTGTGAACCCCTGAATATTTATAGCTCTAATTAGAGGGGAAAGAGTAACATAAATGATTTATGTAATTTAAAGGCAAGTTTGTCTGATTCATGCATAGATCTGAGCTTTTTGGTATCAAAATAGTACTGCAGATATATTGCAACCACAGTATCATTGTGTGCAGGATGAATATCACAGAGCTATAGTTAACTTAAATATTTCAGCTCTTATTAAAGGTCTTCAATCTTTGCTGCTCAAAGAGCAGAATTCAAGCAATTCTGATCAAGCAAAATACCTCTTTACCACAAATTTATTTAGCACAATATAGGCTACTTAAATTGCATTTTATATGTTAATTTAATGATAGATAGTTGGACACAGCGTCTACTAATCACAAGTACTTAACATTGTAGGAAGGGAAGATTAGATGGAAAAGAGAAATGTATTGATACTGCTATCATCTCTCAATATTTACCAATATTAGCATAAGATCAGAGATTTAGTTCTTTTGAATAGAATTTCTCTGTTGTTACTCGTCCTGCTTAAGATCCTAATGTCTGGAACTTGGCATTATATTAACTTTCAATCATTGTATCTTATTTCTGCTTGCAAATCATTATGGACATGTTTATAGGTGCCCAATATTCCTGCTCTGCATATCATGTCAATGATGTTATTGGACAGTTGGATGGACTAAGAAGGCAGAGGGAACAGATAACAAACACAAGTGTAAGAGAAATCAGAGTTTTTCAGAATCAATAGGATCGTCCCAAATTTCAGCAATAGCATCATAAATCCCCCTAATATTGTGCAAACAATAACATCAACCATACAATAAGCCTACAATAATCCATATCAGAATTTAGATCCAAACTGTTTGATTTAGGAACAGTTTGTGATCTTTGCATTAAACTTAAGCTTCATCCATTTATTTAAAGTTGTTTTTGATTGTAAGTGATCCTGACGATTCACCCTCAGAGCCTGCAGTGACAACTGGTAGCAGGGCAAAACAGCATTAGCGGTGATAATTTGCTTCCTTAATGCACACTCAGCCCTTTCCAGCTTAGTGGTGCGAAGGAGTGACATTAACAGGTTGATTTAAGCCTTTACTGTCTTCTGAAGTTCTTTTAAATAAACTCTGTACATTTTGTTCCATCTTAAAAACAGACGGACTGCTCTGCTACAAAAACATTTTGTACCTGAGGTGATAAATACTGTAAGAATGTAAAATGCCTGTGCTTTAGAATGAGATGATCAAGTCGAGTCATGTTTAACGACCATGGCTGAATTTGAAACTTGTGTCATAGAGTTTAATCAAGCAAAGTGTATATGTATAATTCTTTTTATCTGGATATGAAACTGTTGCTCAGTTTTTTTTTTAACATGTTTTTGTTAGTTTCATTACTTGTCTGTTTCATTGTAACACAAGTTGTAGTTTATTTCCTCCTGTTGATCCAAGATCGTATCATATCTCCTGTTTCTGCTTAGTTTCTCGCGGGACATGCATCAGACTGTCAAGGAACTGGCCCCTAAATGCACCGTCAACTTCCTGCTATCTGAGGACGGCAGTGGCAAAGGAGCGGCTCTCATCACAGCCGTGGGCTGTCGGCTTAGGGAAGAGCTCAACAGTAAATAAAAAAAGAAATGATCTGCAGTTTGTCGTTTTCACCCCATTCCTCCCATCCTCCTCCCCTTTCTGACACGCCTGGTTTTCTTCCAAACGGACTACAGTCAACACCTTACATCCTGGCTGCTGTTCCAACCCTGTGTCTACCTGAGACAAATAAAGGGGCACTCCCTTTCTCTGCAGACTTCAGTAGCAGAGGTTATCTATAGCAGTTAACTATATCCAACAGCAACCAGTTGCTTCAAAACACACTTTTGTGATTATAAACTTTAACACTTATAAAGATAAAACATCTGATTTAAAACATAATTAAATATAATATGAATATGTTTTATTTTTATTATGTTTTATTTTATGCTACCTATTCCTGGTTGCTCCAATGTCTCCACCTGGAGGCTTTATCTGGTTACTGCAGTTGCCAGGTTTCCTACAAGTCGTAAATAAGACATTCATTTCATGATTCAAGAAAAAACAACACAATTTTAGACCAATTTGTGTCTGTTTGCTGCTGTTCTAGTCTTAATATTTTTACAGGGTGACTTAAATCGATCGGATGGAGAAGAAAGGGAATATTTGTGCTTAAGGTTTTTAAAAGTCTCACCCTGATGTGATGCAATATATTTCGCATTGTTATTTATTTTATTTTTATGATTAAAAATATTCCTGTTGCAAATATCATACGCACACAGTGGGCCACTGGCTGATATTCCCTGACTTTATTTTCCCCTTGCACTGTGCACCAACCCTACTTTCATGTGTCTGCTGAGTGTGTGTTTCCGCTCTCTGACTGCAATGTGTACAGCTCTCTGTAAGCCACTGCAAACTGCGTCATACTGTTGGTACTAATTGCAGCTGCTGGAAAACTAGCTGTTGGGTTTTTTTGGTAGTCATGGCCGTCCTTATCAGCATGAACGTGGTGCTAACATGATGAACAAAGATGGCAACCTGAGTATAAATGAAAGAATGTAACAGAGGCAAATGTTTGGGAAAGATTTATTGCATTTTGGCAGAAGATGTGTATATTAAAAAAAAAAAAAAAAAAAAAAAAAAAAAAAAACTCCACTTCATCAAGAAGGGTTTTTTTCATACGGAAATCTCAGGAGAGTTTTAGGGATTTTTTGGATTTCGTTTTTTTCTTCTTCATTAAAACCAAAAAGAGATGCTAAAATGTACATTTACTATTTTTGATGCAGTTTCCTGTGTTAACACTGGTCTTTTTTTTTTTTTTATAAATATCTGACGCTTTTAGTTCTGTTTTCAGTTCTCATGTCGCAGTCTATGCAGCATAGATTACTGTCTGGTTAAAACACCATTTCATTCCCGGTCAGCTTTCCTGTGCTGTTTATCGGACTGCCAGCTTCTACTAAACGTCCAGATGGTTTTCTTACTTCGGTCCACTAAACAGACTGTACTGTTAAACATTTTCTGTCACTCAATAAATCAAACCTGTGTTGTTCTGATGCAGCGATTTTCATTGCACATTGTTTTCTAATGCATTGTTATGAATATTTCTGTTTTATTTTCAATTAATCAAATTTTTTCACAAGCATTTTTATTATCACTTTACATTTTCACATTTCATTGTGATGTTTGGTCAAATATGGAAGTTTAAGGCAAAAAGCCCTTCTTACTGCAGAGTACTTGACGATTAAGTGGAAGAAAAAGGAAACATTACAATTTTTTTTTTTTTTTTTTTTACTAAATAGTGGCATGCATATTTATAAGGCATTCTTTAATTATTGAACATTGGTGCCTTTAGATGGATTTGTTTAATAGAGACTTTATTATTGTAGAAAGCTTCCCCCAGGGTTCAATTTGAAAACAAACCAGTATATATTTCTAAGACTCTTGTACCAATCAGATTGGAAAGGTAATGGGACAATTCAAGCCTACCAAGACATGGACGTCCATCGCAGCTGATGGGAGAAACATTAAGGAAAGCATTTATCAGAATCCTTAATCACAGCACCCTTCATTAGGGGCACCCGGTTCAAACTTAGCAAAATATTGTCCTGCTCTAGTCTCAATCCCCATAATGCAGCAACTCCACTGCCCCCCTGTCTTTTCTGTTATTTATATGATCTTACTCTAAGGCTGCAAACCACCTTCCCTATCTGTGATGCTGATTGAGTTTTGATATCTTACACAGTATTAAAACTTAAGCATAGTCATGCTGAACTCAGAAAACCCAAATAAATGAGCTGTTTTTATTATTATGACTATGATTATACTCACACTAGCTGATTTTTGTTGAAATGTTTTTATTCTCAACCTACAGTCTAGGGTCAGTAGTTCATGTTGGTGTCTAAAGCTGAAAGTTTAGGAGCCTCTGATCTATTGGCCTTTATTGGCTCATTAACCTGCTAATGACTAGACGTCAAACTCTGTAGACTCTAAACCTTTTTATTCTCGGTTTAAGATTTTTTCCCCCCAACAAGCCAATTAACTGGACTGACTTTTCTGTCACTGTTGGTTCCTGACTCTTCACCATCTTTATTTTTATTCACGTTTGCACCCCCTAAATGAGCATGTATTGAATGTCTAAGTATTATTATCAGTAGCCTCCTTCCTACAATTCTTGTATTGAACTAATGTAATTGTTTGTGAGTTGCTCAGTGGAGCAGTGGGCAGCATTGCTGCCTTGCAGCAAGAAGGATCCGGGGTCGATTCCCGGCCCGGGGTTTTTCTGCATGGAGCTTGCAACTTCCTGAGCATGGGCTCTCTCCGGGTACTCTGGCTTCCTCCCACAGTCCAAAAACATGACTGTAAGGGTTTATTGGCTTCTCTAATTTCTCCTTAGGCGTGAGTGTGTGCGTGAATGGTTGTTTGTCTCTGTGTTGCCCTGAGATGGACTAGCAACCTGTCCAGGGTGTACCCCTCTTTCCTCTTGACAGCTGGAGATGGGCACCAGCACCCCTCGTGACCCCAGCTGTGATAACACGTGAGGGATGGATGTTGTTTGTGCGTCACAAAAAAACATACGTTGGGTTTAAATAATTTTTATTGGATATTCAGAAACATCAAAACTTAATCACAATTCAAATATTTACAGTATTTTCTTTACTAAATTAGACATTATTAAGCCCCATTCTTTTTTACAAACTGGCTATTGAGAAAAATCTATTATATAATTACGAAAGTCCAACAGAACCTGTTCTTAGGGGATCTCTGTTTCAGTAGTGATTGCACCACAAATGCACACTGTTATATCTGCTAGATAAACAAGTATCCGACTGCTTAATTCTAATTATACATTTATGTGGGGTGTTCTAAGTCTTTGGCTCATCTGAAGATGCATCTACTTTAGTAATAATTGTGTTCGCTTTTTAAAGGGGTTTCCTGCTTTACTCTGCTAGGACTACAGGTGCTGGTCATAAAATTAGAATATCATGAAAAAGTAGATTGATTTCAGTAATTCCATTTAAAAAGTGAAACTTGTATATTATATTCATACATTACATACAAACTCATATATTTCAGATGTTTATTTTGTTTAATTTTGATGATTACAAATGACAACAAATGAAAATCTCAAATTCATCATATCAGAAAATTAGAATATTACTGAAGACCAATAAAAACAAAGGATTTATAGAAATGTTGGCCAACTGAAAAGTATGAACATGAAAAGTATGAGCATGTACAGCACTCAGTATTTAGTTGGGCCTCCTTTGGCCTGTATTACTGCAGCAATGCGGCGTGGCATGGAGTCGATCAGTCTGTGGCACTGCTCAGGTGTTATGATAGCCCAGGTTGCTCTAATAGTGGCTTTTAGCTCTTCTGAATTGTTGGGTCTGGTGTATTGCATCTTCTTCTTCACAATACCCCATAGATTTTCTATGGGGTTAAGGTCAGGAGAGTTTGCTGGCCAATTAAGAACAGGGATACCATGGTCCTTCAACCAGGTACTGGTAGCTTTGGCACTGTGTGCAGGTGCCAAGTCCTGTTGGAAAATGAAATCTGCATCTCCAAAAAGTTGGTCAGCTGCAGGAAGCATGAAGTGCTCTAAAACTTCCTGGTATGTGGCTGCGTTGACCCTGGACCTCAGAAAACACAATGGACCAACACCAGCAGATGACATGGCACCCCAAACCATCACTGACTGTGGAAACTTTACACTGGACTTCAAGCAACGTGGATGAAGTGCCTCTCTTCTTTTCCTCCAGACTCTGGGACCTTGATTTCCAAAGGAAATGCAAAATTTACTTTCATCAGAGAACATGACTTTGGACCACTCACCAGCAGTCCAGTCCTGTTTCTCTTTAGCCCAGGCAAGACGCTTCTGACGCTGTCTGTGGTTCAAGAGTGGCTTGACACAAGGAATGCGACAGCAGAAACCCATGTCTTTCATACGTCTGTGTGTGGTGGTTCTTGAAGCACTCACTCCAGCTGCAGTCCACTCTTTGTGAATCTCCCCCACATTTTTGAATGGGTTTTGTTTCACAATCCTCTCCAGGGTGCGGTTATCTCTCTTGCTTGTACACTTTTTTCGACCACATCTTTTCCTTCCCTTCGCCTCTCTATTAATGTGCTTGGACACTGAGCTCTGTGAACAGCCAGCCTCTTTAGCGATGACCTTTTGTGTCTTGCCCTCCTTGTGCAAGGTGTCGATGGTCGTCTTTTGGACAACTGTCAAGTCAGCAGTCTTCCCCATGATTGTGTAGCCTATAGAACTAGACTGAAAGACCATTTAAAGGCTTTTGCAGGTGGTTTGAGTTAATTAGCTGATTAGAGTGTGGCACCAGGGGCCATCAATTTTGAACCTTTTCACAATATTCTAATTTTCTGATATGATGAATTTGAGATTTTCATTTGTTGTCATTTGTAATCATCAAAATTAAACAAAATAAACATCTGAAATATATGAGTTTGTATGTAATGTATGAATATAATATACAAGTTTCACTTTTTAAATGGAATTACTGAAATCAATCTACTTTTTCATGATATTCTAATTTTATGACCAGCACCTGTATAACAGCAGTTCTTCAACTATTTATAGATACCTGAGAAAAAGTAATATCCCCCTTTAAAAATATCTCCTGTTCTTGCTGTTTTATTCACTTAATGTTTCAGATCATATGACAAATTTTAACATCAACAAAGTTAGAGTAAATGTAAATATAAATTGTAGTTTTTTAAATGATGATTGCATTAGTTAATAGATAGGCTAACTGAAACAACACAATGCTATTTACAGGTGTACTACCCCCTTGGTTAAATCAGGAATTTAATTTGTCTAATTACAGTTCTTGAAGGTTAGTTTCAATTTAAATAGAACCTGCATGACAACATGAAGTAGGCCAATTAGGTCTAAAAATATGGCACATCACATCTCCACCTTTAGACATTTAAGAACAGGTGTGAATCTAAAGCCAATGATGGTTTGCAAACTTTTATGTCATTTCTAATAACTTTATCATAGAGGACATAAAAAAAAAAAAAACTAAAGCATCTAAGGCCCTACAGCATTGTTTTCAACCCTGGTCCTCAACACACACTGCCTTTCATGTTTTACATGTTTCCCAGTTTTCATACACCTGACATCCATAGCAGATTATCAGGCTTTGCTGAGTTGCAATCATCCGAATCAGGTGTGTTTTAGCAGAGAAGCATCTAAAACATGAAGAGCAGTGTGCCTTGAGGAGCAGCTTTCAAAAACACAGCAGGCCCCACAAACATTAATTAAGGTCTGTGTTCAGGACTTAATAAGAGAAAATTGAAAAATGGGTAGTGGGAAAAAAAAGGTGTGCAAGAACCTCTTGAAGCCAATACTGATGAGTATGTTCTGTAAACTGAAGAGAAAAATATAAAATGGCATTTAAAAGTGGTCATGGTACAAACCTTCCTCTAAATACCATTAAGGTTTTGGAATGGTATAGTCAAAGTTATTTATGGCTGCAGTGGGTGATACAATGGGTTAGGTTTAGGGAGAGATGTTGAAAAATGCCAAAATTGCAGTACATGATAGATTTATCATTATTAATGTTTTTGCAATGATTCTGATGATGTAAATCTTGAATAGAAGGTTTAATTTGAGCACTACAGAGTTCAGAAAAAACTATTTACCATTTTAAAAGCAACACAGAAATGTAAAAGTTTACAATGAGCGGAAGAATGAAGGGGATGTTGGCCATAAGAGAACAATGTCGCTTCATATTTAGACATTTTACACAGCAAAAAAACTTTAGAATCTCACATTTAGTCTCTGCTAGTCTATTATTTACAGTATTCAACAAATGTAAACCCTCAACAGAACCTTGTTGTTCAAAGGCTAGCACCTCAAAGAAAGGCTGTCGGTTTTAGTCCCTTTACTTCTTTTGCTTGGTTCTTCATGCTATTCCAATCGTCCATAAAATGTACATCAAATAAAAGTTTTTAAATAGAATTTACATGTGATATTGAGTCAGATGATCTGTTACAGTGAACAACGATTCTCTCCTTCTTACATGCAGTACATTACAAAAATATTCATGTCCCTTGAACCTTTTCCTGCTTTGTCACTTTCATATATTTCAGTTTTTGTTTTCATTTACTGTTACAAACACCAAGTAGTGCATAACCGTGAACAGAAAAGATGCTGCATGGTTTAAAAATGATTCACAAATAAAAATCTAAAGCGTGGAATCTGTATTTCCCTCCTGCACCCTTACACACCGGAATAAAAACCATTGCAACCAAATCCCCTCTAAAATCACCTTTAGAAGAGTTATAATCTGAGTGTAATTTTCAGGGCTGATGCAGCAGGTCTGTGAAGTCATTTAGAAACGTATTTGAGTTTAGAGGACTAAGTGATTTAGAAAGGCCAAGCACCACACAGCTAATGAGCTACAGATTAAGGCAAAATGAAGTTATTTATGACAAAATGAAGCCTGGTTTGCAACAAAGATTATTCTCCATAGTATTACCTCAGGTCACCAACAGACACGTGAGCCAACCATTTATCATTTTCACTGGGTTGGAGCTTCCCAATTCTTGTTTACAGGGGTTTCTGTACTTTGTTTTATCCATTTCCTTGCAGCCACACACTTAACCTAAACTAATAGGTAATCAACAGACATTTGGTGGCGTGCTGAGGAGGTAATCTAATCACTTGAATCGGATGTCACAACGATGCACTGACTTGTGTTAATCAATTACAGAAAATTTAATTAAATTGCTATAAAAATTATGGTATTCATGTAAAACAAATGTGAAACAAGGGGTATGATTACTTTTGCAAGCATCTTTAGAAGTAAGCACACAGCGCACCAAAACCATGAAAAGGATCAGGAGTACTTTCATTATTTTTCAGTCACATTCATTCCTTGATATTGTAAACAATAATTTTCGAGCTCACAGAGCAGATCTTCAAAGTCCTCCTGTGTCCTCCTGTTTCCTAACCACGTGATAGTTTTGTGAGCTGCACAGGTTTTTTTTCCGCTGCAAACAAGCAACTTTCTCTGAGTTTGCGTTGTTTGTTTTTCTGGATCCATGCGTGTAAGAGTCCACGCTGCGGCTGCTGCGCGTCACCGTGACTCTGAAGGTGTGGGTGTACTGCAGCTCCATCTTATCCTCCTCTGACACTTTGATGAAGGGACACCAGGCAAACGCATGACGGAATCCGGCTCGAAACCTGTAGAAGGACATGGCAACATTCTGAAGAGCTCATGATTTCACAGATATTGTTCTACTGGTCAAACATGGATACAGGAATATTTTACCTTTGGTTCAGACAGCAGTATATAATTGGATTGTACATTGTTGAACTCATAGCCAACCAGAAAATAGCCAGATACACCTAACAAAGAGATAAAGGGTGTTGAGTGATAATTCTGTCATATTTATGCACAACAAGCAGATAATCTGGGTCTAACCTGCTGGATGTAATGCTGTTTATAAATATCTCTGTTAAAGGAGCCCAGAATAAAGTAAATATGGTAGGGAAGCCAGCAGAGAGCAAAGGTCACCACCACAACCACCATCATCTTCACCACCTAGAAAGTTACAGAAGAAATAAAACGAAGATTTAAAGACAAACCAAAAATCTTCACTAAAAGGGCTTAAGAAAGCAGGCAGACCTTCCTCTTGGCTGTTATCTGGCTGTGGTAATGCTCTGTTGCCTCCCCAGGGATGTGTCCACCCCAGAGCGACCGACCAACTAAACTGTAGGTCACCAACATCACCAGCAGAGGGAGCAAGTAGATCAGCAATATCACTGCAAACTGGTAGCTGAACACAATTATACAGAAGAAAGTGGAGATGCAAAATTGACAAATGATGCGAAAAAGGGAAATAGAGCTGCTGAAAGCTTAAAAAATCAATCTAAAACAGAATATCTAGAAATCAAAGTCTGATTCTGTCTCAATGTTAGTCTATTTTATTCAATCCTCTTCTTTCACCTTAGCTGATGGGTTCCTCCATAATCATCCGGCCAGTCAACCATACACACGGTCCTGGGGTAGTAAAATTTAGTTATACTGTAGTAACACTGAGGGAAAGCCAGCGAGAAGGCCACAATCCAAATCAAAGCAATTACGACCTTTGTGGAGCTGGAGGAGAGGCGAGGCTTCAGTGGGTGGATGATCGCCATGTACCTGGAAGAAAGCCAGAAAAAAAGTTTATCTAACAAGGAGGGTTGGAATCAATTTAAGACATTCCCTCAAGTTAAATGAGAAACTAAAGCTTTCAGTTAAAGAGGTTTATTGTTCACAAATTGGTAAAAAAAAAAAAAAAAAGAAAATACTATATATTTTTAAAGCAGATTTCTTTTTTTTTTTTTTAGAAGTATTAAGCAAATGTTCAGCTATGTTTAACAACATTGCCTTACAGAAGTATTCAGAAACCTTTTTACATTTAAAATTTATCAACTTAAGCTACTTTAATGTGTCTTTGATGTGATAGGCCAACTGTTTGGATGTAAAAGGGAAAGGAGAATAATGGAATACAAGTAAGGTTTGTTGAGAAGATTAGTGAAAAAACAAAAAAAAGAACCAATAAAACTAAAAAACAGATGGAGATGTTTAGAGCTATCTACTTCTAATTAGAAGATGAAAATAATGAGGCACAGTAAAACTGCAGGACCAGGCAACACCATGGTAAATTTAGAGGTGTTGTGTTAAATCCATACTACTGCAATTTAATCTCAATTACGATTATATACTTTTATTACAGAAAACAAAAAAAGAAACATAAAGCAGTGGTTGTAGTATGAAACATAAAAAGATGTTTAAATATATGGAGGCTTTTTCTAGAAATAATTTTCTAGTTTTAACTGGAAATCACACTATAAGTTCATCTAGCATAAGTAAAGGGATAAAAATACCCTCTGAGGAAAACAAGCATTTCAATTTGAAAGGAAAACCTGCATCTTTTTTATTTGTGTGAATCTGCCTGGTTTACATCGGTATTAATCCATGGAAATGAAAAGCAGTATGTGCAGGGGGCAGAAAGTAAACAGATAAAACTGTGTGCCTCTGATTGCCTGCCTCTGGTTATGTCCCTGACCAGCTGCTAGAGCAACAATAACACAACATAATCCAATCTACAGAAAAATTAGTCGCATCAATTATTTTCCCCAGCAAATATAATTTGCTAGTCTCTGATGATGTTAAGATGATATGATGGTGGTACGCGTCGACAATCGCAGAAAATTTCAACTCGGAGATTCTGAAATTCTTTGTGCTCACTAAGGATATATATATATATATTGGATTCTTTTGTATATTTATGTGTAGAGAGAAGAATAATAGAACATGTTCTGTAAAACTCTATTACTCAGTGTGTCAACTTTATGGTCTAATCATTAGGCTGAGACTGTGAGTCACACAGCTGAACCATTCAGGGCAGACAGCCTAAGTGTTTCATGACTAATGAAGTGAAATCTTGCATGAATTAGTTTGAATAAAAACCAAAATGTTTTTAGCATCCTTTAAGACTTGATGTTGCCATGATTAGAATAATCACAGATTAATGTTTTTGCGTGATTTCCATCATCTTTGTCGTCTTCCTTTTGCCTCAGATCTATGCTTGTACCCATTGATTGGTTGTTTTGTCACTGAGATGAATTAATTCATGTTTCTGCTGATTAAAATGTTAATGTGTATTCTGTGCAGTGTTGAATTTGGTTTTCTTTTTTTAATCCTTTGCTGATTTTGCACATTCTGTTCAGATGCATTGCAAGTTTTAATAGGAGGTGTAAAAGATTCAGACTGTTCAAATGCATCAATGTGTTTCTCATCTTTGGAGAAACTGTATTGTCAAGACATGAATAAGTACAAAGCATTACAGAATTATTCATGTTATGGGACATCTCAAAGAGTGAAATATTCTGCAGGATAGATTCTTTTTCAAATTTAGCTGCTTTTAGTTGTACAGTTAGAAAAAAGGAAAGAGAAAGGGGGGGTGACATATAGTATAGGTCTCCAGGCAGATATTAGAACCCAGGAGAGCTGCTTTAAAGGTAGAGTCCTCCAAACATGATCAATGGTCTCTAACCCCTGCACTGTCGCAACATCCTTCTGTAAGATTCTTTTGAATAAACGAAACGTGTTTCAAAAAATAAGATCCTTAACATCTATGGTAGGAAAGATCAGCAGTGCATAAGTCTTGTTTGAGAAAAAAGCCTGATCAGTCAGACCGACCTACGGCGCATTTTAGTCATTCTAAATAGGCAGGCCATTGCAAAAAGTTTTAAGTTCTCTTTATATCTTTAGATATAAAAAAAAGTTTAGTATGTATTCATCAAGATCAACAGAGAATAAAATCATGAAAATAAGCCTTAGGTATATTTAGTAATATAAACTAATCTGAAAGCAGAGAGTAACTTGAATATTGTATATCAACAAGGGATAGGAGCTAAGGGGGAACTAAACTCAACACGGATTTTTAAATGAAATGATACCAGTGACAGTCAGCAGGTGAATCAGGAAACTAATTTAACAAAGGAATAGGGAAAACAGTGTCACCATCTCAGAGGAGAATGGACAAGACAGCAGCAGCTTGAATCAACTTGTCACCATTCAGGTATGCAGGATACCATGTCAGAACCAGCATCTTAAAGCTGCAGAAGACACACTTGGGGGCATTTTTTTTAAGCTCAGAAGTGAAGACCCAGGATGCAATTTGCAAGGGCTCACCATAGTTAGAATACGAGATCAGAAAACTGTTGACTGATCCATCAGTTATAGCTGCAAAATTGAGATGGCAGGGTCAGGATGATGAAAACAGGACATGAAAGCATGGACCCATCCAGCCTTGTGTCAGTGATTCGGTTTATCAGCGGTGGTGTACCAGGGAGAAACAAAACAGTTGGTGAACATGCCCCTCTATCACTTTACAGCCAAAGTAACCATTGTCTACCACCACCATAAAGCTCAAATAATGAGATTGCAGACCAGTTAGATCAGGTTTACTGAACAAAAAACACAGCAATGCCGTTTTATTAAATCAAGCTTGACTACGATCGGTCCATATTTGACCCAAGTGCTGCTGTTACAGTGAAAAAAGACAAGAGAGGATGTTTCCCTTTCAGCAGCTTTAGGAGTCTAGGATGAATGTATGTCTGAATTCAGTATAATGGCTGTCTGAATGTAACATCAATTTCTTCAAAAAAAACATTTGTGTGGGGGGGGTGGGGGTTAGTGTGTGAACTTTCCTTTTACACTCTCAGTCGGTTGTGTCTGTTTACACTGCACTGAACAAGGTTGTGGTGGAGCTTTTCTTCTACTGTTGCTGCATGCATGCAGGCTGAGTGATTATTGCAGAGTTAACAAGTCAAAGCCACCAACTGTTGGTTACCTCGAGATGGTGACTCAGCAGCTGTTTTCTTGAATCAAAAACTGCATTACTTGATAATCCGTATTTACTTGACTTTGAATATTTGATTGAAAATACTCTTATCTTTTTTTTATTAACAATACTTACATGGATGAATGAATGAATGAATTAATGAATTAATTAATTCATGTGTTGTTTATGGACAACAGATGAAAAATAGCCCTTTGGCTAATTCTGGGGCATTTACATATTTTTAATTAATGTAAATTGTCCCTAACAACTAATTATATCCTTACTGCTATCTTAACACACTAAACTGAAATAAATCTAAGTGCATCAAAAGCAGTGTGATGCAGCTGTCTGTTATAAATAATGGCCTATTGAAAACAGTGTGTAAGAAGCCATTACAAAAGATCAAGTTTGCTGTCAGCTCCACAGCTAGCAACATCAATCAATGCAGTGGATGTCAAATTGTAATTTGGAAAACATAGAAAATAAACAAAGCAGAGCCTCGCCATTAGCAGACTGACCAATCACGCTTCACTAAGCATTAACAACATCTGTGTCTCAGCTGTGTGTTGGCCCACATCTCCCTCATGCTGCAGCTCAGTTTGTATAGTTCCTGCTAAACATAATTTCAAAGGTTATTTCTATTTAGACCATAACTAGATGAATTTCACAAAGAGATGCTAGGTTATCTTAAAAGATGTGCAAACTGCAAACCTCTCAAAAAGCTCTTTCCTATAAATCTGGATAGTTTCACCGGACATCAGTGCCCACACTTAAAGACTGAATCTTTGACTTTAAGTGAAAAGAAGAGAAGCAGTGCTATGATAAGTGTTTTAATAGAGGTTCTTTACTTAACCAGATTTACTTTAAAAAACCTAAATGAGTGAATAGTTTAGAGTAAGAATATATTACCTGTCCACTGATATGGCAGCCATCGAATATATTGATGAAAACATAGCTGTGATCGGAAAGAAGTTCTGAAATCTACAATAACCCAGGCCGAAGTACCAGTCGTTGTGCAGAGCATAGACAAAGTTGAAAAGGGTGTTAAAGGTTGCCATGGATGCATCCGAAAAGGCTAGGTTGACGATGAAGTAGTTGGTTACGGTCCTCATGCGTCTATGAGCAAGGATGATCCAGATGACTGTGACGTTCCCTGTGATAGACACCAATATTATGAGAGAGTAGGCCATGGCCCACAGAGCCACCTGAGAGGAAGAGTAGGAGGAAGACAAACAGGGGAGGGGAGGAGAGAACTGTCACTAGCATTATCAAAGAGGGAGAAGAAGAGTTTAAGCATTGGTCGTGTTTTGGTAGAGTCCTAATATATCTTCATAAAGTTATTTCATTTTGGTAGTTTACTTGAAAAAGGTAAGCTTGAGTATGTATTTAAGTCAAAGGAACATACAATTATTATTTCTGTTTCATTTCTTGTTTGTCTTTAAGCTGATAAAAATGACAGCATTGGAATATGCTGTGTCCAACACAACAATAGATAGACTGTTGTTTTGACAGCTTTCCAGACCATACAATGTGACACTACAACGGCAAAAACTTGTGCAATTACTATTTGATACCCTGTGCAATAACCTGTTTCTCTACATTATACACATTTTTCTTCCTTTGGCAGATGATTCTTCTTTCATTTTTTAGCTGATGTAACAAGTATATTTCTCCAGTGTGAAATCAATAAAGTAAATCAATAAATCAATCTTACAAAGGGAGGGTAAGCCCCAAAAGTAAATCGTTAAGGAAACTGGCTGGTCAAAGATTGCTAGATAAATGAAGATTAATGAAAAATCAGTGGAAGGAAAAAGTGTAAAGGATAAAGATACAAAGCATCAATAATAATTGAGAAGCAAAGCTCTTTCAAGGGATTCACACAGATTAGTCAGGTAGACTCAGTACTTCTGACACCACCATCAGTACTATACCTAACAATGCATATGAATATATAATTTTCTGTCAACCAACATTTCTTTTTCAATTTTTTTTTTCATTGTTCCCATATACTGTATGTGAGAAACTGTTCTTTGAGTTTTCATTCTCTGTAAGCCATAATCAACATAACAATGTGCCAAAAATCTATATATAATCTGAACTTCTTGAACTGAAGCCCTCTTTTCCTTCCCCACCTGCCAGACTGGCTGCTGGAACTGATTCCCGGTGGTCTCGTTTTCATAGTCCAGCCAGTCAGAGCTCACAGACATTGGCATTAAAGTGGCCTCTGGCTCTCGTTGAAAATGTTTAATAAGACTCTCAGCGTCCATGACTCCCCTTGTTACCTGGTGGCAAAAAAAAAAAAAAAAAAGGAAGGATGACCGTGCTGTGCGTAATAAGAAATAATGAGGGGCGTGCAGACTATTGAGGAGGCTTCATTAGTCAATGAATGGCTTCAGAAATTATTTACAATTCACGTTGTAAACTACCTGTTGCAAAATATGTTAAAAGGATATAAAACTTAAAAGGTTAGTCGGGCATCACATATTTTGTCATTATATTTTAATAAAAATGATCCAAATTGTGATAATAATGATAATACAAATGGAAAAATACAGTTTCTTTGCAACAATGAGCCTCCAGAGTTAATAAAAAAACCATCGTGGCGTAGTCAGATATAAAGATATTTCTTTTTAAATTATTTTTCAAATATCGTTCCTCACCCTTCTTGTAAAATATCACAAGGAAAACAAGAATTACAGCTTTACAAATCCATTTATATTATCCAATTAATGAACAAAGTATCGCCTGCAAGAATAAGCTAACTATCTTAATTTAGTTTTTATTGTCTTACCTCTGTAGTCCGATTATCCCGTGAGCTCTAACTCCAGATGTTTCGGTCCATCGCGGTCAAACATGAAAGCCCAGGTGCTTTATGGACGCTTGGGTCTGACCAAAAACCCATTCATACAATCTTATCCGCCTTCACAGAAACACACGGTTCCTCAGTCTCCCACTTTCTCTCTGCTGGAATGTGTTACGCGCAGTTTTTACGCGCTGCTCCACAGCGAGACGCGCGGACATTTCGACGCAGGAAGACGCGCACCGATCCTTAGGGACAGGGAGGAAGTGTTATCAGTCGGTTTCTAAAGCCTGGATGTGGGTTTAAAATAGCTTTTCAAATGTTTACATAGGTTATATTAGCGCTGTCAGTAGAAAAGGCTTGAGCAAATTTAACCCGTGTTCCAATTCTGATTTTCTCAATCTACAGCTTGGAGGTGGAAAATTGCAATGATGAATGATTTTTCTCATCAAAACAGGTTTCCTGAACATGAAAACTTGGCTATGAACGAGAATACCCTTATAAAGGAAAAAAATATATACATAAAATGAGCCCATTCTAAATCGAAAAGTATTTTTTTTTTTTATTATCATGTCTTTGGATGTGGCGCATCACCAAGGGTAACATCATGAGGCCACAAGACTGAAACAAATAAGTAAATTCTATCTGCTATATGCCCAATTAAGTCTTTAAATGTCCAATAAACATGAAATGGGACCCCACCATCTTTCAATGGTGTTAGGTTTCTGTTTCTGTTATGTTTTTCTTTTGATATTCAGTTTTGCTTTGCTCTTTGTTTTATAGGTTTTTATGGTTTAATTCTTATTTTGTTGTGTTTCTTGGGTTTTTCTTAGTTACTGTCTCAGTCTTGGATCTGTTATGTTTTTCTTTTTAGTGTTCAGTTTTGCTTTACTCCTTGTTTTCTATAGTGTTAGTGGTTTTACTTTTTATTTTACTGTGTTCTCTGGTTTATACTGTTTCAGTCTTGCCTCTGTTATGTTTTTCTTTTGAGTGTTCTGTTTTGCTTTACTCCATGTTTTATTGTGCTAGTGGTTTGATTCTTATTTTGTTTTTTCTGTTCTTAGATTTTTATTTGTTGCCCTCTGCTGCCCTCTTGATTTCTCCTTTTTTCTCTATCTCCTTTCTTGTTTCTGCTCTGCTCACACCTGCTTCTAATCTGCTCATTAGCCCTCTCTTTGTTTCAGTCTCCTACAAATACTCTTTCTGTTCTGTTCTTATTTGCTGGGTCCTCGTATAACCTCATCAGTCTTCCTCCTACTCGTCTCTCTGAGCCTTCCTCCTGGTTACAGTTCTTCCCCTGTTGACTCCAAGGTTTTTTGGTAACGTTTGACTTGAATTTTCTTGTTTCTTTTTTTTTTTTTTTTACTTTGTTTTTGGATTTTCGGTTGCCTGTTTGTTTGGACTTTGTTTTTTCAGTTGTTCGTCATTAAATCTACCTTCTATTCACCTCTGCCTTCCTGCCTCTGCTTTGGGTCAACAATCCTAAACCAAATCCTGACAAATGGTCTCATTTCTTGGCTGATTACATCAGATTTTTAGGTCTCCTTCAAATTTGGCCAACAACTGCATCTTTTATTTTTCCAGACATAAATAACTGCCATTGTTTCCTTCCTGTGGCTTCCTATCCCATGATTCACTGTGGGTCAAAGCAGATTGGTTAAGCAGGGCACTGGCTATAACTGCTATTGAAAATTAACATATTAAAGGTATGGTGGACTTTTCTTTTCTCAGAAATGTAGGAAATAAATGCCAAAGTAAAGACAATCAAAAAGAAGATTCAAAACAAAATGCTAAAAAGTTTTAAGATGTTTTTTTTTTTAAAGAAATATTTTAGCTTTATAAAATGTTAATATCTGCGGTGTCTATTAAAGAAAAGCAGGCTTTTTCATATGTGTCTTGGTGCTGGGCTTCAATCAAAAACTGCTGGAAAATCCATGGCGTGATATTGGCTTGTTTTTTTGTTTTTTTTTTCTTTGGTGGCGGTTCATTGTGCACACCAAAGAAAAGCCTGTAAGAGTGTGCTCTCTACAAGGCACAATTTAATCCTTCTCCTGTATTGACATCATTCTTGGAAGGGTGCTAACAGTAGCCCACCTTGCTATCACTACTCCCAAATCTAATCAACCTGTAGGAATGATTCCAACAACCAGGGACTCACCTACAGGCAGTGGGTATGTGTTGAAGTTTGTGTAGAAGAACAGGAAATGATGTTAATGGACTAGGGCCTATAGGCAAACTGCTAATGCTGCTAATGCCACATCCAAATGAACATGCACACAATTTCAATTCTTGCACGAACCCTCACTAGAAAAGAAAAAGCTATCAGAAGGGGTCTGAATAAGCTCTATTTAGTTTTTTTTTCTTCCTAAAAATGATTACCATGAATTTAAAATCAATTTCAGACTATAAGATATCAATTAATTTAAATTGGCTCCAGCTCTCCTGGAACAAGGCAGCTGACATTCAACACACCTGAGTGGCAACTGAAAACAGACATACTTCAGTCAGATTAACAGGGAATTGTTTGATTTACCGTAACATTAGTGTTGTGCTGGACAGCTGGTATATAAGGAGATTAGTAATTTGCTCCTCTTTAACACCTGCCTGCTTCTACAGTGCAGCTGTTTGACTCACTGATTTGATAAAAAAGTAGAAAACCAAAAGATTGAGATCCAGAGAATATTATCAAATTTGGATTTATATCATAAATAAAAAAACAAAACCTTTTTTTTTCTTTGGAACTTATTTATACAAATAATTCTGAAGGTATATCGTGAGATATTTGACATATCTGGTTAATTAAGAAAATAAAGAACCCTCATGTTCATCTTAAGGACTAATTGTTTGCTTTAATTATAGGTTTCTGTTCTAGCTGCCTATTCTACATGGCCCTCATTTTTTTTTTTTTTTTTTAGTTTTCCTATTTAATTACATTGAGATTATTCATTAAAAAATAATGACAACAAATCTTTATGCTTTTTCTAACACTAAAATGAAGTGTATAAAAAAAGAAAAAGCTTTGCTCTCTTTTTGCGATTCACTCTATCACGTGGTTACTAGGTGACAGGAGTCACACAGAGATTAGGCAAGGAACAGCTAGAAGGACAGACCATGTAAATTTAAGTTACCCAAGAACTTCACATATTTTAGTGGTCTTCAAAGAATCTTTTCTACTGCTGAAATTTTCCAATTTAAAGTTTCCGATTTGCCACTTAATAAAATATTTTGTTTAAAATGTTTACTTGGTAAATAGGACTACATTTGTCAATCTGTAATTAGAAAAATCTAATACGTTGGAATAATCATTCATTTATTAAAATATTAAGCTGACATTGTACTGCATATGAGTGTTTGATTTTGGGTCAAACTTATTTTATGTTTGGATTACTAGAGGGGTGTCACTTAGGGAGCCCAAGGTGCAGGTAAAAAGCGAGTAGAATAATCCATTGACAGAACAGCCATACTGCAAAAACGATCTAAAAATGAGTAAAAATGTCTTAAATCCGGGGTATTTAGCAGGTAAATAAGATGATTTGCCAATGGAATGAGTACTTTTATTTTAATTAATAATAATTAGATAATATGCACTTGAAATAAGAAAATATAATTGTTTTTTTCTTATTTTAAATGTAAATTGTCTTGGTCCATAGGCAAAGTGTCTCGCTTACCTCCTTAATTCAAGAAAAAATGCACTTATTTTAAGAGAAAAAAATGACTGAAGATAAAAAATTTTTGGAGTGCATCGTTTTTCTTTGAGCGAACCCAGAGAGAATCCATACATTCACAGCGAGAACATGTCAAACGGCATGCATCTTGCTGCAATGCAACAGAGCTTCCAACTGTGTGATCAGACGGCCATTTCCTTTGTTAGTTCTTCTTACAAGCATGGTCCCTGAGATGTTCAATTGCATTTGGAGCATCTAAAATTCATAAACAAGAAGTGTATTTAAATTTATTATCTGAGCACATTTCTTTTATTAAAACTGAGTTGTAAAAGAATTAGATTTAGAGAGAAAAAAGTCTCTAGCCCTTTAAAGCCCAATCCAAGAATAAAACAAAACAGAAAATTACTTTTTTTTGGGTTTGAATTCCTTATTTGCCATTTTAACAAAATATGTAAAAAGAAAAAACAGAAATACATTTTTGATATTAATAATTTATTATAAGTCAAGATTATTTTTTGTGTAGTCTTCTACTGGCTGTTATCAGGTATATCTGATTGTGTACAATAGGATTTTGAGCAAAGTTTTTACCATTAAATTATGCAAAAGGTTTCAGATGCAAAATATTTCAGAAACCGTATGTATCAAATATGATACATTTGGCATTATAGGGTTAAAAATATCACTGTATTGCACAGCTCGTTTCTGCGTGTTTCTATATTGCAGCCGTGTAATGTCAGAAAGAGTTTAATAATGGAAAACCATTCATAAGACAAATGAACAAGGAAAACAGAACATCTACCCAGGGAGATTAAAGTCATTGTTTTCTAACCAAACAAAATCACACCAGTGGATCATGACACTTGTCCATTCCAGTAGACTGATAATCTTTTGTTTATCTGAACAATATAGGAAGTTCGTCATTTGTTTAGTGTTAAAGGTAAACATGGGCTGAGAAGCTTGTTATTTTTCAGTGTCAGAAGAATTGTGGGAGTAATCTTTGTACAATGTACAAAGCTCCCTTTATCAGTTCCTATTATGAACGCATTCTAAAATGTCTTTTGTGCTACAATACTCAAAAGGTAAAACAAGGCAGATAGATGAGTCTTGTACTATTTGTGACAGCTATTGTGGTGCTAAAAAAATCTTTAACAAATTCAATTTAGTACTGTCCAGTTTTTGTATGATTATTGCTAAAAAAACATCTTTGGATGATTTTCTGTCATCATTAAATTGTTTGGTTTATAATAATAGTGCTTTTAAACTAGAGATCTCCATCATGTTGGAATTTTGGCTGAGATGTTCTAGCTGCTAAGATGGAATATATGTGGCAAGAGAAAAAAAGGTTTTCTTTGAGGAAAATGTGGATGCCATTCTCAGCATTACTCCATGAAAACAGACTAGACTTTGATGCCATGTTGCATTCCTCTTTGATGGTACCTTCACACAGTATAATATTCCACATCACAGGATGGGAAATAATTCATCTATCCAGAAACAACTTCTTTCTTTGGCCGTTTTATTTCTATTATTTTAACCCACTTTTAATGTTTGGCACTTTTGGTTACTAATTGGAAGAGGCAATCAGATGACAGTTATGAATTGAATCAAGATGCCTAAACATGGACATTGTGTTATGTTAGTTTTTTTTATATTAATGCTGTTATAAAATTTAAATAGAACATTATAAAACATGGATTATCATTTGTTAAAACTCATTCTAAAATAAACAAAACGTTATTTTTATCCTAACACAGTACACTGCTGTGCAGTTGTTTAAGGTCAGTTAGGATCACAAAAATTATTTATATGACTAATTACATGAATAATGAGGTAAATTATTTCTACTACTAAGATGCTTCTTTCTATATCTAGAGTTAGACATAACTGAGGTCTGTAGTTTGCCTTGCTTAAATACGTATTTCTAGCTCTGCCCACAAATGTTTTAATCCTTTGAAACCCTGAAAGACCAGGGTGCAGACCAGGAAGCAGAGCTGTAGTTTAACACACCTCTCTGCAGCTTCTCTACTGTTACCCACTCATTAGCCCATCTATGTAGGTTCTTACCCACAACCAAAATCAAATAAATTTGAAAAATATCCTAAAGGACAAAAATCATGATGATCTAATTAAAATGAAAAAAGGTGGAAAAAAATGTGGTTTATCCAACACAAGATCTATAGATCTATAGTTTGTTGGTTGATGACTTGAACTGTGATAACACAATTGATTTATGAGTTATAGTGTGCAAGACCCATGTAGGGAGGCGTTAGTCATCGACGTGGCCGACCCAGGTTTGAATCTATCAGCCCACTGTACAGAAAACGAGCCACTAGTGCCGTTGAAAAAAAAAAAGAGAATTGATTTCCAGTGTTATGCTGATAATAGTCAGATATCTTTGTCAATACATCCTGATGAAACTAACCCGTTAAATACACTACAGGCACACTTGAAGGCATAAAAAACTTTGATGACTCTTAACTTTCTTTTTTTGATTACAGACACAACAAAAGTTATTGTTTTGGACTAGAGTCTTTGAAAGAGAAGCTAATTATTCAGCCAGTTTGGATCAATTGGATGCCTCTTTGTTATAATTTACTCTTAAAAAGCGCATCTTTTATTGTACATAGTAAAGTGATTCAAAACCCTGTTCTCTAGTATTCATCTAGAATGAATACTAATTAGTTCCTTTTTTACCATGTCTAATCCATTCATAAACAAAACTGAGTCCATCTTTTAAGAGTTCTGTCATCTAAACAACGTGACAGGAGAAAAAACTCGAAGAATGTTTGGAGAGGAAGTGGGAAAATGGAAGAGACGAATTTGATAAGATGACTTCGAAAACGGCCATGAAATTGTTCTCTGCCAGGTAATTCTTTGTATTTCATCATTAATTTACTACTAATAGATGTACCTTTGACATAATGAGTGCAGAAATTAATAAATGTTAGCACTTTAAGTTTAAAATTTCATAAGTGTAATTGGTGTCATTTTTTATTACTAAATCAGTATTGACCAGATATTAGTTTAGATATAGTTAATTAACCAATAACATTGTCAATACTGTCAGTAATTTGATCCATCCATCCATCCATCCATCCATCCATCCATCCATCCATCCATCCATCCATCCATCCATCCATCCATCCATCCATCCATCCATCCATCCATCCATCCATCCATCCATCCATCCATTGTCTGCACCAGATTATTCTTGGGACCCTCATTCGGGAATTTGAAATGAAATGAGATTTATTTTGAACATGATACAAATATAAAAAATAAAAAAAATAGTGCACAGTAACAAGAAGTGCATAAAAAAGAAGAGAAAAATACAGATATTTGTTTCCATTAACATATCATGCTCAAAAATGGGGTAGGAAGAAGTAAAAACTTATTAACTCCTACCCCCTAAACACATAAAAACTTAAAAAAAGGGAAAAAATCAAAGTCAAGTGAAAGTCAAAATGGCAGTCATCAGCAGTTACTAATATTTACCTAAAACATTTTCCTTTTTATGCTGGTTTGTCTTTTCAAACCCTTACACCAAGTTGTTATCTGTAATACACACATTTTTGCTTTCTCTCACTCATATGTCTATCTCTATTGAAAATGACCTCCTTATATTTTCTATTGAATTGTATTAAACTATTGCTTTGTTTAAAATCTTCATTTAAGTTGTTCCATAACTTTACACCTTTAATTGAAATACAGAAGCTTTTTCTTGTTGTTCGCAACTTGCGCATCTTTAAGTTTGAGTAACCCCTTAAATTATACCCGACTTCTCTTTCAGAAAACATGCTCTGTATGTGCTCAGGTAACAACTTTTTAGATACTTTGAACATAAATTGAGCCATTTTAAATTCTACAAGCTCGTCAAATTGGAGAATTCTGGATTTTTTGAAGAGTGGGTTTGTATGCTCATAATAACCAACATTATGGATTATTCTAATGGCTCGTTTCTGTAGGATGGTTACCGGATGTAAAGAGCTCTTGTAATTAACTCCCCACACTTCACAGCAATATGATAGATATGGTAAAATCTGAGAATTATATAGGATATGAAGTGATTCAGCATTCAATACATGTCTAGCTCTAGCCAATATAGATATGCTTCTACTAAGTTTACCCTGTAAATGTTTAATATGAGGTTTCCAACTGATTTTGTCATCTATTATTATGCCGAGAAACTTATTAGCAAATACCCTTTCTAAAGTTACGTCCTCTATTTGAACTTGGATTTCAGTATTTTTGTAACAGTTCCCAAAAACCATGATTTTTGTCTTGTCCAAATTTAATGATAATTTATTATTGTCAAACCATATCTTTAACTTACTAATCTCTGAGGTGACTGTTGAGAGGAGATGTTCTAAATTGTCGCCAGAGACTAGAATATTTGTGTCATCAGCGAATAAGATAAATTTTAATACATTGGACACTTTACTGATATCATTTATATAGAAATTAAATAAGACTGGTCCTAATACTGATCCTTGTGGTACTCCACAGACAGTCTCCTGCCAGTCAGATTCCACATCTCCCAGTTTCACAAATTGTTTCCGGCTCTTTAAATAACTCCTCATCCAGTCCAAAACTACTCCCCTAATTCCATAGAGTTCTAATTTTTTAAGTAGAATTTCATGATTTATTGTATCAAAGGCTTTCTTTAGATCTATAAATATCGCTATTGCCATTTTCTTACTATCTGTTGCATTGGTTATTTCTTCTATTAAGTCAGTTAAGGCCAGCGATGTTGACCGGTTTGCTCTGAATCCACATTGATTGCTGTTAAGTAACGAATGTTTTTCTATAAATTGTTCCACTCTTTTCTTAAAGAGTTTTTCCAGGATTTTAGAAAATTGTGGGAGAAGAGAGACAGGCCTGTAGTTAGTGAAGAGGTGCTTATTGCCAGTTTTATACATTGGTTTGACCTTAGCTATTTTCATTTTGTTGGAAAATGATCCCGTTTGAAATGATAGATTGCAGATATAAGTTAATGGTTTAGCGATTCCTTTGATTACTATTTTAATAGTTTTCATGTCCAGATCTTCACAGTCAGTGGATGTTTTATTTTTACATTTATTCACAATGTCTATGATTTCTTCTTCTAATACAGGGTTGAGATAGAAGGAGCTGGAATTATTCTCAATTTGATATTGCTGAGTTGCAGTTGTTATAGTCGTTATTTTTCCTGCTAATTGAGGTCCTATATTAACAAAATAACTATTGAATTTATTGACGACACTTTTCAAATCAGTAATATTCCATTCATTCTCTATAAAATAGTGTGGATAGTTATTATTGTTAGAAGATTTCCTAATAACTCTATTTAAAATGTTCCATGTTTCCTGGGGAATCTGGGGAGACAGTACAGATCCCCAGGGCTAAAGGGCAAAATGCTCCATGGACACTACAGACAACCATGCATATAAAGTTATGTCTAAGGGGAGGTTTTACCTAAAGGAGGCCAGTTTATCTAACACTCATTTTTATGGACTGTGGGAGAATAGGAGCCAAGGATGCCCGGGGGGAAAATCTAAACTTATCAGAAAAGAATCTTGACCAGAATTTTAAACCCCAGACATTCTTACTGCAAGATAAAAATGCACCAGTGCACCCACAGGCAACCCATCTTAGAATTCTAAAAGTGTTAAATCATGGAAAATGCACAAAATAAACAACAACAAAAATGTATTTCAGTGCCTGACAAATAAACCTTCCTGAAATACATTTTCCTTCCTACAGATTTATTTGTGAGAATCTAAGAGGCTGGATGATATCTAATCATTAGAGTAAAGGATGGCAAATACCTGCAGACTCTCATTTTTGCTGAAATTGTATGAACTCTCTTCTTTACCGTGTTTTTGATGATGGTTGTCAGTCACACTGCTAAAAAGATCTAGAAATAAGTAAAACATTTCTTAAACTAATTGTCTGTACTTTAATTTCAGTAGGTAAATAAGATGATTTCTCTATTTACCTGTTTGGAAGTATTTTTACTCTTAAAATAAGATAATTAGATAATATGCACTTGAAATTAGACAATGCAATTGTTTTTTCCTATTTTAAATGTAAATTGTCTTTCTAGTTCCAGGGGCAAATGGTCTTACTTCCTCCTCAATTCAAAATGCACTTATTTTAAGAAACAATTACTTATTTATATTACATTTTTTTGCAGTGCATATTTTAAGTTTTGACATATTTTTTCTTAGCTTAGTTTTTTTTTTTTTAAACAACCAAGAACATTATTATTATTTTATTTATTGCTTTTATTACCTTTGTGTATTTTTTCTACCAAGTTAAAGTATGACACACACATGTTTGATCATGACGCAAGAATCAAAGTACCAGGACAAAAGATACTTTATTATTTATCTCCTTAGTCCATCATTTGTATGGCACCACTACTGCAGAAACATTTTTCATATTGATACATAAAAACTGATTTGGTAAAAATATGCTTTATCCCTGAGTGTCTTTCTTTTACCAGTCATGATATGTAACTTTGACTCTGTCAATCTATGTATGGTTTTGTTCCAACTCCAAAGGGTCACAAATATGTAAGTCAGAAAAAAGCCTCTCAGAAGCAAAACTGGGATCCAAATGAGAGTCAACTTTGAAGATGGGAACAGATATTCTATGAATACTGAGTGCTCACATAATGATGGTGTAATGGCCACTGAATGGCTTGTTGTGGATCATAGCGCTGCAGCTAGAGTGATGCCATCTCACAAAATGGTCTCTAGTATGTATTGGTGTCCTGCAGAGCAAACAGCGGGTAGACTCTGATGGTAGCCGTGCCTTTACACTTCTACTCCTTTGGTTTTTTGTGTTTTCTTTTACCACAATTGTCACCAAACTGCCACTTATCTGTAATTCCTCAGGTTGGCTCTTTTCCACAAACTAAAAGCTGATGCATGGTTTTACACTGAAGAGAAGGGAGACAGGCTGATTTTAATGACTTAACTTTTTCTCTCTGTGTATACAGCATGTGCAGCATGTGGACACTTTCACATGAGCTGCAGGACCAAGGCCAACATACAGAGAGCAGAAAAGAAAAATTCAAGCTTTTCTGCTTTGTAGAACTCATTGAGTTTAAGGTTGGTGGGGATGTGAAACCAAATGTTGAACATTTAAGGACAACATCTTGTTCCAATCTGTTGCGGACACATTTTAAAGGTGATTCTATTTGTTTTCTGTTACAAGCTGACAAAAATGGTCCTCTGCTGTTGCAGCCCATCTGCTTCAATGTCTCAGGAGATGAATGAACAAAAATGCCATACGATAAATTTTGACTCTGTTAAAGTCACTTTCTTCCCCATTCTGTCGACCACTTTGACCTTCAGTAAGCCATTTTGGCACATCATGAAGCAAAATGCCAATTTTCTGTGCGTTTAAAAATTGAACAGGTGTAAATACATAGCTTACTTCTACCAGGGTATATGATCAAACTGATAACCTGGAAAAAATTTTATCTCTTTAATGATACATGTTGACAGCAAATTGAAGGAGATTTGAGGGGACAGAAACCCCAGATGGGCAAAGAAAAAGCAGCACATCACCTCTCAGGGGCAAAAGACCAAGGGCCCCTCTATACAATCAGCATGGAAGAGTTCTATCCAGCTTATTTCTTTGAGGGATTCAAACTGTTTTTATTCCATTATTAATCTTAAAAAGAACATGATGAGTTAAATAAAACTAATCAGAATAAATGAATATTTTAAAAATAAAAAAAAATCACAATAATTTTACATTGATTCTAAAAACCCCTTTAGGCAAAGAAAAATATAACAACAAAACAACCAAAAACCCTCAAAACTAGGACGCTATCGAATTAATGTGTTTTCTGACTTGAGTTAACCCCTATTTATATATTAGAATCCTTATAACATTTGCTGCCAACCTGTACATGGAAATAGCAGGAGTTTATTATTATTTTTTTTTTCTTTCATAGACTACATTTAATTTTTAGGTAATCTTCAAAATTACCCCCCCAAAAAATAAATCAAAACACCGAAAGATGGGCCTGACTTCAATTAAGATGTGTAAATTATGAGTTTTTCTTGTGGAGTTGATTTTCATAAATTAGTAAGGTCTACTCTACTCTCACACCTGTAGAAGCGTAGGCAGAACATTTTTATAAGGGTGGCCAGGCAATAACTGAGGGGTGGCTGAAAGCGGATACGCGCCAGAACCTCAGGGTCAATCTACACTGTTCCAATAAGACAATTAACAAGCAAAACATCCATATTTTCTAAATAAAGACAAACTATACTTTCCTACAGTCTTTGATAACAAGTATACGCATATATTTAAACATCCACGCTTTCTAAATAAAAGGTGTAGTGGATAAAATTCTTTCAGTTTTGAGTTCTGGGGTGTAAATCTTTTTCATTGTCATTACTTACATACTTGTATCAATAAACATTCTGCATAAAGTTGGCATTAACAAGCACTAATATTTACATAAATTGATTATTTGATACGTTTTTTATTAAAATAGTTATTTATCTATGATTTCACTCAAGACTCCTAGATGACTTGCAGAGACACATTTTCTCTTTACAGCATATAACACAAAATCTAGTTCTGAAAAGAGCATGAATTCTGTATTTATCATATTTGATGTTAGTATATTGATGTGTATGATTAACCAAAATCTTTTTAAACGTTTATATAATATTCCACTTGAGGGTATTACTGCTGCCACTGTCTGTATTAGAGGGAAAACATGGTGGGGTGGACAAAGGGGTGGCCATGGCCACCCTTAGCCCCCCATCTAGCTCCGCCCCTGCATACCTGCATTTCAGCCCTTTACGACCACTCAATGCACGCGCGCCTACAGGTGTGGCAACGATGTACACCCGGAAGTGAGCTTTTGTCAACAGAATCGACAGCCGCTCGGACTGCACACGCTCTATAGGCTACTCTATGACAGAATGGCTGGAGGAAGCGGAGAGTCTAGCCACTGTAAAAGATTTTCTTACACGTTTCTGAAATTCCTCCTGGCCTTCTACGCCTGCGTCTTTTGGGTGAGTGTGGCCGTTTTTTATCTAAATTAACTTAACTGTCTACCTGGAGAGACGCGTTTCTTACTATGTGCGCTCAAATCGAAAGGAAATAGCAGGGGTTTATGTAGTTGCCTATAAATTAAACTTCCAAGTGTTTTATGAGATTCGAGCTTTTATTTTCTTTGCTTGTGGAGTAACGATATCAGAGATTTAGTATTTCACCTGTTGGCCACACCTTCCTCTGCTCACCTTTACTCTAAAAACTGCCGCTTTGGATAAACAGGAAAACAGTCTGTCACTGTCTGATTAGCGCGTGATCTGTATGGAAGCAAACCATAGTATGGAAGCAAATCGTTACCATATTTCAAATGAAAAGCATTTTCATAAATACTTATTCATTTTAGAATGTGGCTGTGTTGTTTGACTCATAAATGAAATTAGTAATCAATCATCCTGTTTGCATTTTCATTTTCTTCTTTAACAATGCTCAATATTTTACTCAATTAAAATGAGAAAGGAAAAGACATTTGAGATTTATTTTTTCAAAATGTACCCCAGCAAATACATTTTATTTTGAAATCTAAAATTTGAAAATGAAAAAGCATTTCCAGAACTGTTTTTTCATTTTAAGAATGTGCCTGCATTATTTGACTCCTAAATTAAATTGGTAATCAATCATCTTATTTGCATTTGTATTTTCTTCTTTAAGACTGCACATTCTATGCCATAATCAAAGAGAAAACACAGCGGACATTACTTTTTCGGTTTTCGTGGTCTGGGGCAAAGTACTCTCTATAACTCGAAAACTAAAAAGCATTCTGAGCGGCTGGCGCAGCAGAGTGACGTTAGCAGCCGTTCTTCCTCAGGTCTTTGCTGAACGGGCTATCCATCTTGTTCGGTAGGGGGCGCTGTGCATGTCTGCATTGCATTACATTGTAATCGTGCGGACGGGAAACTTAGGAACAGTCGGTGTTGTCACAGGTTCTTAAGAAGCAGGCACTTGCTCTAAAGCAGCAGTGGCCTCCCTCAGTAGTTCTGCCACTGTTTTGGTCATTGTGGTCGTTCAGTATGTCAACCAGTTTCCTGCATTTCTGAAAATGCTTTTTCATTTGAAATATGGTAACGATTTGCTTCCATAGATCTGATCAGTCGATTCTGATAAATAGAATTTAATCTAATTTGCTCAACAGCTCAATATGTAATTGATTATTGATCCTTTATGTCAGAGTTCCCAAACCTTTTTGACTTGTGTTCCCCATTGGGCATTTTGTCTTACAGTGAGTTCCCCTCTCAGTCAAAAGTATTGATGGTTGTCTAAAAGTGTAACTTAAAATAACTGAAATGAATACTATTTTAGTTAATCTTTTAATTTGAGCATTTAATTTTATTTATAAAATAAAACATAAATATGTTGCCTGCAATTCAGTAATGAATCAAATTAAATACAAAAATAAAATCATGTTATAAACCGCTATTAATAAAACTGGAGCTCACTCCCTTATAATCACATTTAAAATTGATGAAATGCAGGGCCGTAGATAGATGGGGGACCAAGGGTGGCCATATCATTGCCCAACCCCCACCCCATACAGATGGTGGCAGCAGTAATACTCTCAAATTTTCGTTTAAATTTTTCATATATTACTTACTATTTTTTCCATGTATTCATAATTTCTTCACGACAAAAACATTTTGGTTAATTATACACATCAATATACTAACATCAAAGATGATAAGTACAGAATTCATGATCTTTTCAGAACTAGATTTTGTGTGTTATTGGGTAAAGAGAAAATTATGTGTCTCTGCATTCATCTTCAGTGAAATCATGATAACTATTTTGATAAATATTTAAATTAAATAATCAATTATTGTAGACATTAGTACTTGCAAATATCAATTTTATGCAGAATTATTATTGATAAAAGTAAGTAAGTAATGACAATGGAAAAGATGTTTGCGCCAGAACTCAAACCTGAAAGTATTGTATCCACTATACCCTTTATTTAGAAAGCTTGGATGTTTAAATATATGCGTCTATTTGTTAGCAAAGGCTGTAGGAAAGTATAGTTTGTCTTATCTTTGGCTTAACCCTGAGGTTCTGGCGTCTATCCACTTTCGGCCACCCCTCAGTGTATATTGGTTATTGCCTGGCCACCCTTATTAAAAATTTCTGGCTACGCCTCTGATGGATTGGGAAAAAAATAAAAATAAAATAAACGGAACAAAAATTATAGTCAGATAGACTTAATTAGTTTTACTTTTTTTCATCAAATCACCTGAGCTGCTTTCATGAGCTCCATTGCTCAGTGTGAAAAAACAGCTGATACCAGGCTGTTCTCTACATCCAGTCTGTTTTTCTGCTTGGTTTGGATGTGTGTTAAAGTTGAAGGTGAACTCAAACATATAAGCAAAACGTACTTTGTGATTTTATTTTTGTTTTTTTATTGGGTCCTCATAAAGCAAAACAGACACCTGACTACTTACATGTTATTTCTCCGCTGTCATGACTTTAAGGACTGGCTGGTTTTGGTAAATGCTATCTCAGAGAGCTGACCACATGCATTACATGACACAGTGCTGATGGTATTATTGATCCCACAGAGCCTTGGCCACAATAATACCACAAGCATTACATGACACAGTGCTGATGCTATTATTGTGGCCAAGGCTTTGTGGGATCCTCACAACTATTTTAAAGATCTTCTTCAATTTCTTATCATTTGGAAACCTCTGATAATAATTGCTGTGTGTTATGCAGTTTATATCTCACAATTTCTAATAAAATGGCCAATTGTTTTCATAATTCTATTTGAAAAGTGAAAAGTTTTAAAACTGAGTAATCTACATCAGGCAGAGGTAGTAAAAGTACAAATCCTTTGTTATCTTAAGTAGAAATTTCTGCTATTTATACTTTACTGGAGTAATAATTTGTTTTAGACAATTTTTCACTTCTTCTCCTTACAATTTTTTTTTCTTTTTGCAATTATCTATACTTTCTTCTCCTTACATTTTAAAAATAGGCTAAATAGTTTTGTTTTATTTGAGCTCATTTATGTTATGGCCTATTGGTATTTAAAATAAGATAAAAACCTTAAAAATAATTAGCTTCACCCAGACAGTTAATTTCAAATTGATGCAAAGTTAAATTGGACATGGGTACTATTTTTTATAAAACTTAAGTATAAGGAAGTTATCATCCAGAATTGTAGAGAAATGTTCCTTTAATAGGGTAGGGTTGTAAATAATCTGTCCTTAACATTATTTTTACTTTTATACTTTAAGCAGTTTTAAAAATACTGCTTTTACAATGTTTACTTGAGTAAATAGCTTCTGTTGATACTCTAACTTCTAACAGTAGAATTTCTACTTGTACTTGAGTTATAAACATTAATACTTTTGCCAATTCTGATATTAGGTGTTCATTTATTCCAGTTTTGGTTAATATGATGCACATCTGTTAAAAAAAAAAACCTAAATTAAAGTGCTCTAAAAATAGAAAAAAGAAGATGTAAAGTTCACCCTGAGAAAACAATACCATGTGTTCCCTAGGAAAGAAACAGAGGGCAACTGAGCCATTGCTCCTACCATTGCCATTTGGACTTTTTTTTTGTGCATTATTCAAATGCAACAGAATTATTTTTGCTATCAATGATGGCTAAACTAAACAGAGAATAGCTAAGCTTAAAGTTGTAAAGCCAAATTGTCATCTATAGTTGAAGAATTCATTTGCAAAACAGATAAAACACAATTTTTGAAAAAAAGGAGAAAAAAAAATAGCTGAGGCATCTAATTTACTCTTTGCTTGGCGCTGCTTATAAAAAGTACTGTGGTGTGAAAAAGTGTCTGAACTTTGCACTTAAGTGTTTCGGAACATCAAACCAATTTAAAACCGTAGTCAAGGACAACACAAGTAAACACAAAATGCAATTTGTAAATGAAGGTGTTTATTATTAAAGGAGAAAAAAATCCAAACCATCATGGCCCTGTGTGAAAAAGTAATTGCCCCCTAAACCTAATAACTGGTTGGGCCACCCTTAGCAGCAACAACTGCAACCAAGCATTTGCGATAACTTGCAATGAGTCTTTTAAAGCGTTCTGGAGGAATTTTGGCCCACTCATCTTTGCAGAATTGTTCTACTTCAGTTACATTAGAGTTTTTTTTTTTTTTTTAGCATGAATGGCCTTTTTAAGGTCATATCACAACATCTCAATAGGATTCAGGTCAGGACTTTGGCTAGGCCACTCCAAAGTCTTCATTTTGTTTTTCTTCAGCCATTCAGTGGTGGACTTGCTGGTGTGTTTAGGATCATTGTCCTGCTGCAGAACCCAAGTTCGTTTCAGCTTGAGTTCACAAACAGAAGGTTGGACATTCTCCTTCAGGATCTTTTGGTAGACAGCAGAATTCATAGTTTAATTTATCACAACAAGTCTTCCAGGTCCTGACGCAGCAAAACAGCCCCAGACCATCACACTACCACCATCATATTTTACTGTTGGTATAATGTTCTTTTTCTGAAATGGAGTCTTCCTTTTCCGCCAGATGTAATGGGACACACACCTTCCAAAGAGTTCCACTTTTGTCTCATTGGTCCAAAGAATATTTTCCCAAAAGTCTTGGGGATCATCAAGATGTGTTTTGGAAAAATTGAGACGAGCTTTAATGTTCTTTTTGCTCAGCAGTGGTTTTCTTCTTGGAACTCTGTCATGCAGGCCAAATTTTTCCCAGTCTTTTTCTGATGGTGGAGGCATAAACGCTGAGCTTAACTGAGGCAAGTGAGGCCTGCAGTTCTTTGGACATTATTGTGGGGTCTTTTGTGACCTCTTAGGTGAGTCGTGGCTGTGCTCTTGGGGTAATTTTGGGCGGCCGGCCACTCCTGGGAAGGTTCACCTCTGTTCCATGTCTTCGCCATTTGTGGATAATGGCTCTCACTGTGGTTCGCTGGATTCCCAAAGCTGGAAATGGCTTTATAACCCTTTCCAGACTTATAGATCTTAATTACTTTCTTTCTCAATTGTTCCTGAATTTCTTTGGATCTCGGCATAATGTGTAGCTTTTACGTATCTTTTGATTGAAAACAGGTGTGGCAATAATCAGGCCTGGGTGTGGCTGGAGAAATTAAACTCGGGTGTTAAAAACCACAGTTGTAGTATATTTTAACGAGGGGGGACAATCACTTTTTCACACAGGACCATGATGGTTTGGATTTTTTTTCTCCTTTAATAATAAACACCTTCATTTACAAATTGCATGTTGTGTTTACTTGTGTTGTCCTTGAATATGGTTTAAATTGGTTTGATGTTCTGAAACACTTAAGTGTGACAAACATGCAAAACAACAGGAAATGAGGAAGGGGGCAAACACTTTTTCACACCACGGTATGTTTTTTTATTCTATTTATAAAAACAGAGTTATCTGTTTTTGCAAATGAACTCTTCGGTTGTAAAACAGGATTTAAGCCAAACTTTGGGATGTAAAGGTAGTTTTGATAGACTATTATATTTGTATAATGATTAATGGTGTATAAAGAGACACCAATATTATCCATATAAATGTTGTTTAGATAAAGTAAGGCCTCGGGTAATTATTTAATTGCCTTTATGCCACAAGTGTCTTGCAAGTGAATTGTGCTATATAAATAAACTCGCCTTGCCTCATGTGGCTTGTTTTCAGCTGTCATCATATATCATTGAATTCCCCCTCTTTCCCTTTAATAGTATTTATTTTCCCCAACATAGTCAGCGCTGCAGCTGGGTTATCTGATAGAAAGAATAACAGTTTATATTTGTAACAGCAGATGTGTGATTGACGCTCCAGTTAAAAACTACTTATTTGTTTCGAAATCCTTTTGGCATGGGAAAACAGAGGAGTAGGAGGGAGGGAGCACAGTGGGTGGAGGAGAAGGTTCATTATAGAGATTGAATGCTGCACTGATAGTGGGAGGAGAGGCAAATTATTGAGCTGCATTTACTTTGCTTCCACAGGTTGCTGATCTTTAAAAAGAAGTAATTTTGTATTCAGGCTGTGAGAAGAATGCAGTTAATCGAAAGAATTATGAGCGGGTTTGGTTGTGTTGTTTCATTTCCGAGAAAGCGTAGACATCCGCACTGTGCTGCATTGATTAGAAGTGAAATAAGTTCAGCTTCTCTTTTATTTTAATGAATGTTGTACTGTGTTTTAACTTTCTTGAACATTTTTTAAACAATGAAAAACTCTGGAAGAATAATCACATGCAATAAGCAATGATCTAGAAGTTTGTAGGAAAGACTTGCAGCTCTCTAGAATGTTTTTAATTTGCACAAACCTGTCTGGCTTGTTTAGATCCTCATTCTCGGTATTGTAGAACAGGATGTGTCTTGCCTGATTATAAGCCTCTGAGATTGTAAACAGGTCAGTCATCTGCCCCTTATGGTGGCTAAACAATGACCAAAGGCTGATGAGTTACATCCTGTATGCTTAGGTCAAAGAATTCATCAACAATAGGGCGATTCAGGGTATAAACTGGCTAAATATAAAAATGTTGCTGATGACGTTCAAGCAGGAATTAAAACTTAGCATTTAGTTAATGGGAAGACAACATGTCATGGTTCATTTTCTGCGCAAATGACGGACATTAGGTTTAATCTGTTTTGTAAAGATGGTTTTAAATTATTTCTAGTCATAGTTGTAATGGGTATCTAGTGTTTAAATACTGTTATTTTCTTATTTTGTCTGCTGCACAAGGCTACAGGTCTCTCTTCTTCTGTTTCTCTTTAAAACATTGTCAGTGTTCATGCTACATTTGTTAAATTCTAGAAATATTATTATAAAGTTTATAGATTCATTACCCATAGAGAGATGTGTTTCAAGTGTAAAGTCCTGGAACCTTCTTGCTCCAGGCCACTGAGATTATTTCAGGTTTGAGAGGATTGTGAAGCATATTCCACTAAAATGTTAGAAACAGCTGTTTGATTCCTTGCAATAAGCATCCAACCCCCAGAGTTGGATGAAATCTCAGAACAATGTTAGCTTGGCAGTGGAAGAAAGGACTGGATGGCTGCCAGTTGGTCCAAATTCCTCTTTTCAGATGAAAGTAAATAATTTAATTTGTAAGACTTGGGTCCTAGAGTCTATAAGAAGTGTGAAGTGAGTGAAATGTATACAGTCTACTGTTGGTCCTCTGTGTTTTATGATGTTCAAATACATTTTAAAGTGCGGTATTCCTCCTTCTGCTGATAAGCTTTATCACCATTTTCCAGCCTGATGTGTTTCCTGGCATGCTTCTATCAACACCTGCTTTAAATAATGAACCTACTTGATTTGCAAGAAACTGGCCTGAGCTAAAGCTCACAGTCAGTGGTGTATCATCAGCATGAGGATGACTTCACTGAAGCTCCACCAAGTTTAAAGATGAACAGTCCTTTTAGCATAAAGTATAATACCATGCTGACATTACACATGCAAACAGACCACTATGATGTCGGAGTGAGGCCGCCTACTGAGCTATACGCAGGGAACGGACAAGAGATCAAAACTTCCCCTATAACTTTGCACACGATCATAACGCAAGTCAGTGCTTCACATTTTAAAATAATAATAGGCTTTTTTACATTTGGATTTTCATTATTTAGGACTATGTGTTATAAAAAAAGCACGATTCAAGCTTTTGTTTCATCAAGATGAAAAACTTTTTTTTTTTAAATCACTCATATACTGTATCACTCTGCTTATAAACATTTAATTTAGCAATATGTATTAAGTGTGGGGAAAAAAAAGAGGATTTGGATCCCTAAACTGTCTTTTAGCACTTTTAAACAAATTGTAAGCACATAGACTGTCTTTCATTAAATAAGAATGTTAAGACAATTATCTATAGAGACGATTTAATTTTACACCATGCATTCTTATCGTCTTTTCATGGCTTTGAAACAGTCACCAAACAAAATAAATGGAACCAGAAAAAGTAGCTGTCACAGATTAGAAAGTCTGTAAGTATATTTGGATGAATTATGTGTTGTAAATATGACTTGCACTACTGATGACTGAGTAAAAGTACTGATGTTTTATTAATCATTTCATTAACAGAATACTTTTCCAAAAGCCACGTTTTCTGCTCATGCAAATGAGAGAAGTCTAATATTGGGTTACTGCCTTGATAACTTTGTTTACTTTGCACAACAGAGTCCACCTCTCAATCATGTGGCCAGCTCCAGTATGTGGAGGGGTTTGAACTCTGGACCACTGTATTCCTTAGTTCCGTAGTTTTTTCTGGTTTAAATAACTAAAACACAACAAAAAACAAAGGGTTGGACTCAGATCTGCTTTTGAGATTCTAGTTCTGCTCTATGCTTTCAAGACATAGCATTTCAAAGATGTTTTAGCTGTTGTGCGATGTAACCATGGCCTGCTTCCTTTATATCAGCCATCCACAGCTTTAGGTGCACACAGAGACACAGGCCTTCCTGTTGCACTGTAGTTTATACCACTAAGGTAAAATCTAAGGCTTAAGTATGTGTCCATTGTCTTTATTTCTGAGGTATGATTATAAACAGTGTTTGAACATGGATCATGTTTTACAGCATTCCTCTTTAAAGAGGTTTGACCTGTTTTACGTTGCTAAAAAGTGTTGATGCTCATCTAGAAGATAGTTCTCCTGTAATATTACTCTAACATTTGTGACCTTTGATGGAAGTTGCTGTGTCCACTTCTAAATGCTCTAAATGGTATTATCTCCTCCCTTCTAAGAGGGAGTAGATCAGTGGTGAGCGACACTTCAGCTACACACCATGACAGATGGTGAGTGGGGACATCTAAGGAAAGGACATCATGGTGTATTTTAGGGTTTTTCATGCATGTCTTTCAGAGTTTCTAGGAATCCTGAATGAAATGCATGAAAAAACTTTTTTTCTTCCCCCCCGGATTGCTTTACCCTCTGTCTCTCAAGTGTTCCTTTTCTAAAATAAATAACTTCAAAAGCTAAGAGATATACCAAGGATTTGAGATTAACATTTTTTTTTTATCTCGAGCTTCTGCATCTTACCAAATGTCCTAAAAAATTCACTCTGTTTGCCAATATTATGTCTTTGTTTACTAATTATTTAGGACTAAGCACAGGTGGGTTACCTATATAGCAAAAAATACCTGGATTTAAAATAATGATTTCTTTATACCGCTCTTTTTATTGAGATGTAGTTCCTGAGTGATTTGTTTTTTTTTTGTTTTTTTTTGATGATGAAATACGACTAGATTTACACAATTCTTTCCCTCTTAAACTTGCTCTGCACTGCTGGTCAACTTGTTACTTTAAATTTCATTTAATTTTATCGGAAAACATCAATACCACTTCTAGCTTTTCCCTTCTTGGGCTCTTCAGATACTCATTGATTTTTATCTTCTAGAATAACGGACTAAAAAACTTTTTCATGTTGCGACAGTAGCTAGTAGAGATGCACTGATCCAATACCTGGATCGGATATTGGAGATTTGATATCGGATATCAAAGAGCCAATCCAGTGCACTTTACGTCTTGCACTTTAATTCTTTCTTTTTGCTGATAATTTGTTGATAAATAACATAATGTACATTTATATCTGTTCAATCATCATTCTAATGGTGACAATATCATTAAACCGCAAATTGAGAGGTATGATCAGCATGTGTGTTAAAAAGCCAGTGTTGGGCATGTTACTTTGAAAAGTAATTAGTTATAGTTACTAGTTACTTCTCCCAAAAAGTAACTGAGTTACTCCACAATAAAAGTAACTAGCTACTACTAAAAGTAACTTTTGCATTTCTCGTCCCCATAATCCTCACCACCCAGCCCCCACCTTCTCGCCGTGTGTTTCGAAAGCCAGCTGAATAGAGTGGATGACAAAGACAAGTACCTGCAGAGAGTTTTGCATTTATTGCAACTCAACGTAAATGACATCAGGGGGGACGCTATCTGACGGGGCTATAAACCCTGTTAGATAGCGTTCCCCAAGTCTAACATGGGGGACTAGAACAGCAAATAAGGTTAATAATCTAAGCACTCTGGAGTAAAGAGGTTGAGGTATGTCTGTTCTTAGCCTCACAGGCTCCAAACGAGAGCTCATGAGAGATACGAATGAGTTACACAGCTTCCTTCATGGCATGAAGAGGAGGACTGTTGTTTTGAGGAGATCCATTTGGCCAGTGAAAGATATACATTAACCTAACAGATAATGGCCTTGATGAACTCCAGTTGTTTTTCCTCCAAATGTTCAAGTGTGAGAAAGCTCTTTATGCAGTGGGTGGGTTGGTTCCCCTCGGGGGTTTGGGGGGGGGGGGGGGGGGGGGGGGGGGTGATTTTGTAAGGTATAAATGTATGTACTGAAATGCCTCAGTCAGAGCTCTATCTCTCCGTCCGACGACGTTAAATAAATTTGAACCTTATTTCTTGCAAGAAATGCCTCTGCCTCAGCTTCCTATCTCCACAGCACAAAGTAGTGGAAATGTACTGTTTGGTCTAATTACTCATACTTGTCATCTTCCAATTGGACCGGGTCGAGGGGTCAGCAGTCTCTGCAGAGACTCCAAGACTTCACTCTCCACACACACCCCCAGATGTGAGGGCAGAGGAGCTCCCAGGCCAGCTGAGAGACAAAGTCTCTCCATCGTGTCTTGGGTCATCCCCTGGACATCCCACTGGCGGAACATGACTGGACCACCTCCTGAAGGAGGCATCCAGAACAGATATCTGATCCAGACATCTATTTAAAACGGACAGTCCTCTTACCCTGATCCACCAGAGGTGTCCCTACTCCGAGTGCATCCTGGATGATCGAGTTCCTCACCCTATCTCTAAGACAAAGCTCATTTCACCCGCTTGTATCTGGCATCTCATTCCTTCAGTTGTTATCCTGTTTTCATGACCATAAATAAGGGAAGGAACATAGACCAACCGTTAATCAGCTTTGCCTTTTGGCTCGGCTGCAACAATTTAGTCTAAATAAAGATTGTTTATTCTGGAACTTGTTTAAATTTGTTGAAATCAAAATAATACATGACATGGATAAACCAATTACAACTATAATGCTGTGTCTATTTTGCCACCGTAAGAAATATATTTGCTTCTCTGTTTTTCAAACAAAGGTAATCTAATCATGCTTTACATGTTTATTTAACATTCTTGAGTACATGAAATGTCACAGTAAAACTGATATTTCTATTTTAGGCTATCACAAAGAGGAAGTTCGGAACATAATTTCATCAAGTTCTCAATTTCCTGCCTTAACATATGTTTGCTGCTTTTCAGCTCCAAGCGTTCACACCCTGCATTTTAATACATCTGAGTCCACATCAAAGCCTTTCTCTGTTATATATTTCCATGCTTCTAAACTGGAATAAAGTCATAATCCAGTGACTGTAACATAGCCTGCGGGGATCACATTTCCACCTGCTATGAGTGTCAAATCCTTTTAAATTATTTCGTTCCATTATTGTTACTCCTCCAAATTCCTAACGGACTGTGCTGCCTGCATAAATGGCCATACAAACATGGCAGCTGGTCTGTTATTTCACATTCATACAGAGTGAGAACAAGAAGTGAGAAATAGTCATTTTTTTCTCACCACCAAACTAAATAGGTGGCTAGGGTGACCCATGAGATAAGGACTCATTCACATGTCAGTGGCTGTCTTCCTGTCTGCTGAATGTACCGCACCTCTGTCACTCACTGAACAGAAAAAAGCAGAAAAATACAAAAGCAGAAATACTGTCAGTGTTTTGAGTGTTATTTCTCATTTTTAATGGAAAAGAGGAAAAAGGACCAGGGGCGGAGCTAGACATTCTCATAATCAGGGGTTTGGCCTGCAAAATATTCTAATCTTTCTCACAATAGTTTGCTTTAAATGTTGCTTCTTCCATCCAAGTAAACCAGTAAGAAAACTGTATAGCTTAGCTTGGTTTGACGACCACCTTGCTCAAACAGCTTTTCAGCTAATTTTACAAATTTTAAAGGAGGAGGGCCTTAAGATGGATCCTCCAAAAATGTGTCTTTGATGTTCTTTTTTTTATTAACAAATGCTAACCAAACATTTAACAGTTCAGGAACAAAACGACAACCTCTTCCTTCTCACTCTCTTTGCTTCTTTAAGTCACCACCAACGCTCAAAAGCAGGATCTGGAAACACCTCGGCTCCGTCCCACATGAATTCCAAATAATCAGAAATATCTAATTTACAATAGTGGACATATTAATGAATTCCTTTACTGTACCATTGGTTTTATAGAATGTTTATATAATATAATATAATATAATATATATATATATATATGTATATATATATATATACATATGTATATATATATACATATGTATATATATATACATATGTGTATATATATATACATATGTGTATATATATATACATATGTATATATATATATACATATGTATATATATATATACATATGTATATATATATATACATATGTGTATATGTATATATATATATATATGTATATATATATATATATATACATATGTGTATATATATATATATATATATATATACATATGTGTATATATATATATATATGTAGAGATAGAGAGAGATATAAACATGAATCGCTTTCTATTTAGTAAACTAACAATAAATCAGAATATTTTATTTATATTTGGATCAATGAGTGTTGTAGTTTAAAATAAAATCCAGCTAGTCAGTGGCACTGTAGGATTTCTAAATGGCCTCTCATGTCTCCTGCTGCTGAGATCTGGCCTTTCTTTAGTTGCACACCAGGAAAGATTTTCTGGTGTAAATAGTCAAATCTTTCCAAGGTAGTCTAGCAACAAACAAGCTATTAGAGTAAGCATTGCCAGTAGGGTGTATTTGTAGGAGTTTTGTGAGGGCAGTATTATCCCAGCTGTGAAAAATGTCTGGCCACCTAGGACAAAAAAAAAAAAAAAAAAAACATAGTAAAAGATTACAAAAAGAAATATAGTATTTTTTTTTACAGAAAAAGATGGATATGATTTTGATAATCTAGTGGGGTTAATTTAATTTTATCAATGCAAACAAATATCTAAGTTCCTTCCTCCCTTATAGGTCAGTGAAGACATGATTTTCAGCCCAATATCAAATCAGCATTTGCAGATTGTGCTTTCTGTCCTTTTGTATGAATATTGTTTTCCTCCTAAACAAAGTAAGGTAGCATTACATTCTAAGCTGCTCAAATCTGGAACAAACACTTAAAAACATAAAATGTGCAGAAATCGTTGGCTCCTTATAAGCAGAATGGGGGGCGAATTGGTGTGCAATCTAGATAATTATTTGAACAGTTGAAGAAGTAATTGAAAAGTAGATTCGGATGAGATATAGATTTAATCTTTGCGGCCAGATTTCAATTCAGGCGTGTTATATCTTTTTGTATATGTAGCTACTTTAGTTCAAGATCTTTTTTATGCTTCTTTTAAGTATGAGTGGTCAATAATTCAACTGAGCGACATGTATATTACATTATAATTGTATCGATTTGGGTGATATGACTTTTTTATATATAGGCATACATACAGTCTATGATAGTCATTGACTGACTTCAGGGTTTTATGTGGTTAATTGTTGTTGTTTTTTTTAAGTAAATATTTCTAAAATGTAATGTTAGATCATTATAAAGAGCATAATGATCAAAGATATTATGAGGCTACACTGAATTTATATTTTTTCCTGTATTTGTTCAGAAATTAAAATGCTCCGCCCTGAACCATATCCTGTTGTCTTTCCAGGTAATAGGCAGCATTATCCTGGCCATTGGCATCTATGCAGAGGCGGAGCGACTGCGCTATAGGACCCTGGAGGGGATGTTTTTGGCCCCATCTATAATCCTAATCCTGCTGGGAATTACCATGTTTGTTGTTTCATTCATCGGAGTGCTTGGCACATTAAGGGATAATCTGACTTTACTAAAAGTGGTGAGTATTATGGCAAAGGTGTATTCTCTATTTATAGTATTATATATTACAATCAAACAAAAGGCATTCAGTATTTCACCTAGTTATATACTTATCCCACAATAAAATCCGCCTCTATACATCAACCAGAACTTGATGCATGATTTCAGCTGTATGTGAACTTTCATTGTTCAAAGTAATTGGTTATCTTTTTATATTAATAATTGAAGCAATGAGTGATGTATTAATTATTTAAACTGAAATCAAGGCTTTTATTTAAATACTAAATAACACCTATTTTTTTCGCGTTGTTTTAAATAAGCTTGAAATTATTAAAACTATGAATAAAACGTATGACTCTGTGTTTGATGCTGTTATAAAAATGTGCAGTCTGCCTAAATTCACTGGTGAGTATTGAGGATCCAAGACCTGTTAAGGATTTTCGCTGCACCAAAGCATGTCAGTGCAGCCAAGTGTCAAAATCTTGGATCTTTAGCAATCCACTCTGATTGGAAAATTGTAAAGGAACAAACTAAATCATGTCTCAATGTAGTCATAACTAGGTAACAAATTTCATCGGTTATATTGATTTAAGATCTGTGAACTTTCTTTAAATTATTTTTGTCGGATTTAAAGGTTTTAGAGCTTAACCACTATTACATTTTTTGTGATTATGTCAGATGCCACATTGCAGTTGTGTTTGTTGTTTCTTCCACCAATGAAAATCTAAATTAGTGCAATTGATAAAAAAATCTTCTTTACATACACGTTTTTCCAGTTTCGACTGCCATTCCCTGGATCTTACTGTGAACTCTATAAAAGAATCTGCTATAATTGCTGTTTTTTTCTGATTTTTTTTCTGTTTTTATTGAATTATGGATTCTGGGGTTGTGGAAATTGTGGTGAGTGGAAATTTGTGTTTCCAGATAATTGCTTACTTCTCCTCGAGGTGGATTTGGCCTCAGGAGACTTAATTTACCTAAACTGGCTGGTTTTAGATGCAGCGGTGAAAACTGACACACAAAATATGACCTTGGTAGATCACAAGGTTGTGGAAAGTTTTGAATGTTTTTTTTTCTTTAAAAAAAACATATATTAATAGTAATGTTTTTAGTCTCATTGTAGAGTGCCTGAGATATGCTTCTCCCTTTTTGTCTGTTTCCAAACTATTTAGTTCAGTGTCGCAAAGCTTGTCTCGTAAATAAAGCTACAGCACTTTGGCACATTGGTTTGTTATCCAGCTGCTTGTATATTGTCCAACCCATCTGTTCTCAACTTTGTTAATATGAAGGCCATAAGCTGTTGGGGTGCTGTGCTGTGTTCTTCAAAATTAGGTCATGAATTACCATGATTAAAATTGACCTGACTTTGCAAGTACATTCAGAATTGTTCACGCTGTGACAAATCTAAATATAAATCATTTCACCATCCTGGCTATGCTTTCTCCTTCCTGATCCTCCTCGATAAAAGACATATAATTAAAACACAATCTTGTCTTTATATCTAAACAAATTTGAGATTGAACTGTTTGTTGGTTGAGAAGCAGTGAGGCATTACACTGAGATAATTTAGCTGCTACCATCAGCTGACTTAACAGGTTTTAGTAGCGTCGGTGTTGAATAGATTCCTTTCCTATCTTCCAAACATGCATTTTGTCATGCCTTTCCAATGAATTATCAAATACTTTTTCTGAACAATTTATTTTCTTTTTTCATATAGTCAGAAACTGAGGGGGTGATATTTAGCCTTCAACTAATATCAAGCTGTGAACTGCTGTAAAGAAAACCTTAGCTGCAGCTCTGTCAGTGGCTCATACGGTGCTCCATCTTAGCATGTGGTGAATTTAGACTCTGAATAGAAACCCTTTCCCCACGGGATGCATCAACAGAAGAGGCTGTGTTTCCAGTGTAGAAAATGATTGAACTGTGCATGCAGTTGTTTGAAAGCAGCAATAGGGAGACGGTGCACTCTATTAGTGACAGCCATACAATGCTATACTGCTGAACAGCAGATGACTTTTAGCTGCTCTGTTGACACCTTTAGCTTTTTCCAGGAATGTGTAACCTGGAAATGCTCAGTAAGGAACTAATATATTCTAAAGGGTTCCTGCCTCAGAAAAAAAAAAAACCTTAAAGAGGTTATTCTAAGGTTAATGTTAAGGTGGCCCTTCGTGTCCATAGGCCAGTATCAGTATCAGTATACTGGCATATTTTATAAGTGTCAAATATGTTGACGCATATCAAACAACACCACCCAGAAATCCCTTTCACCAGCACGAGACGGAAGAAAAGTGTCCAATAACGTCTCCCAAATGTATTAAAACAACCCCCTGATCCGAATACACGAAGAGCAAAAAAAAATTACCACCGAAGCGATTGGAATTTACACCGCATCTGCCATGCACCCTTATTCCACAGTAGAAGTGGCAGGATTGAACTGCCTTTGAGGATAGCCTTTTGGTCATTTTTTTTTTTTTCCTGCACTGTACCGAAAACGTACCGAACCATAGGGTCCATAAGGTACGTACCGCACTGTGAGTTTTTTGTACCGTTCTACACCTAGTGGAATATAAACAATAAATATGAATATCACAGTAATTTCCTGTGGCAGATACTAACTCTGGTTTTTTTACTTTCATATGTTCTGTCACTGCAGAGCTGTAGCTCTTAATAAGTCCATAATTTGTACACCAACCTTTGTCCACATACATACAGTTCTCCTCCCCAGGTTTTACCCAACCGTGGTCCTGATCTGCTTTGGATAAATGAAAACCGTTGGTCTGGAAGGCTAAGTCTGGCATCTAAGAGATAAGCCAGGTTTCCATCAGGCGAAGAACAGCACAATTCTTCATCTGTAGAAGCACTTAACAGACAGCAGATCCTTATTATGATGCAGTGACTGGAAAGTGGTCAGAAAGAGAGTTGAAATCAGAGGCTTCCTAGTCTTTAGCTGGGCCAACACACTCTCTTGCTTCCCCCTCTTCTGTTTATGGGTGCTATGTTGTGATTCAAGACTGTTGGAGACACAACGTTGAACATTTTATGTTTCAGGTTTGTAATGATTTTTATAGATGAAAACTTCTGTACAGATTCAGATGAATATGTTTATCTAGTTACAATGAAATAAGATATTAATATATATACACTATATTGCCAAAAGTATTTGCCCACCCATCCAAATTATTGGAATCAGGTGTTCCAATCACTTCCATGGCCACAGGTGTATAAATTCAAGCACCTAGGCATGCAGACTGTTTTTACAAACATTTGTGAAAGAATGGGTCGCTCTCAGGAGCTCAGTGAATTCCAGCGTGGAACTGTGATAGGATGCCACCTGTGCAACAAATCCAGTCGTGAAATTTCCTCGCTCCTAAATATTCCACAGTCAACTGTCAGCTGTATTATAAGAAAATGGAAGTGTTTGGGAACGACAGCAACTCAGCCACGAAGTGGTAGGCCACGTAAACTGACGGAGCGGGGTCAGCGGATGCTGACGCGCATAGTGCGAAGAGGTCGCCAACTTTCTGCAGAGTCAATCACTACAGACCTCCAAACTTCATGTGGCCTTCAGATTAGCTCAAGAACAGTGCGCAGAGAGCTTCATGGAATGGGTTTCCATGGTCGAGCAGCTGCATCCAAGCCATACATCACCAAGTGCAATGCAAAGCGTCGGATGCGGTGGTGTAAAGCACGCCGCCACTGGACTCTAGAGCAGTGGAGACGCGTTCTCTGGAGTGACGAATCGCGCTTCTCCATCTGGCAATCTGATGGACGGGTCTGGGTTTGGCGGTTGCCAGGAGAACGGTACTTGTCTGACTGCATTGTGCCAAGTGTAAAGTTTGGTGGAGGGGGGATTATGGTGTGGGGTTGTTTTTCAGGAGCTGGGCTTGGCCCCTTAGTTCCAGTGAAAGGAACTCTGAATGCTTCAGCATACCAAGACATTTTGGACAATTCCATGCTCCCAACTTTGTGGGAACAGTTTGGAGCTGGCCCCTTCCTCTTCCAACATGACTGTGCACCAGTGCACAAAGCAAGGTCCATAAAGACATGGATGACAGAGTCTGGTGTGGATGAACTTGACTGGCCTGCACAGAGTCCTGACCTCAACCCGATAGAACACCTTTGGGATGAATTAGAGCGGAGACTGAGAGCCAGGCCTTCTCGTCCAACATCAGTGTGCGACCTCACAAATGCGCTTCTGGAAGAATGGTCAAAAATTCCCATAAACACACTCCTAAACCTTGTGGACAGCCTTCCCAGAAGAGTTGAAGCTGTTCTAGCTGCAAAGGGTGGACCGACGTCATATTGAACCCTATGGATTAGGAACGGGATGTCACTTAAGCTCATATGTGAGTCAAGGCAGGTGAGCAAATACTTTTGGCAATATAGTGTATAAGATTGCAATGTGTGTATAAATTTGATCAGCACATTAAATTGCATCGAATGATTCCAGTATCGGTGTGGGAAATATCTTTTTTATGAAGGAAGGCTTAGATGTAATATAGGCTACAACGTTCTAGCTTCCATGAATATAAACTTATTAATGGTATATTTGGCCCATTGTTTTATTTTTTCCATTAACTTTATTAATTATGCTCACATGCACACCTGATTCAGATGTTAATGAATGAGATGACAAAATTTAAGTAACTGTTGTGACGAGGCCAAAGGCTGTGTAACCGACCTAAAGAAAAAAAAAAGGCATTTTAAAACTAAGTGAAAAGGGATGGCAAGTTTTGCGACTGGCTTGTGTACAACATCAAATCAGAGGAGATGCACTGTCAAGATTGTTGTACGTATGGCTTGGAGAAAGCAAGATCAGACCTTGTAGAAAATCCAGCTACTGCGGCAGTGGAGGAAGCAGAGGTGAGTGTCTGCCCGCCTCCTCCTCTCTTAAGGCTCAGAGCCCTCAGTCTATGCTCTTTGAAAGGGTTTTCTCTAGAGATTAGAGATTGAAGATTAAATTGGTTAATAATCTGACAGCACTTTAATTCATATTCTCCACAAGTTCATGAACCTTTCTAAAGCATGTGAATGGTTTAGAGCCATTTACCTTGATTTTAAACCCGAAAAGATGTTTACTGGTAAAAAAACAAAACAAACAAAAAACAGCTGCGTTGCAGGTGGATTGGGAAATCCACCTGCCATAGTGGCTGGTGGCCAAAAAAAATCAAGTTCAGGCCCTGGATATTAATCATCACTAGCTGCTGTGTGTGCTCTGCACGATTACGTAATTAGTGTTACAATCATAAAATTGAAGTCTGTAGATCACTTTAACTGTATTGCTGTGCATGATATCATTGAAAATAGAAATGACTGGATTGTAATGCTATATCTGATTGAGGCTAATAAGTCAATATCGGAGCCGATATTTGTGCATCTTTACTTTTCCCTACCCTAACCATTATCCTTATGAATATGAAATAAAACATTAACTCTTTGTTGAACATGTTGTTTCTGAAATAGACTAAAGACAGTTGGCTTTAGTCTGCAGTAGTTGCAGTCAGTCATCATGGCAAATTTACACAAATGCTTCTTATAAGGTGTACTGAAAAGTTTTGTCTGTGTTTGAGGGGAATTAACTTTTGCTGAATTGCTGATTTTTAACAGTTTGTTTTGACTTCATTGGAAGGATAAATCATCTCTTTGAGGAGTATCAATACATCAGTCTGTGCTATTTTAAACTACCTGTAATATCACCTTGGCAAACCAAAAAGAGATAAAGCACAATTAGCAGTGGTGGATCAATTTTCAACATAGCCTTGTATGAACTTTACTCCATTAGTCTACATGGAGGAGCCACTCAGCTTCAAAATGTTGGTAGAAACTGTTGATTTCAGGTCCCCATTTTCTATGTATTAAGGTCAGTGCTGCGATTTGGCATTTTTAAATCATTAAATTTATTCCTTTTTTAACCATACTCTGCAGAAAAGCCTTGTTTGCTTAAGGTTATTGTCCTGCTGCACGACCCAGTTACTTCTGAGATTTGAATCACATATATGAAACTGACATTTCTATGCAAAATTTGTCGTAGTTTTCACAATTCAGTACCCTTCTATTTGGGTAATGACAGCTCACAGCGAAAGTTGCCTCAGGGAAAGTTGCAAACAGAAAAAACCATCAAATTCCATTTGAGTGTGTAGTTACCCAATGTCTTAACAGCAAGTGCCAGATATGGTACGGCTGCTGGTTGTCTATATTGTTTGGTTGAAAGGACAGAAAGGGGGGAGAAAATATCAGGAAGGAACATTAAACACAAGGGGAGCAGAGGAAATGTTTGCATTTTATATATTATGAATAGTTTTTAGTTTGTAGATTTTATCACATGGGTGCTAAAAGGGTTACAGGGACACAGACAGCACACTCTTGGACAAACACAGATTTGATTAAGAGCTAAAGGCTTCTCATATAGGGGTTTATGACAAAACCTGCCTTTTTTTGCCAAACAAACTGCAGCATGTCAGTGTGGGATGCGGGATCTTACTCAACAGATACGTGAACATGGGAATACCTCAGCTTACTTCACTTGGATCATTGCATCCACAACCTGATTACCATTTTTACGTTTGCTAACCATGCAACTGTGATGGAGGTCTTGATGATAGCAACGATACCCATGACTGTCAGAAGTTGCGACTTCTGCTTGAGTGTTTAGACAGTAACTTTGACTGCAGTACCTCAAACACAGAGCGGCCTAGATTAGGCATCGGGAGATCTTGGGGAACCATGTGGAAATGGAAAGTGAAAGTGAACAAAGTCATATGAACCTTCAAAACTGGCTTTATTTAGGCTTTTACTCAGTGAACCTGGCACTCCTCAAATCAGCTAAGATAAGGTACAGCTTGCCGATGGATTCATTCATAGCAATATTAATATGTACTTGGATGCCATCTTTTGCATACTATTTGGTTACTATTATGTCATCTGTTCTTGCCCTACATTGCAATAATATATTTGTCAACTTGGATTACTTTAACAGCATGTGATTCACACCTGCTGCCATTTAGTGGCCAAGATGGTTAAGCAATCATTTTGATAAACAAGTTGAAAGCAAAATGCGTCACTGGTAACTGCTGCTACTGTTTCATATTTTTCGGCATATTGTACACCCCTAATGAATGAACTATTTTCTCATAATGGTGTACTACCATGATTGTGATTCTACAATATTTAGAAATGCATGTGGTGTTTAAGAAGGCTGCACAATATACCTTGCCTAAGTCTTCATTTTAATAATAGATGGTAAATACATTTTTGGAAAGTAATCATCTTTGGCTAATATATTCCGAGTGTTATGAGCTTGTGCTGTGCATGCCAATGTTATTTTTAGATGGTGGGTGTCACATGCTTGTCAGGAGGCCAAGCAGTCTTGGAGGTGGGACCCAAACTGGTTGACAGAAGAACGTGCTTTGTAGAGTTTTCAGCAGACAAAATTTTAATTTCTTCTTGTGCAGGACATCAACAAAACCACACCAACCAAGAACAATGGCAGACATGTTTCTTAAATAGAGGAGGAACTAAATTGGAAGAAACCATTTTTAAAAAGACTGTTCAGCTTCACAATAAGAAGAAAAGGAAATTTTGGTTTAAACAAACAACTACTTAAGAAATACTTTTACCAATAAAATACAGAAACAAATATATTAATTCAATCCAAACAAATACTCAAACTCAATAAAGAAAATACCATACATCAGATCAACCTCCCCCCTCTTCAATTATCTAATGGTACAGTCCTGTACACACCTGCTTGGAGAGTGAAACAGCAGAGGTGAGTATTTCAAAATATTTTAAATATTTAATGTCCCTTTTATAAATAAACAAAAAAATATATATATTTTAAAGTGAAATCAATTTACCTTTTTACAAAAATGAAAACAAGATGTGGCCAACCAAAGAACCAAAACCCAAACAAATATAAACCAATGTAGAAAACCAGATCCTGTGTTTAGCTGCTACTATGGCCAATATACAATTAACAATGGCTCATTGTTACATCTCCTCCCCCCTTCTCCCAAGAATACAGTACTTCAATTTTCATGTACCCGGGAAAGACAGTCTGCCACCAGGTTTGCCTTTCCTGACCTATAGTGAATAGTGAAGTCATAAGGCTGAAGTGACAAATACCACCCTGTGAGACGAGTGTTCGATTCTTTCATCCTCTTGAGCCACTGCAGAGCCCGATGGTCAGTTTCCAGGTAGAAGTGACGTCCTAAGAGGTAGTACTTCAGGGAACTAATTGCCCACTTCATGGCCAAGCACTCCTTTTCCACAGTCGAGTAACGTGTCTCTCGATCCAAAAGTTTCCGGCTCAGGAACAGTACTGGCTTTCTTTGTCCATCCACGTCCTGCAAAAGCACAGCTCCCAGGCCAACTGCTGAAGCATCAGTTTGAAGAATGAATGAATTATTGAAATCGGGTGTGAAGAACAGACTCACTTGTTATGGCCATCTTCAGGTCTTTAAAGGCCCTGTCACAGTCCTCGGTCCATTTCACTTTCGTTGGTGCTGAAGCCTTTGTGAGATTAGTTAACGCCGCTGCTCTGTCAGCAAAATGTGGAATAAATTTGCTGTACCAACCTACCAGTCCTAGGAATGCTCGAACCCTCTTTTTGGTGCTTGGAACAGGATAGGAGTGGATGGCATCCACCTTTCCAACTCGAGGCTTTATAACACCTTGACCAACAATATGGCCCAGATACTCCACTTCACTTTTTGCTAAGGAGCATTTGCCAGGATTGATTGTAAGCCCAGCATTTTTTAGCAGCCGAAGAACCTGCTGAAGGTGAGTAACATGGTCCTCCCATGTCTGGCTAAAGATGACCACATCATCCAAATAGGCAGCAGCAAATTGTGGTACATCTCGAAGAATCTGGTCCATGAGTCTCTGAAATGTTGCTGGTGCCCCCTGTAGACCAAACGGCATCACCTTGAACTGGTACAAACCAAATGGTGTGGTGAAAGCTGTCAGTTCTTTAGTTTTTTGTGCCAAGGAGAGTTGCCAATAACCTTTGCTCAAGTCAATAGTGCTAATGAACTTTGAATTGCCAACCTTCTCCAACAACTCATCTATTCTTGGCATTGGGTATGACTGACACTTTGACATTGAGTTAAGATACACTATATTGCCAAAAGTATTTGCTCACCTGCCTTGACTCACATATGAGCTTAAGTGACATCCCGTTCCTAATCCATAGGGTTCAATATGACGTCGGTCCACCCTTTGCAGCTAGAACAGCTTCAACTCTTCTGGGAAGGCTGTCCACAAGGTTTAGGAGTGTGTTTATGGGAATTTTTGACCATTCTTCCAGAAGCGCATTTGTGAGGTCGCACACTGATGTTGGACGAGAAGGCCTGGCTCTCAGTCTCCGCTCTAATTCATCCCAAAGGTGTTCTATCGGGTTGAGGTCAGGACTCTGTGCAGGCCAGTCAAGTTCATCCACACCAGACTCTGTCATCCATGTCTTTATGGACCTTGCTTTGTGCACTGGTGCACAGTCATGTTGGAAGAGGAAGGGGCCAGCTCCAAACTGTTCCCACAAAGTTGGGAGCATGGAATTGTCCAAAATGTCTTGGTATGCTGAAGCATTCAGAGTTCCTTTCACTGGAACTAAGGGGCCAAGCCCAGCTCCTGAAAAACAACCCCACACCATAATCCCCCCTCCACCAAACTTTACACTTGGCACAATGCAGTCAGACAAGTACCGTTCTCCTGGCAACCGCCAAACCCAGACCCGTCCATCAGATTGCCAGATGGAGAAGCGCGATTCGTCACTCCAGAGAACGCGTCTCCACTGCTCTAGAGTCCAGTGGCGGCGTGCTTTACACCACCGCATCCGACGCTTTGCATTGCACTTGGTGATGTATGGCTTGGATGCAGCTGCTCGACCATGGAAACCCATTCCATGAAGCTCTCTGCGCACTGTTCTTGAGCCAATTTTGAAGGCCACATGAAGTTTGGAGGTCTGTAGTGATTGACTCTGCAGAAAGTTGGCGACCTCTTCGCACTATGCGCGTCAGCATCCGCTGACCCCGCTCCATCAGTTTACGTGGCCTACCACTTCGTGGCTGAGTTGCTGTCGTTCCCAAACACTTCCATTTTCTTATAATACAGCTGACAGTTGACTGTGGAATATTTAGGAGCGAGGAAATTTCACGACTGGATTTGTTGCACAGGTGGCATCCTATCACAGTTCCACGCTGGAATTCACTGAGCTCCTGAGAGCGACCCATTCTTTCACAAATGTTTGTAAAAACAGTCTGCATGCCTAGGTGCTTGAATTTATACACCTGTGGCCATGGAAGTGATTGGAACACCTGATTCCAATAATTTGGATGGGTGAGCAAATACTTTTGGCAATATAGTGTATCTGAAGTCAATACAGAATCTTAGAGAACCATCTTTTTTTGGAACCAAAACAATAGGACTACACCACTCACTTGTAGATTGTTCTATTACGTCCAGCTGCAACATCACCTCGACTTCCTCCTTGAGTTTCGGCAGCAGACGTTCAGGGATCCGATAGGACCTTCGGCGTGGTATAGCATCAGCTTTGAGATGAACTTTATGCTCAACCAGAGTAGTAAAACCCGGCCGTTCTGTGAAAAGGTCTGGGTCAAGCAATGCCTGGATCTCTCTCTGCTTACCAGGCTGAAGATGTGACAGATCCACTGTCATGGATTTCTGGTCTTTTCTTGGGAACTCCTGTTCTCTGTCCTCTTCCGCTTCACAAATGAAGAGATGTGGCTGAGGTGAGTCCTGTTTCAACAGTTGGACCTGCTTGGATGAAGGACAGTGAAACTCCTTCAAAAGATTCACATGAAAACACTGATGTTTCTTCTGTTTATCTGGTGTGTGGAGTTCATACGTGACCTTACTCACACATCTTGTGATCTCATAGGGGCCATGCCATTTGGCCAGCAGCTTGTTGTCACTGGTGGGTAGAAGAAGCAAGACCTGCTGTCCAACCTGAAAAGTTCTCTGTCTGGCCTTTTTGTCATACCAGAGCTTCTGGTTAGCTTGCGCGGTCTTCATATGCTCCTGTGCTAGTGTCGTCATCCGCTCCAACCTGTCTCTCATCTGAAGAACATAGGCAACCACGTTGTCCTGTTGAGATGTCGGAGTCTCCCAGTGATCTTTCAAAAGATCCAGTGGTCCTCTGACTTGGCGACCATAGAGAAGTTCGAAAGGAGAGAAACCTGTGGATGCTTGTGGAACCTCCCGGTATGCGAACAAAAGATATGGCAGCCACTGGTCCCAGTCAGAGCCTGTTTGGGAGACAAACTTCCGCAGCATGTTTTTTAGAGTCTGATTGAATCTCTCCACCAGCCCATCCGTCTGGGGATGATATGGGGTGGACCTAATACCCTTAATACCTAACAGCCCATAAACCTGCTGCAGCAGTTTTGATAAAAAGTTTGTGCCACAGTCAGTCAGGATTTCTCTGGGTATGCCCACTCTCGAAAACAGCTGGATCAAACAGTTAGCCACATGCCTAGCAGTGATAGATCTAAGAGGAAATGCTTCAGGGTAACGAGTGGCATAGTCACAAATAACGAGCATATATCTATGGCCAGATGAGCTTTTCTCAAGGGGCCCTACTATATCCATTCCAATTCTGTCAAATGGAGTAGCAATTAGCGGCAATGGCTGAAGTTGGGCCCGTGGTATCCCCCTAGGAGATGTTAGCTGGCAAGTTTGACATGTAGCACAAAACTCTTTCAGTTGTATGTACATACCAGGCCAAACAAACCTACTGGCTATCCTTCTGAGGGATTTCTGAAATGCTAGATGACCTGCCCATGGAACAGAATGACCAAGCTCCATTACTTTCTGTGTTAAACATTGTGGTAATGCCAAAGCCTCAATCATGCCCTGTCTTTGATAGAGAATGCCATTTTTAATTATATATGTAGTATCTGCTAGACAATCTGCTGTGTGTAGTTTGTCACCCTCTACCTCTGTAACTTTATCAAACCAAACTTTTAGTTTTGGATCAGCCCTTTGAAGTGCAGCAACATCTGAGGGAATTTCAAAATCTATGGCCTCACTTGGTTCTTTAATAACTTCACACAGGTTTTTTGATGAAACCAAAAACTTCTCCCTCCTCTTTTGTGCTCTGGTCTTCTGTGGCCTCACTGGGCCCCCATCTAGCTCTGCATGGTAAAAAGGTAACTCCTCAAGAGTGTTCTTTGCTCCCTGAGCTCTGGTGATTGCCATATTACAAGAAGCATGAATATTCCCCACTAAATGTCTCTCTACCCCTTGAGCTTCTGCCGAGACACTATTCTGTCCATTCAGCTGGGATTTGTTTTTTGCTAGATGGATGAGATCAAAAAGAACTGGAACATCACTGCCCAAAATAACAGCATAAGGGAGCTTATCCACCAAAGCTACTGACATAAGGTATGTTTGACCATCAGCAGTTAGGTAAACCTCAGCTGTAGGGTATACCTTCTCATCCCCATGAACACAGCAAATGTTAGCCGAAGCATCAGCCCACAGGTCTCTTGGCACAATACTAGAGTGAACCACAGACTTAAAGCAGCCTGAATCTAACAAGGCCTCCTCACGCTGACCATTAATCAGAACAGGGACAGTTAAAACCTCTTTTTGAACTGGAAGAGGTTGAGACGGTCTTGGAACTGTACACAGCAGGGAGGGTGTAGTATGTCTGCTTGAAGGGCATGTATACTGAGTATGACCTAGTCCATTACAGAGGTAACAGCGAGTGTCTGGTCTAGAGTTGGAAAAAGATTGTCTATTCTTATTCGGTCTTGAAACACCAGGTTTAGAAAAAGGTTTTCTGAAATTACAGTGGGACCTATTTTGAATTTGTCCACCCCCATCACCCCCATAGGACTTACTGCTTCCAGTGAAACGGCTGTCACTGTAGAAGGCTGAACTGTGGCTCCCGGTCCTGGCAGACAGGAACACCTCTGCAAGTTGAGCAGCTTCTTCAGCAGACTTGGGGTCCCTTTCACGTATCCAAATCTCCATCTCTGGGTTCATCATTCTCAGGAACTGTTCCAGAATCAGAAGTTCTGAGATGTCTTTCACTGTAGAAGTATCAGGCTTCACCCATTTAATAAAAAGGTCTTTTAGTCTGACATACAGTTCACGTGGGGTTTCACCAGGATTGATGTCCAGTGCACGAAACCGTTTCCTGTATGTGTCACGTGTGATTTCATACTTTGCCAAAATCACCTCTTTGACCTTCTCATAATTGGCAGAGTCATCAAAGTCCATTAGAACATATGCACTTCTTGCTCTACCAGTGAGCAGGGGAACAAGCTGAACTGCCCATTCATCTTTTGGCCAACCGCAGACTGTAGCTATTCTTTCAAAAGTCATCAAATAATGTTCAATGTCATCTTCTGGTGATAATGGCAGGATCTTAGGCTGTTTGGGTAACCTTAACACTCTTTGAATGGGTGGGTCTTTCTGTCGATCACGTGCAGATACTTCATAATCAGCACCATCAGAATCATCATCTTCAGTGTCTTCAGTTTCATCATCATCAGCAGTTACTTGTGGCCCAGTACTTTTGTCAACATCATCTCTCAGTTGTCTCACCTGAGCTTGAATCTGCTGGAACTGATGTTTCAGTGACTTCATCATTTTTTCTTGCCGTGTGGACTCCTTTTCCAGTTGTTCATCTCTGGAAGCCTGGGATTGGATTAGAGACTTTACCAGACTGGTTAATTCCTCCAATTTATCAGGATTGCTGTCTTCTGCTGCTGGTGCTCCCTGCTGCTCATCAGAGGGAACTGGTTCACCAACATCTGGTCCCTCTTGGTGCTCCACCTTCTTTCCACCTCGCGGCATAATTTAGCATGTAGTTTCAAACCGTAGCTTCTGACACCACTTGTCACATGCTTGTCAGGAGGCCAAGCAGTCTTGGAGGTGGGACCCAAACTGGTTGACAGAAGAACGTGCTTTGTAGAGTTTTCAGCAGACAAAATTTTAATTTCTTCTTGTGCAGGACATCAACAAAACCACACCAACCAAGAACAATGGCAGACATGTTTCTTAAATAGAGGAGGAACTAAATTGGAAGAAACCATTTTTAAAAAGACTGTTCAGCTTCACAATAAGAAGAAAAGGAAATTTTGGTTTAAACAAACAACTACTTAAGAAATACTTTTACCAATAAAATACAGAAACAAATATATTAATTCAATCCAAACAAATACTCAAACTCAATAAAGAAAATACCATACATCAGATCAACCTCCCCCCTCTTCAATTATCTAATGGTACAGTCCTGTACACACCTGCTTGGAGAGTGAAACAGCAGAGGTGAGTATTTCAAAATATTTTAAATATTTAATGTCCCTTTTATAAATAAACAAAAAAATATATATATATTAAAGTGAAATCAATTTACCTTTTTACAAAAATAAAAACAAGATGTGGCCAACCAAAGAACCAAAACCCAAACAAATATAAACCAATGTAGAAAACCAGATCCTGTGTTTAGCTGCTACTATGGCCAATATACAATTAACAATGGCTCATTGTTACAGTGGGATAGGGTCACAATCCAGCAGATGCTCATACTGGACACAACTGGCAATGCCAAAATGTTAAAGGTCGCAAGTGATATAAACCTAGATCAGAGAGAGAGAATATAATAACAAAAACAGATAATGTCAAATCCATATTGCATAATTTTTTCAACCTTGACAATGTTACATCAGACCAAACCTGCTCAAGGAATTAAGAATGTTAACATGGAGATGGAAAACTTTGCAACCCTAATGTTCAAATAGTATTTGTAACGTGTTTTCTTAGTAAGATACCATCTTAACTGTTGTTTACCACACAGAAACTAGTCCCAACCCAATTATATCTAAAAGTATTCATACAGCTAATGCACACATGATGTATGTTTAACAGAGATCACTATACAGTAGAATTTGATCGGAGGTCCACTTTAGTTATCTTCATAACCTTGTAACAGAACCTCACCAAAATATCCCGGAAATATCCCTTTAAACCAAACTGAGATGTGTAGGCTGAGGCTTCAAACATGTGAGTTAGCTTCCTGAGGGAAGAAAGAGCTTTGTTGCCTCTGAAGGAGAGTGAGGGGAATAGGTGAAGATCAATGGTGGTGACTTCTTTATAAGATTTAACAGAAACTGGAGGAAATGAAATGATGATCCCCAGAAGTATCATTTTGAAAGGGGGCTGTAAATAATCTATGGTGTTCAAAATCTTTTTACAAATAAAAAATGAAAAAGGTTTGATATTCAGCCATACAGGTGCTGGTCATAAAATTAGAATATCATGAAAAAGTAGATTGATTTCAGTAATTCCATTTAAAAAGTGAAACTTGTATATTATATTCATACATTACATACAAACTCATATATTTCAGATGTTTATTTTGTTTAATTTTGATGATTACAAATGACAACAAATGAAAATCTCAAATTCATCATATCAGAAAATTAGAATATTACTGAAGACCAATAAAAACAAAGGATTTATAGAAATGTTGGCCAACTGAAAAGTATGAACATGAAAAGTATGAGCATGTACAGCACTCAGTATTTAGTTGGGCCTCCTTTGGCCTGTATTACTGCAGCAATGCGGCGTGGCATGGAGTCGATCAGTCTGTGGCACTGCTCAGGTGTTATGATAGCCCAGGTTGCTCTAATAGTGGCTTTTAGCTCTTCTGAATTGTTGGGTCTGGTGTATTGCATCTTCTTCTTCACAATACCCCATAGATTTTCTATGGGGTTAAGGTCAGGAGAGTTTGCTGGCCAATTAAGAACAGGGATACCATGGTCCTTCAACCAGGTACTGGTAGCTTTGGCACTGTGTGCAGGTGCCAAGTCCTGTTGGAAAATGAAATCTGCATCTCCAAAAAGTTGGTCAGCTGCAGGAAGCATGAAGTGCTCTAAAACTTCCTGGTATGTGGCTGCGTTGACCCTGGACCTCAGAAAACACAATGGACCAACACAAGCAGATGACATGGCACCCCAAACCATCACTGACTGTGGAAACTTTACACTGGACTTCAAGCAACGTGGATGAAGTGCCTCTCTTCTTTTCCTCCAGACTCTGGGACCTTGATTTCCAAAGGAAATGCAAAATTTACTTTCATCAGAGAACATGACTTTGGACCACTCACCAGCAGTCCAGTCCTGTTTCTCTTTAGCCCAGGCAAGAGGCTTCTGACGCTGTCTGTGGTTCAAGAGTGGCTTGACACAAGGAATGCGACAGCAGAAACCCATGTCTTTCATACGTCTGTGTGTGGTGGTTCTTGAAGCACTCACTCCAGCTGCAGTCCACTCTTTGTGAATCTCCCCCACATTTTTGAAGGGGTTTTGTTTCACAATCCTCTCCAGGGTGCGGTTATCTCTCCTGCTTGTACACTTTTTTCGACCACATCTTTTCCTTCCCTTCGCCTCTCTATTAATGTGCTTGGACACTGAGCTCTGTGAACAGCCAGCCTCTTTAGCGATGACCTTTTGTGTCTTGCCCTCCTTGTGCAAGGTGTCGATGGTCGTCTTTTGGACAACTGTCAAGTCAGCAGTCTTCCCCATGATTGTGTAGCCTATAGAACTAGACTGAAAGACCATTTAAAGGCTTTTGCAGGTGGTTTGAGTTAATTAGCTGATTAGAGTGTGGCACCAGGGGCCATCAATTTTGAACCTTTTCACAATATTCTAATTTTCTGATATGATGAATTTGAGATTTTCATTTGTTGTCATTTGTAATCATCAAAATTAAACAAAATAAACATCTGAAATATATGAGTTTGTATGTAATGTATGAATATAATATACAAGTTTCACTTTTTAAATGGAATTACTGAAATCAATCTACTTTTTCATGATATTCTAATTTTATGACCAGCACCTGTATTTTCCCCATACCTGTAAACAAAACCCATCTCAGCTAACTGCTTTTAGAGGTTGATAACTGATAAAATTACAAATATGGTATTTGTATTAGAGTTTCAATAAGAATGTAGTTAACCCTGGGTCCTTGGTGCTAGGGTTATCGGATGTGTGTTGTGTGAATGTGTGTACGCCGTTTTTTTTTTTTATTATTTTTTTTTTTGAAGAGTCTGTGTGTTGCGAGTGGGGGCACTAGGGTGGGAAGGCGTGATTAAGACTGTGTATTATTATTTTTTTACATGTTTTTTCACTTGTCAGGTTCAGGTCTGAACTGCTCCCTCTCCCAAGAATATCTCAAATCTCCGCTAAGTGCGGAGCCCATTCCCCCCGTCCTGCCCCCCTCCGTTGGCTGGCGCTTTGGCTCAGTGGTGCTCGGTGTTTGGGGATGGATGCCCAGGCAGGTGCTGGCTTATCCCTGGCGGCTGCTTTGTGGGGCCTGGTCGGGGCTCCTGCTGGTGGCCCATGGCCGGTTGCACTTTGGGGTGGCTGGCTGCCGCCGGAGCACGCAGGCTCGTCCCCGCGGTTCCTAGGGACTCCAGCATTGCGGTGGCTGGGGGAATCCCTTTGGGCGTCTGGGTTTTGGGTCCTCCAGCGCTTGCCTCTGTTCTCTGGGGGGTCGGGTCTTTGGCTCTTCACAACCACCATTGAGCATTTTTCCTTTGGATAAAATTTACATGCCTAAGTGCGCTCTCACAAACAACTACAGGTGCTTGGTTCCAGGTACTCAGAGATTTACTATCAGAAAGCCCATATTCTTAACTTCAGCTACCACAGTATACATGTCAGATTAAATAATACCACTTATACTTCAGCAATAGTATCAAGGTGCCACTTTATTGTATCTCTTATACTTTAGTTCTTATACTTTAGTTCTATTGTTTTTGTGTTTATTAAAGCAGCTATTTTTCATCTCTCCATTGACCATTCCTCAGACTTTGAACCACGCTACTCACACATTGAGAGGACTCTGTATTCTCTGAGATTTTCTTTTTTCTTTTTTTACTGAATCGTAGTGGTTGGGGATCAGTCAGTTACTTAGATCCCGACTTATCTGGGGAACTTTAATAAACCAGCATGGCATCGTTTTGACATCAGACATTTATGTGGCTGTCATTCTTCCGCATACCTATCCCCTCAATATTGCTTTGCATTATGGGGTCCTTTTGAAATAAGATGGATGAAAACAAAACCAATTTCACTAAACTGAAGAAACCAGGATGTGTGTGACTTTCACTGAAACTTCGCTCACTCCCGGGGGTACTGATGCCTGGCTAATTTTCTCTGGGCTTGGTGCCCTGGTGATGCTCGACAGAGACACTGTTTTTACTTGGAAGTCCCAAGGGACAGAAATCTGCCTCTACATCAGTCAACCATGGAGGACAACACATCCTTGTCTCAAACTGAATGTACCTTAGATATAAAGATTCTCTCTGTGTCCTTGCATCCTTTCTGTCACCACAGTCCACCAATACATCCAATTGTTGTATGAATCTATCCAAAGGCCAAAAATAAAAAATTCTGAAACAAATCAAAGTTTCTTTTCATTTCAAGTTTTCTTCTTTTTAAATTTAGGATGATCCATGATTTAGATGCTACAGTTTTAAAAGTATATAGTTACATTATTTGACATTTTTTAAGCTACATTGTAAAATAATTTTAGGGATTTACTGACAGAAATGTAGTAGTTACTTGGATATTACTCCTCCAACTACAGACTAAAGTAACCATGGTCCACTCAGAGCTGTAAATAAAACATGCTGATTTATATTAATTCATATTGTGCATATCATTTAATAAAACACCATAGTAATTTTCTGGATACATACCTCTGTTACTCCTCTCCTTGGCTTCATCTTCCCTTAAACTTAGAGTTGAACAACTTTTACTGTCATTTTGTATAGACAAGGTGTATACAGAGCAAAAGTTTGTTTACTACAGCTCTTCAGACGGTAAATAAACATTTCCATTTCATAAAGTGCGAGAGTGGTGAAATGTAAACACTGTGGAAGAAAAAACATTGTGCAAAAAACGCACTGATATGGAAGTTCAGAACATTATTATATATGGCGCAATTATGCACTGTTTTTGGTTTGGTGTTGTCAGTGTGATGCAGAGTCTGTGACATGATTTAGTTTTTTTCCCCCCAACAGTTCAGCAGTCTGATGGCAGTGACAAAGAAACTGTTTCAGTATCTGCTGGACCTGCATTGAATGTTGCGAAGCCTCTTCCCAGAGGGCAGCAAAGAGAACAGTCCATGGTGGGGCAGACACACAGCACTGGGATGAAATGTCTTTAATGGAGGGAAGTGGAGCCCCGATGATCCTCTCTGCTGTTTTCACCACTCTTCTGACTTTTCTTCCTGTCTGAGGCGCTGCAGCCTCCACACCACACACTCAGACAGCTGGTCAGAGCGCTCTCTATGGTGCTTCTGTAGAGGGCTGTGAGGATGGTTGGGGGCAGGTGGGCTCTCCTCATCCTGTGCAGGAAGTACATGCGCTTCTGTGCCCTTTTGATCATTGGGGTGGTGTTTACAGTCCAGGTGAGGGTGTCTTTGATGTGCACCCCTAGGAATTTGGTGCTGCTGATCACCTCTATAGCTGAGCTGAGGAACGTGGTTAGGCCGATTCTTCCTGAAGTCAAGGATGATCTCCTTCATCTTCTCCACGTTCAGGATCAGGCTGTTATCTTTGTTCCATCCCACCAGCTGCTCCACCTCCTGTAGTCCTGGTCGTTGTCATCTCTGATAAGGCCCACCACCGTGCTTTCGTCTGCAACCTCACACTCGTCTAACAACGCCTCTGCCTCAATCAAGACCTGGACTCTCTAATTGGGGAAAACATTTGCTATATTTGCAACAGACACAGTCTCTGTATCAAACTAAACAACTACAATTACATTTTTGTTTACATTACTGTGCTAAGCAGCTCAATAAAACGCGGCATGTGAAACAAATAACACATATTCGCTATCCTAGGCCTATATAAAATCTATATCCTACACAAACTAATAAAATACTATTTATACTATTCAATACTATTTAAAGCGGTCGATCATTATATATCACAGAAAATTATTTACTGTAGCTTTGAATTTATAGGCCAGTAACTCACTCTGGTTGCATTTTTATGAAATATGTCGTGCCTGCACAGTATTTGTTACTTTGTAAATATAGCCTTTCTGTGTATGTTTACCGTAGCATAATCATGTGACCAGGATAACATCTCTACACATGCATACAGTGAACCAGACAGACCCTAAATATTTTGATGAGCTGGTGGATGTCTGATGTTTCAGAATTGAAGATACCATTGATTCAATAGCCACATTAAAGAGGAAGTTGTTTCTGGGAAGAAAAGGGCTCACTGGAGAAGTGCTCCACCGGTCAGAAATGGGAAAAAGAGGGAGTCATAAGTTCCTCATAACATCCATGAAGAAAACTTCACAGATATTACTTAGACTGTAGCATCTGAACACTGTACCAGCGCCTGCAGCGAATTTGCTTTCTTCTTTAAAAAAAATAAATAAATAAATATAAAACAAATATATATATATATATATATATATATATATATATATATATATATATATATATATATATATATATATATATATATATATATATATATATATATATATATATATATATATATATATATATACAGTGGCAGTCTATACATCCATATTAAGTCTAGTACATACGTTTTCCATAACTAAAACAAACAAACCATTGTTCTCTGGATATAAACATGTCAGCTGCATGTGTAGTGACCGATAGTCCTGTAGTCAGAAAATAAAAATGTCATTTATAATTGCAGAGTTGCATAATATCTAATTATGAAGCCTAACAAAATGGGCAATTGCTTCTCTGTAACAACAAATTTAGTTATTCAGTGAAAAGCTAGGTTTGGATAAAAGCTAAGTGATTGCCCAAGACAGACGTCAAGTCTGGAGCACCCGTAAAATGTCTTTGTACCTAAAAGAAGATTAGAAATGGGAGAAGAATGATTAAAGTGACCATTACTGCAAAACCAATCGTAGAAATAATTTAAAAACAAAATTATTCATGCGAAAGTGATAGATAAGTAAGAACATGTCCTTGCTAATAGTGCTACTGGTGTTAGCGATGCTTTTAAGTCCTATCAACCTGAGCTGTTGGTTTTCCCCAAGGCATTGCATAACTTTATATCATAAGAATAAATATCAAATTTATTTAAGCTTCTTACTTTTATAAGTAAGCAGTGACCTTATATACTTCTTAGACAGAATAAGTAAAGTATCACCTGGTCCTGTCTATGCCTTGGATACAGATTTGAAGCAGGATATGAGTCACTGTGTTATTTAAATATTAAAGAAAAAAACATTTGAACAGAAAATCAGTAAATGAAAGTTAAACTTTTCTGTTTTAATGCTAATCAACAGAGGATAATGCTAATTAAATTAACATGATCTCCTGGCAGAGTTTTCTTTCTCCACTGAACTGAAGTGATGTTGTGAAAAGAAATGGGGTGATATTTTTGTTACCATGTTTGATTTAGAATCATATTTTTATTTTTCATCAAAATATGATTAAAGTTGAACAACATCACAGTGTACCAGCTTTCTCTCTGACTTTATGCTATACTGTATAAAACAAAGTCCTTATATTTAATAGAAACATTTGGAATCCTAAGCCATTTACAAACCTATGAACACTAATGTAGATTATGTGACATTCTGTACCTCTGGAACTGACCATCCCATTTAAAAAAACAATTGGATTATATTGAATCTCTAAAAAAAGAGGAAGGAACGTGATTTATTGCATCTAAATTAATAATAGCATGTCTAATTGTTTTTTTTTGTTGTTGTTTCTGTGTCACAGTTTATGTACACCCTGGTAGTTTGCCTGATACTGGAGCTGCTGGGAGGAATATTGGCTCTGACGTTTCGGAACCAGGTAGGCTTTGAAGATTTACTGAGGAAGCCTTAGTCTGAAATATTTCTAAAGCCGCAGATCAAATGAACAGGAATAAGTTGGTCAAACTTCAACATGTAGAAGAGATTCAGATAACATACAAACTTTATACAAACCAAAATGATTATCAGTTGTATGTTATCAGTGTTATTTGCTTCTTGACATTGTTGTATTGTCTTTTTCATTGTAATATCCTCTCCTAGATTAGTTTCTCTTGTTTTGTTTTATAATCTGTGTTCTTTATTGTCCAGCCGGTCCAATACATCCTTTAGTTTTCCTGCCAATGATTAGGATGGCTTTCCCCACAACCAAAAACAACTGCATCAATAAACAATCCACTGTGTATGAGATGGAGAAAACATATTTCCTTTATTGGATAGTTCATTGTGTAAGAAGTACAGATACTTAATTGAGAAACCAAAAAGGGAACATTTATTACTGGAAAAAACACTGGTAGGATTTGATGTTAGACACTGGCTAAGATTCATAATGACTCTGAATTCAGAAGCTTCTGCCTGAAGAGAAAAACACAACCAACAAAATAATGAGGTAGCTGACTGAGAAGAGGAAAGGGGACAGAATACAAATTGCTTAAGATCCAATGTGAAGACTCACCTCAACTCTGTCCTATGATGTGTAATGTCAAGGCCACATTCAACACAGCTGGAAATGTTCAAGCATTTGGTGCATCCATTTGCTGATAAGCTTTATGGAAAGATAGGTTTTTATTTTCAAGCTGGTTGGGCACCTGTCCACATGGCCAGCAGTGCCAATGCATGAAAACTCACCTGCCCCTTAGCACTGAAAAGAATCCATGGCGTATTATAAAGAGGAAAATTGGATTTTTGAGCCATCAAGGGCACTAATTAGAGTGGGGTGATTTCCTCCAGGCTGTGCTGGTGAACTAACTTGTGCAATATTCTAATATAACATTTTTGGTAAGTAACAAAATGTTGGGTTTTCTTTAGCCCTGAGCCCCAATCACCAAAAAAAAAAGTTTAAATAAAAACTTAAGTTAATAAAGTCTAAATAAAAACCCTAAATAAGTCTCTGACGATTTATTTAGAAAAATCCCATATATTTTAGTGATTCCATTTACACATGGTATTTTACTTATATTCTTACAAATTATTTGATCTTTTTCAGTAAATTTTATGTTTTTTAAGATACATCTGTTAAAGCAATATTTGCATAGACGCCTTTAACTTTACTGTTTATTGATACATTAGGCATATCTGCGCAAAATTTGAGTCATTAATTCTATTTAACCATGTGAAAACATAGCGCTTGATGATGAGGGTTCAGAGTGCAGTTCAATGTTTAACAGATTGTAAGCTTGCTGTGTTTAATACGACCACTCCAGCTCCCTTTTCCTCAGCAGATTGTGACCAACAGATGTGAGCCTTTAAAGTGTCACATTGACATTTTTCAGCTGGGGGGGGGGTGATAAGTCACCTTCATGAATTGACATTTGGCTGTCCTGACTGAAGATTGTCTACTTCACTTATATGACTTTCAAATACCAACATTTTTTGTTTCTTTTTTTCCAATAGACTGTAAAGTTGCTGAACAAGAACATCAGAAGGGGCATAGTGAACTACTACGATGACCTAGACTTCAAAAATATCATGGACTTTGTTCAGGAAAGGGTAAGGTTATGGATTTTCATCATAGGGTTCAGCACATATAACTGTTTTAATCCTAACTAGGGTACACAAGTGATCCTGGACTACACACTACAAAACCATATCTCATTACAGGAAAATTGCATATTTATCTCTAAATGCAGGGTCACTGGTGTACTTGAATGTCTAAAGCACTGGACCAAAGAAATGGTCTGAATAGTTTTGCTGCTGCTGCTCTCAGAGCCACACTGACAGCCTGAAGCTGTAGGTCTTTTTTTCTAGCTCTTATAAAGCACAGGGAGCTGCACTGCCCAGACAGGGCACACTGATAACACAATGAAACTACGCATTGGTCTGCAACAAGTCCCTCTGATTGGCAAGTACAAGACAAATGCTTCTTCACTGGGCTATCTAAAGGGATTCATTCGTGACCAACACCTGGGCTTTTATTAAACTAGCATTTAGATGGTTCTAAGCCAGATTGTATTTGGATGAATTAGCTTAAACATCCAGGCAATTAAAAAGCACACAAATGCCTTTGATTCAAATGAACCAGTCAGTCTCCCTCAGTAAAAAATGTGTATACACCACAACATTTCTCTGTGTGATGTTTAATAAGACGAGGTGGTGAGTTTGATTTTCCTCCATGCTCACAGCTACTTCAAAATGAGTCATCAACCTGACATTTCAGACCATTGAAAGAAGGTATATGCTCAGCCAGTTCCTGCGCCACTTTAGGTGACCGTTAATAAGATTAATTTTAATTTTAATTGCCGGAGTAGCTGGCTTTTGGTAAAAGCTGCAAATTGATGCTTCTCCTAACAAGATGACCTGCTGGTTTTCTTTTTACTGTTAATCCTTTTTGAGTGTGGGATTAAAGGAATTTATTCCTTTAATATTTGGCCAGAGATTTCTTTTGTTTATAGATGGGAAAATGCTTAAATGGTCCAAAGTTTGGCCTAAACAGAAAGACACAACCACACTGGATATTAATACAGATTAGCAATTTACAAATGAATAGGCCAAAGATCAGAGTCAAACAACTTTTTATTATTATCTAGTAATAGTAATACAAGGTCAGAAACTTTAAAAGTTTGGATAGATATTAGAGCGCAGTGGTTGGGGGGATCGACTGGAAGATCTTAAAATTCCTTCTTATTTTATGATTCAATTTATTGAATAACATTCCATGCATGTTATTTAATTAGCAGCATTACTCTGTTTTTAGTTGTATGCTATATAATCCTTAGGGAAATCAAGCAAACTTCACTGGTCCAACCTTACCTAAAAAGTTGATCTGTATCGACCAAGAAATGTCCAAAAAATTAAAATCAAAAGACCATGAGAACATGAACAAGGCAGGACAAACTTTCCTCTCGCAAACAAAGATTTTAGTTTTATATTCAAAGTGACCAACAATATGGCAAATATAAAAGCAAAAGATATCTTGCTGCAGCCTGAAATATCTTTTTGTTCAGGAATGTTTTTCAAAATTGTCTAAAATAGATCCAATTTTCTCTTTAACTCTTGCAATTTAAGAAAGGAAACGGATCCATCCACAAGCTTTTTTAAATGTGCCTTTCAGTGTTAAAAGCTTGTCTATTGTTTCTTTGTGTTTCTTTTTTCCCTTTTTTTAACAGCCTTCTGTCGCAGTGTCATAGTTGTGTTAAATGCAATGTTCGAATGCAAAAAGTAGAAATGCTCATCAAAATCAAAAGTTCAGGTTATAACTGTTTGCTAATGCCGATGATTTTTGCATTCATTCATTCATGTTTTTCATCCTACATGCAAGTAAGTGATTTTTACAAGAGTTTGCTGAAGACCCCAATTACTCTCGAGACCTCCAGGTGTGCTTTGGCAAAAACTGGACAGGAGGTTTCCGGCCTCAGGCTGTGTGGTCAGACAGAAAGCTAAAGCACACTACTGTCTCTGAACATTTAAATTAAAACCTCACATTAGAATCTCTTAAAATGTACAACTCAAAAAAAAAAAATCCCTGTCATTCCAAAAGAGGGTAGATGTAGACCAGGTGTGGTCCTTCCATATTTACTGACAAACCCCAATATCAAGTTATTTATGTATTTATTTTACTAACAAACTGTGTTTTGGTTGTATTACAGTGCTGTCTGCATGATTTAGTTATTATTTTTATCAATTTACTGAACGTTTCCTGAATTCTTGCCTCAGTGTCTAATGGTGCATTCAGACCAAGGACAGTGTCCGCGGTGATTGCCATGAGTCCTCCAGGTAGTTCACTGCTCTGAATTTCAGATGCACACTGTTTATTCCCTGGACCGTGTCATCGAATAGGAGGAGCTTCAGCTGCGTGCTGATTTGTTTTTAAGATGTATTCATTTTTAATTTTGGCTGATGACATCACCACCCTAGCAGATGTTAGTGCTGCGCTTGTTTCCTGATATAAAGTTATTACATAACGTCACAATTCATTCCTGTTCTGGTATTGAATATAACAGTGGGAATGTTAATCGTATTTAGTGGCTGGAAGGATTGTTTAATATTCAGTAAATCACCAGCCTCCCAGACCCTTCGCTTTGGACCTGCCATTACCCCTGACAACCCTGTAGCATGTCCTGTCAAGATCTCCCTGTCAGCATTTCACAATAAAAATACAGATAAAATTTAACTTTTAAATAGTTCTCTATGCATCAATTTTTGGAAAAGCCTCAGAAATAGTGAAAAATTACTCCGATTTGGTTCATACAGAGCTGTGTCTGGATGACTGTTGGATTTGGTGGTACTTCCTTCCTACCCAGGCAGGAAGCAGTGATGCTGGGCAGTGGGCAGTGACAGACCGGGGTCTGTACTGGAGGTAAGGGAAGATGATGAACAGTGGCCGCTTCCCAGCCCTTCCGCGCATGGTTTATACAAAAATTCTATGTGAATCCACTGCACTGGCTGGAGACACCTCGTCTGGCCTGAACATACAATAACACCCTTTGTGTGGCACCTTCTTCTATTTTAAGTGAGACTCATTTGAACTTTGAGTCAGTATAGGCATTTTCTGTAAAGGAATCTTGTCACTTTTGTTTTTCAAATAGTTGGTATAGCAAAGCTCTGGCATGGGGGTTAGTTGTCCTTTAATATTAATTGGTGTTGGAAAACAGAGCTTTGGAGCTTTTTTATCTTATTCCCTGAAGTCTTTGACAACCGAACCAGACAAATAAAACATTCACATTGAGACCCAATCATTCTGTTCCGGTTTATATGAACAATCCTGGAATCAGGATTCTAAAAAGAATCTCTGATATTTTATGTGTATACCTTTAAGAAACAAGCAGTAAGTTTTAATTAGAAGTTCAATATACCGGTAGACTAAGAATAATGCTATTGTTTAGTTTAATCTTAGATAGAAGTTTAAAATGGTAAAAAAAAACACCATAGCAGTTGTTGATGGTTAAATACAATGCCATGCTCTCTGAACGAGTTGGCCGTTCCATTTGTTGCCCTGAAGGGTTAGTAAAGATGTGTAAATATTAAAATCAGGGGTATCCATGTCCTAACTCGTATGGGACATGCATTTTTTGGGTTTCCCATATAAATAAATCAACCCACTACATGTTGTGCAGCAATCTTTATACATCACATGCAACATGTCCACTTATTTTACATTGTATGTACAATGTACTTAATGTACATTGTACATACTCTTATTGTACAAGAAAGTTGCACAAGTAATTTAGGGTGGAATCTTTGAAGTACATTTCAATTGTGCTCCATGTCATGACAAACCTCAGCACAATGATTTAAAAATAAATGGAACAGGTAATGGGTAATTAATAATAGGGTATTTGAAACCTATGTTTAATTAAAGAAATGCTAAAACAAAGACTAAGGAATGGTTTATGACTGGATGAAGCCAGTGAAAGTTGGTTATTTTTTGTATGGTTGGCTGTGGCTATTTTGTCCTACATGTTTGTTTTTTCTGATTTGGTTGTTTGTATCTGCTATTGTTCCTTCTCTTTAGCCTTTTCTTTTTGATGCTGTATGTTTTGGACCAAGTTCTCCTACAGTGAGAGTAATTTAAAGTTACTTAATATAAGTACTTAAGGCAATGCCTTGACCTTATAATTGGTGGTTTAACTGAGCTCTGGGAGTTTTTAGAGCATATATATATATATATATATATATATATATATATATATATATATATATATATATATATATATATATATATATATATACAATGCTTAACAATTCCTGTAATGAATGAATACCACAATGAAAGAAATAATGTGTCATCTAAACATTCCTCACTTAACAATAAAAGTTAACAATAACTCTCAACTCCCAATATTAGATGATACTCAGCCTCAGCAATAAACGAAATAGCAAACATATCAATAGACTTTACTTTCGGAGTCCAGGTGGCTTTTCAGATCCCTTGCACCTCCATTGGACACCGAGACATATGTGCACAAGGCCTCCCATTTGCCTCGACCCGGTCTGAAACCGGGGAAACTCTTTTGTAAATTGTCTAAACATACATTTGCGCTTTTGCATGTTGTTGGCGTACTGACAGCCACGCAATCTATATTCTGATTAAGAACAGGGCTGCCCGCACTGACCCGGCTCAGGGATTACGTCACACGCAGCGTCGTGCTCAGTGCCCTAGCGCCTGTAAATTTAATGGTCCAATTAAGGTAATTTAAAAAATCAGGACATTTCCTCACTTTCTAAAAAAGACCCGGGACGCCCGGGACAGGACGTGAAATACGGATATGTCCCGGGAAATACGGACGTTTGGTCACCCTACATTAACGCACACACTCACAACTAAGGAGAATTTAGAGAAACCAATTAACCTAACAGTCAGGTTTTTGGACTGTGGGATAGAGTCCTGCACGGGTCGAACCCGTTAGGATGATGATATCTTCAATTCAAATCTGAACCCAACCCAACCCGTTGATATTTAACCCGCAACCCGACCAGTTAACACATCAAGTAATAGGCTATAGTACGCTGCGCTGCAGAACAGCGCCATTAACACTGCAGCAGACGTGCACTGACTGTGGCCTTTTTGGAGGGAAGCCCACACTGCCGGCAGGGCTTTCAGCTACAACAAGGGTGACCCCAGTGCCTGATTAATATAACATTTCTGATGTCCATAACAACACACACGCATAAAAAAAAAAAATCACCAACTACCCGCCCGCACTAAAAAAATATCAGCCCGACCCCGCGTACCCGTTTATTTTTATTTATATATTTTTCACCCGCAAAAGAGCATTTTAGCGGGTGACCCGTCGGGGACCTGCGGGTACCCGACCCGTTGCAGGACTCTACTGTGGGAGGCAGTCGGAGTACCTGGAGAGAACCCACACATGCTCAGGGAGAACATGCAAACTCCATGCAGAAAGAATCGAACCCGTAACCTTGTTGCTGCAAGGCAGCAGTGCTACCCACTGCGTCACTGAGCAGCCCTTCACACATATATCTTTTATTTTTTCTGTATTTTTTTTTTTTCTTGTTTTGTTTTATTTTGTTTTTTGTTTCACACTGACATGGTAAACATGCTCCAACCAATAATAATGCTGCCGTCTTGCTGCAGGCATTCCAATAATATGCTTCTTTTTTGCTTTGGATAAGTTTTTGTTTTTTCTCCATTCACACAAAACATGTTAATTTATGTCAAAAATGTCAATGTTGATCTCCTCTGACCAGAACACCTTCTTGTATGTGTTTTCTTTTTTTGCTGCATGGCTAAAAAAAATTGCAAAGTTAACTTCCCTTCTTTTTTCTTTCTTTTTTTTTTTACAATGAATCTCTTCTCACGATAGTGTGAAATGGTTTACATCTCTAAGTAACACAATTATTAGTAGTGCTTGTCAACAAAATCTAACACTTGAGCAATAAACCTCTGCAGCTCATCCATAGTTGCTAAGGGCCATCATGGGAACTTCCAATGAATATGCTTGAGGATAACAATGTCCAGATAGATTTATATTTATGCTATATTGATGACAGCAGGCACATTGATAACTTCAATATCTTCAATGTAACTGGATATCGTTTTGTCCCCTTTCCCAGCTTTAACATCTTCTACCACTCTCACCCTCGCAACTAGTTTTCTAAAAGGGAATATGCTTTTCTTTTTTTTTTTTTACCTGTTCACGGCTATATTATGTTGCGAATTATGATATATTTTTAGAATATTACAAATTGCTCAAAGTAGTAACTAAATGTATTGCTGTGGTTCTTTGAATTTTAAGGAAAACAGGCCTGTGTCAGGACTATGATGGTGTCATTTTCCTTTGTTTGGTTTTTACAATACAACAAGCAGGTGCATCTATCCATTGAAGATCAGACGGTAGGAAGCAGTGTCTGACATTTTTTTTATGTCTTAGGGGTTTTTAGAATAGGGTTTTGAAGTACACAATTGGTCCCTTCAAAAAGGTACACCTCTCTACTTGGAGACAATAACGTGCCTTCACATCACAATAATGCCTCTGAGCACATGTTATTAATTTCTGCTGTTAAGGCAATACGAAATTGGCATATTTAACTGTTGTTAGTGTCATTGTTTGCTCTGAAAGACATTGTAGAGAAAATCATCAAAAATGAATAGAGATGGCTTGAGTTAAATTGTCTCTAAATAAACTACAATTACTCCAAAGTACTTTTCAGCTGCAATTTTAAATGTTATTTTGACCTTCAATTTTCTAACATACCAATCTTTTGAAATACTCTGAAGATGTGCTAGAAAGCCTGGTGTAGCATTTCCATGCCTAATGCCACAGGGGACCTGTAATTTTCTTGTGAGTTATTTTGACAACGTGCCACCATTCTATTTATAAACCTTCCAAATAAATTGCATTAAGAATTATCTAACCATTCTAGAGCCTCAGATTATACCTTTTAACAGGAACTGTATTTCTGAAAGGCCCATCTAATTTATACACTTTAACTGTTGATCTTTAAAATGCCTGTAATGTGAAAACTTTTGAATTTTTTTGAATTTCTCCAAAGTAATATATAGAAAGTTTTGCTTTCCCTTATTCTAATGAATATATTTTAGAATGAATAGAGTTGTTATCACGGATATGTTTAGGCTTATATTGCACAATGTTGTTAAGGTTTGATGTATTTAGGGGGCACTAGTACCCTGTTAAGCATGCAATGGCGCCTGTCACTAACCTTATACCTGCTCTGCTGGTTGCAGCATTGTTGCCAACTTAATTTGTCGCAATATTTGGCAACTTTACAAACCTCTTACGACTTTTTTTTTTTTTAAAGTCAATTGTGAAAAATCTAGCGACTATTTCCTGTCTACAACCTAAAAGCACCAATAGCTCTGAGCTTACTGTCTTCAGCAAACAGTGAGTGGGTGAACCCTTCTGTGCTCCAAAACACTGACAGTGAGTCCGATGCAGCTGCTGTGGCCCCTTTCTGCACTCAGAAAAAGAAGAGCGACTCTTCTCTTTCCCTATTGAAAATTAGTCAAGCCGCCCTGAATGTAAATTTTATATAACATTTTTTTTCCTTTGATCAGATTGCATTAAATGGACATCTGTGTCCTTGGCAGGCGTAGAGCTAACAGAACTGGCAGCGTTGTGAGGCAGGGGCTCAAACACGTAAAGCTGTAAGCCTTCTACACCAAACAAAGCTTCTGCCACCCTGGCGTCCTCTTTCACAACTTCATCCCCACTTTCCTCCTCTAAATAAAAAATGTATGACGGAGGAGACTCATCCACAATCTCTGACACAAAACTGTCCTCCTCTTCCATGTTTCCCATTGGGAACCTACTAGCACTAAGTTGCTAACTGGTTAGCTAGATGAAACAGCCGTTTCCCTACAACTTTAAATCCTACATGAAGGACGGACTTCTATGTGTCAATAGAGAACTTTAAATCAGAGACCAGAAAAATCACACATGGGGGTTCTTCAAGGCTCCATTCTGGGGCCCTCCTATTTAATATCTACATGTTCCCTTTTGCTCAAATTATAAAAAACAACAAGATCAGTTACCATAGCTGTGCAGAAATTACAAAGATTTAGATCACAATGTCACCCGGTGACTATGAACCCATCAGGCTGTTGGCTAGATGCTTATAACAGATCAATATGTGGATGCACTATAATTTTCTCCAACTGAATAAAAAACAAAACTTAGGTATCAGGCAAAAGAATGAGAGATACTCTATTATTATTATTTTTTTTAAAATCTGCATTAAAATCTCTAGGTTCAATGGCGAGAAATAGACGCTTACCTTTTGTCTGTTGTCATTATGACATGTCGAATCGGTGCTCCACTTATAATGGCTTTTCATACTTGTTACGCACATGCTAAACTCGGAGTGGTCCTACTTGAAGTTGATTAAACTAACTCACAGCAACCTTCATGAAACTGAGTCCCAGGCTAGATCAATTCAGAGTTGATGTTTGAATCTGAGTTTCTTAAACCTGCTTTGTGAAACGGAGCCCTGCTTTTAGCAAGTTTTTATCTTTATTTACTTTTATTCTGCTTTTACTCCATTTCCATTTTATTGGTTAATTCATCTAAAGCACCTTGAATTGTCCTTGTACTAAATTGTGCTTTACAAGTAAACCTGCCTTTGCCTTTAAAGAAATCTAAAAATGATATGTCTTCTCTACTTAAATTATCAGAGAATATGTAGTGTGTAATATAAGTTAATCTGATTAACTTAAATAAGTGTGATTTCTTTGATTTTTGTTTCCTTCCATTTAAATTCAAATGTTTTAGAGTTGGCTCAAAATAATATTATGTGCAAAAAGTTCTTTAGCTTCTCTGTTAATTTGCACCAGGGTTTAGTTTTTTTTGTTTGTTTGTTTGTTTTTAATTTACCTCACTGTCTAAATCCTTCCAAACTAGTCAGGTAATGGAGGACCGAGATGACTGTGTAAGCACTGACCTTCACACAGAGATGGTCAGTAAGGACAAGCTTTTGACTCTAGGAAGACATTTATTTGCTTAAATGTTACGTGCAACAGATCCTGAACCAATTTTCACAGTTAGAACCTATTAAATCCCACTTTTTGTAATCTTTGAGCGAACATGGTGACTCAAAAACCTCTATTGATTGAAAATCCTGGTCATTCAATTTATTCTGGCTCTGCAGCTGCATTCAATTTATTGGCCTCAAAAGGTTGCTGAGCCTAAACCTTATTTTATACACCCATCAACTGTAGCAGGCCAAATCCGGGTTTAACAAATCGAAAAAGGTTTTCCGATACTACAGAGTCTAATCCTTTTCACCCTGAGCAAATCTATGTCCATTTTTTTATTGCTCTATTTTTATGTGTTGAGGTTTCTTTGTAAAAAGTCATTTAATGTCATAATCAAACCATGGAAATCCAGAAGTGGTCTGAAGAGAGACAAATCGTGGGGTTGAAGTTCTTTTTAAGGTGATTTCAACAAATATTCCCCTCATCAGTTTCCTGGAGCTGGGCTTCTAATATTAGACCTGGAGGACTCTTGATTTATTGGTTTATTAAATACATTTATCAGATGGGAGATGAGTTGAATCCTTGCTGCAGCTACCCATCAGTCAATTGGCCTAATCCTCTTCAACTTCTAGCTATTAAGGGTAATTACTGTTGCTTAATGACACATACTTTATGTTCACATTATTCTAATTCACAAGTTTAAAAAATGCTGTCGAAATAGATCTGAATCTTCTGATATAAAAACATATTATTTGCTATCTTATGTTTCAAAATGTATATGTACATAACCCTAAACATACTGGACAAGCAGCAATTTTATCAGTGGTGGAATATTATTTTATACAAGATGTATTGGAAAAAATCAAACTACAGTGTCAATTCTGAAACTTTATTGAAACCAAATGAAAATGATACCCTTCTAAGGGTTTCTTCAGTGAGTTGATGCATATGTTGATAGCTGTAGGCAGGAAGGATATTCTGTAGTGGTCTGCTTTGCACCAGGTCTGGAGAGGCCTTATAGGATTCTTGGTAGTATCATAATACATACTGGCATGGAATCAGTCACTACGAAAAGACTTAGAATGTGACAGCTTTTATTGTCATTTTGTATACACAGTGTTACAAAACGGAATTTCGTTTTGTACAGCTTTCAGAACATTTCTATCCCATAAAGCATAAAGTGCAGCAGTGGTCAAATGCAAACAGTGTGGGAGAAAAAAAAATCATGCTGCAAAATCACATTGATATGGAAGTTTAGAATATTAATATATATGTTACAAATATGCAGTTTTTTTGGTTTGGTGTTACCAGTTTGATGCAGAGTCTGTGACATGATTAATAGAGTAATAGAGTTTTACAACAGTTCAGCTGTCTGATGACTGTGGGGAAAAAGCAGTTCTTAAATCTGCTGGACCTGCATTTAATGCTGTGAAGTCTCTTCCCAAAGGGCAGCAGGGAGAACAGTCCATGGTGGGGGTGTGAGGGGCCATTGATGATGTTACGGGCTCGGGACATACATAGCTGGAATAAAATGTCTTTTATGGAGGGAAGAGGAGCCCTGATGATCTTCTCTGCAGTTCTCACTACTCTTCTCACTTTCTAACAGTTTGAGATACTGCAGCCTCCACACCACACAGCAAGACATGTGGTCAGAACGCTCTCTATGGTGCTTCTGTAGAAGGTGGTGAGTATGGATGGCGGCAGGTGATGTTATCGTTAGTGGAGCTGTTATGAAGCTGTACTAAAGCCACTTCTACAGCAGCAAACCGAATAAACACAGGTCACAATAGTTTTTAATGGTTGTAATTTATGAAGCACTGGCATGTAAGAGTTTTATAAGAGTACGACAACTGTTTATGTCAACATCTCTGCTTATAAAACATATTTGTCTCTGCTGCCTGGTTTAAGTCACTCTTTGCCTCCTATCTCACAGGAGTTTAGTTGACAAATTTCAAACTAAATCTAGCTCAATACATCCATTTTCTGGTAAAGTGTAACTTTGGAAGCATTTTAATCTGTTTATGTGAACAAGCCAAACAGTGCAGTGCTGAACTGATCAGCAGCTCAATATTAAGGTTGTGTACATATGTCTAGCTTAGTTTTATTGGCTGAGAGCTGAAGTAGTAAAACAAAATGGCTTAGCCATGTTCTTTATGTAGTCTACGTTATGATGCTACTAAATCAAACATGAGGACTAAATCAGAGGTCACAGATTAGTGAACCAAGGTCTGGATCTGGACCCACCTGCTGGCTAATCTGGACCCAACCGGATTTAAAACATTTATAAATTACCCCAGTTGTCTGACGACAATGTCTAATTTCACTTGTGCCGCTTCTCCTGTTTGTACGGTTAAGCCCTCCAGAGTGTCCGGGACCAGGCTACAAATTAGCCAATGAGCTGTGTCAGTCAGGGCTGCTGCTGCTAGATACTTTGAGACACAGCAGGCAAACCTTTGGCAAGCCGGGCGATGGGAAAGAAGGAGAAGACGATGAGAAAAAGTGAAAGAAAGTGTGGACTGCTGGAAGAACTGCAAACTGGTTGCAGAAAAGTGAAATGGTGTGCTCAAAGATGACCATGCATATTTTGAGTATGTTTGGCTCAACCTACTTCCGTGAAGCAGGATTCCCCACCATAACTATAATCAAAAATAAATATCGACCCAAGCTCGATACAGATCTGTAGCTGTGGTTTTTTTATATTATGCAGATTATTTTACTAAGTAATGTCAGCCTATTGAAAAGCATATCCATGTTTTGTACAACATTTCCACTCAGTAGTTGGTTTGGACTCCTTTGCAAGAATAACTGCATTGATGCGGAAGGCCAGGTTAGCATTATTGTGTTTAGCTGGTCTTGATCGTTAGATCTGTTGATCTTCAACTTCCTCTTAACATTACCCCACAGATTCTCTGTGCAGTTTAAGTTATAGGATATTCTTGTATCATTGTGGGAACTTGCATTGTGGGAAGGTGACATGTTTTAATTGACAAATAAATCTTTATCTCCATAAAGTTTGTTAGCAGAGGAAAGCATGAAGTGGTTCAAATTTTAATGGTAGACTTTGAACTTGATGAAACATAGTGGAACAACCCCAGTAGATAATAGGGAAGGCCAAATGATCTCTGAGTGATGTAACCATAGAGAACGCTCTTCCTCCAGACTCAGGAAGTTTGATTTCCAGATGATAGGTAAGATTTTATCAAATACTCATAACTCATAACTTTAGAAGAATGATCAACAGCTCAGCTTTGTTTCTGGTCTTTGATGAAAATGCTTTTCTAAATCTCTCGGGGTAAAAGTTTTATATCATGCTTGTTTGCTTTGTAAAATACCAACTATTAGCACATATATGATTAAATATTAGGATAGGAATATTTATTTGTTATAAAATATCAATGTTCTGGTACTACTGTTTCAAACTGAAAAAACAGAAACTGACCTTCACTGTGATGCTGACTCTGCTTGTGTGGTTCTCAGCCATTTCAAAGAAAAACAATTGGGCTCTTCTTTAGGATGGCAGAACAAAGTCGGAGATCACTACCAACAGAAAAACATATTTTTGTGACTTAGACAACAGCTAAAAAAAGAACAATTGCTGTTATTGTGCAGATTTGGTGCTAAAAGAATCATTTTGTTTCAATTTTGATCAGAAATTATTGCGCTCTATTTCACATCACGGCTGCTACTCAGACAAAGTGTGTGTTTGTTTACAGTGTGGGCACAGTGCGGTCATGGTAGGTACTTCCAGGAGGGGGCGGGTAATTGCTGTCCAATGTTAAATGATCAAGACCAGCTGTTCTTCCAGGGTATAGAGGAGCTGCTGCTCAGAGAGAGTTCCTGAGGATACCCAGACATGCATGTATCAAGTTATGCAACTTAAGACATGGTGTTGATGAAAGAATACCATTATCACATAGCTTAAAGTTTACAAGTAGATTTAGCATGATAAATCCCCCTTTAAGGACACTGTTAACACTAGGAAGGCTATAACTGCCATAAATGTCCTTGAAAGTTGTTAAATGAACCACCAGAAGATTGGGGATAAGGTTCTTATTTTGCCAGATTTGCCCATTTCCCCCCAGACTTCAGTGTTCTTACTTCTTTAACCGATGTGGGCACATGCTATTGATTCTTACACAAGAAGATAAGAGATTAGTAAACTGGTAAATTACTGAAAGGTGGATTGTTAAAATGATACCTCAGTATGAAATGGAGATATTGTTATAACTGTGACTTCTATGAATATACTGGAACTCACCTTAGAGAAGTCATGCAGTATGGTTCTTCCAGCTGCTTGGAAATGATCAGTTTAGTCGAGTCTTTAACCTTGACCCACTCAATCATAATATTACTTCATGGGTTCCCACAGGGTCAGCCATTCTTTCACTCTCACAGTGATCAGAAACTCATCACAGGGGCAGTTGACTTAAAAATACCTCACTCCTTCTGCAAATGATTCGTTTCTGGGAGATCAAAACAGCTGAACTTCTCTTTTCAGTAAGGGACCTCCAAGAGGTTTTTTTTTTTTTCTTGTAATAAGAGAGATAAAATGAAAGAAGATTGCAGAAAGGAAGGTTAATCTGTTCGACCAGCAAAGCCAGACGTTATCAGAGGATACCACTGTGAGATTTGATTGAAACATGAACACCAGTCACATCAGTTTAGTTCAAATGGTTTTTAATCTTGTTATGAGGTCTTATAGCAAAAAATACACCCTGTTTCAAGTCAAAGGTTGTTTTTATACTTTAACCTGATACAAATCGTCAAGAAACACACAACAGATTCAGATTAACAAGACATTAAAAAAAACACTTGCATTTATTGATCTGTAGCGGCTGTGAATAGCTCAATTATCTTAAATGAACAGAACCAGACCCTTCAATACAAGAGAAGTTGTCTGATTATTTGTTAACAGACTGCCAAGAAAAGCCCTTTGTTTGCATTAAAAATGTTAGTCACATTGTAAACAATTTAGAGATCTTTTAATCCTTTATTAAAAGAACCTCTTAGAAATTAGCCGTGAGGTCAGACTCATCAATACCAACAAGCTTGATTCACACACATTCGTCTTCATTGAGCATGGAGGACATTGTAAAGTTTTTACAGGTTAGGTAAATATCTAATAAACTAATAGGACTTGTTTGGAAGTAAAAAGCTCCCCTCTCACTGAAATGAATATGACAGCATGGCTTCTGGAACAAATTTATTTCTAAAGAGACGAGACCAAGTACGGACATTCTGTGATAAGAGACAGTTCTGTCTCTTATCACCAAAAAATCACTATTAAAATACAAAAATTGTTTATGAGCACAAACACCTCATAATACCTGCCAAGCATGTTGGTAGAAGGGTGCAGCCTAGGGTCTTTGTTTCTGGACACAGGCGTTCATAAAATGTGTGTAAAATTTATACTACAGCTAAAGCTCAGCAAAGTTACAGTAGGCCATGCAAGCTGTGTTGTTGGGTCTGAAAATGACGACATTAAGATACTGCTGCTCAATTTGGCTCTAGAGATTGTCAAATCCAACTTGACAGTTTTCTCAGTTTTTTCATCTTAGCTTTTTTGACAGATGGATAAATGGATATGTTTTAGAAACCGGTAAGTTTATTTGTCCCAAAATAAAATAAAATTCAGTTTTCTCAGTCTTTCCTAAAATAAAATCTACTCCTTCTGTCTCTAGTTCTCTTCTATTGAAATATTGGCCTGTGTAATTGGATGGAAAGCTGAGATAATACTGTGGCACACATACCTTTTTTCTCTGTGTTTACTTACAATCTGAGGCTGGTGAAAAGAAATTAATTAAGTGAGACGATAGTAGCTTAAGGTAAATAATTTGAGTGCCAACATTTTACATTATGTTGAAATGCCCTGCAATCATCAAGTTCCCCTATGTATAAAATGGTTGTTTTTAAAATGCTGCAATTTATCCAAGGATAAAAAAATAAGTTGTTGGAACATACAGTTATTAAATTTGCCCTTACTGTTTCTCCTATGCTAATACTTTGTATCTACTTGTTTGCATTCGCCTTTCACTCTGATGCTGTCACACCAAATTCCCCCACCATGCAACACTAAGGGATATTTATATTCCATCCTAATGCTTCTTGCATATGCTTCATGCATATTTAAAGAAAAATGTTTTCATCAGCATGATTAAAGATGGATTTCTCTTGCTCAGTATTTTATGCTAAAAAATTAAATAAAAAGATGGTCATTAATCCCTTAAGACACTGTGCTAAGATCATTGGCCACACTCTGAATGGATACTCTGGATACTCTTTTATAATTTTCCTAGTAAGGTGGTGTGAGAAGGGAATTGGTTGGACTGGATTTTATTTAGATGTATAAAGAAAAAAGGGGCAAAAAAATTAAAGAAATACACTTCCTTTCCCTCCCCTTTTTACAGTTATGTGCTACTTTTTTAATGTATAAAATAAAAACCATAATATAGTTTGTAGTTAAAACTAGAACTGCAACTAGTGATTATTTTGGAAATAGATTAATTATTGGATACCTAAAGGTTCCTTAAAGAAGATTTTTGTGAAATTAAGCCAGGTGAAGCTAAAATATTTCTACTTGAGGAGTTCTGGACATAAAATATTGACAGACAAAATTATTTATTTTTTATCTTACATGCCTATCCATCCATTCATCTGTTTCCGCTTATCAGTGTTGGGTCGTGGGGGTAGCAGCTTCAGTAGGGAGGCCCAGGCATCCCCCATCATTTGGGCCATCTCCTCCAGGGGAATCCCAACGTGCTCCCAGGCCAGCTGAGATACATAGTCTCTCCTGCTTGTCCTGGGTCTCCCCCACGGTCTCCTCCCAGTTGGACTTGCCTGGAACACCTCACCAAAGCTCATTACCATAGATGAGAGTAGGAACGTAGATCGACCGGTAAATTGAGAACTTTTTGGCTCAGCTCTCTCTACACCAAAACAGATGGTTACAGTACGTGCTTCACAGCAGACGCCGCACCAATCCGCCTATCGATCTCCCCCTCCATCTTTCCCCCATTTGTGAACAAGACACCAAGATACTTAAACTCCTCCACTAGGGGCAGTACATCCTCCCCACTCCGGAGAAGGCGCTCTACTACCCGCGAGGGGTCCTGTGGGGAGCAGAACCTTTGATGTAAAATGCAAAATATATATATATATATATATATATATATATATATATATATATATATATATATATATATATATAATTTTTTTTTTTTACAACCTTGTCATAATAAATGCTCTAAGTGGGTTGCTCTGTCGGCTGAAGGCATGTTTTACAGTCCCTATACTCCAGTTACTGATACCATTACTAAATTAGATGATGATTGTTGCAATAGTCGATTAATCGCGATTAATCCGCTTAACTGTTTCAGCCCTAGTTACAACTGTACAAGCTAGATAGATCTCACATATAGACTCATAGAATTCAATCATTCCTTAAGTTTCCAAACTTATTTTGCCAGTGAACTAATTATCTTTTATTTTTCCTGGGAGTTTTTACCAGCAACACCTAAAAAGAAAAGCCTAAAGCAAATCAGGAGGTGTTATTTATTTCTGTGAACCAAATTGCAGGTAGTTGGCACTTCATTGTCTAAACGTTTTATTGGTTCAGTAGGAAACCGTTCATTCTGTTCCTTTCACACAAAGCTGAATCTGGAACAAAGGTCACAGAAGAATGATTTGTATTTAACCGGTGTTGGTTTTTGTTTGCTTCTATTGGGGTGATAGGACACACTAAAAGCTTTGTTCATTTTGTTTTCATTTTTATTCATCATACAATATATTATGAGGCTTTTATACCATGAGCTGCTCTTAGCTCTATGAGAATTGGTGAATTAATTAAATCTCTCACTGAATGTGAGAGCAGTTTGTGATTGACTTGCTAAATTGAGATACAATTATCCTTAATAAATAACATATCACTCAGCTTTTCAGCCACCTGTGCACACACACACAATCACAGAAAAAGCATATTTAGTCATTTATATGTAAATTCTTTGTAATTATTGCTAATTTCATCATGAAATGTTGCAGGTGTCTTGCCAGCTTAGCAAATTTAATGTTGTTTTCATTTCACATTTTTAATCATATCTATCAGAGAGGTTTTTGCTCTCGCCCTTTTACTCAGTTTTTTTATTTCCTTCAAAGTTGCACCTCTAATTTCTGACCTTTCTCTTGTCCCTGCCAGTTTAAGTGTTGTGGGGCTGAGGATTTTAAAGACTGGAATGTCAACATGTACCACAACTGTCCTGGAATAGGTCCACAAGCCTGTGGAGTCCCACATACCTGCTGTGTTACTACCAAGGTAGGGCTCACACAATTTAGCAACTCATAGTAAGCATGCAAACATCGGTTTACAATTGTACAATTTTCCATATAAAAAACAAGATTCTTAAGGAAGGAAAATAGAAATTCTTATGCATTTCATAATACCACAAATTTTTTGATACATAATGATTCATGCAGGCTTTACGATTTGATTAGTTTATATATATATATATATATATATATATATATACAAAAATGCATTCAATTTACACAACTGAATGAGAAAAATAATTCATATTTTGTAGTTGTAACCATTTATGCTTTTTTACATAGTTTTTTTTTTTTTTTTTTTTTTCATATTTTTATTGTTGTTAAAACAGATGTACAATGCCATTCAGATAATAGTGTTCAACAGTTATTACAATTCCTTTGGCTGTGTACAATATGACAAGAGCCACACAGCATTTCGACATTTTTATATTTTTGTAAACCCCATCCAACCCCAACTAACCCTATGCCGGCAAAAGGAAAAAAAAAAAAAAAAAAAAAAAAAAAAAAAAAAAAAAAAAAGGGGGGGGGTAAATAAATAAATACAAATTTAAATTAGGTTACGTAAATAAATTGGGGGGGGGGATTCTTATCCAAAAATGCAAACACTTTACATTGAGACTTGCTTACTAGTGAGAAGGGAGAGTTGCAAGTTTATCAAAATAACCCAGTAAAGGGCCCCATACTTTATAAAATTTTTTGGTCGATCCCTTCAGGAAGAATTTCACTTTTTCGATTTTTAGGAACATCATCATATCAGAAAGCCACATTGATGCCTTAGGTGGGAATTGGGATTTCCATTCTAAAAGTATTCTCCTTCGAGCAATCAGAGTTGCAAAAGCAATAACATTTGCCTCACTAGAAATCCCTGCATCAACCCCGAAAATAGCCATTAGAGGACTAGGTCTTAGATGTAGGCCAAACGCAACATTCAAAATCTCAAATATTGATCTCCAAAACTCTTCCATCTTAGAGCATGACCAGAACATATGAGCTAAGTCTGCATTGGTGGCTCTGCAGCGATCACATGTATCATCTATTTCAGGGTATATTTTGGCAAGTTTGACTTTACTATAGTGAGTACGGTGGAGAATTTTAAACTGAATCAGGTTGAGACGTACACAAGAAGTAGTCCCATTCACAAGATTAAGAGCTCTAACCCACATCTCTTCTGAAATGGCTGTCCCTAATTCTGCCTCCCATTTTATTTTGATGTTATCTGTTGATACGCTACTAAATGACATGATTAAGTTATATAAATTAGAGATTTGGCCCTTTAAAGTTATGGGGGTCTTTAGTATAACATCCAGTTTTGAATCCTCAGGTAATTGAGGAAATGATGGATTATACATTTGAATAAAGTGACGGATCTGAAGATATCGGAAAAAACTGGATTTAGAAATAGAGTGTTTGTTGGCCAGATCTGTGAAAGTAGGAAAAGTGTTATCTATAAAAAAATCCCTGCATGTGGTAAGACCCCAAGTGTCCCATTGTGTAAAGGTAACGTCAAGATTGGCGGCTGGGAAAAGGTGGTTATTACATATTGGACTTAGCATAGAGAGGTCAGACAGTTTAAATGCCTGCCTGAACTGTATCCAAATTCTCAGTGTTGAACACACTACCGGGCATGAGGAGAACCGAGATGGGGAGAGAGGGAGTTTTGTTGTCAACAGCGCAGGAAGTGTTGACAGTTTACAGAGCTTTGCCTCTTCACTGCACCAACCTGTATCTGGAGCCTGAAACCAGTAAATTATTTTTTGCAGATTCGCTGCCCAGTAATATATCCTGAAGTTTGGGAGAGCAAGTCCACCCCCTTTCCTTGGCCTTTCAAGCAATGACTTACGAAGTCTTGAAGATTTGCCTCCCCATATAAAACTTGAGAGTAATACATCAATTGAACGGAAGAAGGATTTTGGTAGAAAAACTGGGATACTTTGAAACAAATATAAAAATCTAGGCAACACATTCATTTTGATGCAGTTAATTTTTCCAGCTAGAGAGAGATAGATAGTATTCCATCTCTGAAGGTCAGATTTTAATTTTTCCATAATGGGAACGTAGTTGGCTTTGAATAGTTCAGAAAAGTACTTAAAACCGGCATGTGATATACAGAATGGCAAGTCTGTGTCTGGAATCTGCTTTGCTGAATCGTTGATGGGAAAACACACACTTTTTGAATAGTTGATTTTATAACCTGAAAAATCACCAAAATCCGCCAGAATCTTCAAAAGTTTAGATTTGCAGGACAGCGGGTCTGATAAGAAAATTAGAAGATCATCAGCATACAAGGAGGCTTTATATTCCATCCCCATTCTTGTAATGCCATGCATGGATGGTGTTGTTCTAAGTTTAATTGACAGGGGCTCAATCGCTAATATGAACAGTAGTGGGCTAAGTGGGCACCCTTGACGCGTACCCCTAGATAAAGGAAAATATTGTGAACATAAATTATTAGTTATTACTGCAGCCTTTGGGGATGAATACAATAGACGGATCCAAGCCATAAATTTCGGGCCAAACCCAAATCTACCCAGCACTGCAAAAAGATATTCCCATTCCACTCTATCGAATGCCTTCTCCGCATCCAGGGAAACCACCACTTCTGGTCTCACCCCCGACGCTGGAGAGTGCACCACATTCAGAAGTCTACGTATGTTAACGAATGAATGACGTCCTCTCACAAAACCGGTTTGATCATTTGAAATAATATCTGATACTATGGTGTTAACTCGAGAGGCCAGAACTTTCGACAGTATCTTAATGTCCGCATTTAATAAGGAAATAGGCCTATAAGAGCTGCAATCCGTTGGGTCTTTGCTGGGTTTCAGTAAAACTGTAATGAAGGCTTCTGTGAGAGTCTGAGGAAGAGCTTTCTGTTCAAATGAGTATTTAAACATATTAAGAAGCAAGGGGATCAGCTTTGAGGAAAATCTTTTATAAAATTCCACTGGAAAGCCGTCCGGTCCAGGAGCCTTCCCGTTCTGCATTTCTTTGATAGAGCTCTCCACTTCCTGTCTGCTTAGTGGCCTGTCCAAGTTGTCCCTTTGTTCCGGCATAATTGTTGGAGTATTTAGGGTTCCTAAAAAATTAACCATAGAGGAAGTGTCCTGAGGGAACTCTGAGGTGTATAGCGCAGAATAAAATGTTTTAAAAGTATCATTTATTTCCTTGGGATCTATTGTCAGCTGTTGAGGTGTTTTCCTAATTGTTGAGATGAGTTGGGCAGACGATTTAGCTTTTATCTGATGAGCAAGTAGGCGTCCTGCCTTCTCCCCGTGTTCATAAAAGAGTGTACGTGATCTTAACAGGTTCTGTTCGGTCTTTTCAGTGGATAATAAATCATACTTTGCTTTTAGATTTAATTTTTCTTTATATAATTCAGGCGTTGGAGTTGTTGAATATTGTTGATCAATTTTAAGGATAGAATCAATGAGCTCTTCTTGTTTCTGTTTTCTTTTTTTTTTACGTGAGGCTGAAAATGATATTATCTGTCCCCTCAGTACAACTTTGAGTGTTTCCCATAGAATGGAGGGTGATACAGAGTCATTTTGATTGGTTAAAATGAAATCATCTATTGCTTTAGATATGAACTGGCAAAAATCTTCATCTGAGAGTAATGCGGTGTTAAGTCTCCAAGACGGTCTTATTGGGCAGTTGAGTGAAAAGCCAATGTCAAGAATAACAGGTGCATGATCAGATTCTACAATAGCAGAGTAATCTACAGATTTCACAGAGGGAAGAAGACGCTTATCAACAAAAAAGTAATCTATTCTGGAATAAGACTGATGAACATGTGAGAAACATGAGAATTCCCTTTTGTTCGGATGTAAAAACCTCCATGGGTCTACACAACCAAGGTGCATCATAAGATTCAAAAGAGCTCCAGACATTTTGGATTGAGGTGTAGACCTGGGACTTGACCGGTCCATGGCTGCATCCATCACACAGTTCATATCTTCGCCGAATATTAGATGATGGGTGTTTAAATCTGGTAATAAGGTGATTATCTTCCTGAAAAAATCTGCATCATCCCAGTTGGGGGCATAAATACTAACTAAAACCACCGGGGTGTGATAGAGATGACCTGATACTATAACATAACGTCCCTGGGAATCTGGAATTATTTTTGAGGCCGTGAAGAGTACTTTTTTATGGATTATAATCGCGGCCCCACGAGCCCTGCTACCAAATGATGAATGATACACCTGACCTATCCAGGCCTTTCTAAGCAAGGCATGATCTTGTGCTCTAAGGTGCGTTTCCTGCAGAAATGCAATTTCAGTATGCAGCCGCTTTAAGTGTGAAAAAATACGTGCCCTTTTCACAGGGCCATTAATGCCCCTGATGTTCCAGCTAACAAAGCGTACTGCAGACCCTCCAGCCAAATTTGTGCCCACTTTATTCATTATTCAATAAACAAGAATATTGAGCGATGATAAGGCTGGTATATATGGTGCTGAATATCCAAATCGGGATTAAAAAAATAATAAGAAAAAAAAAATAAATAAATAAAATACGGTAAAAAAAAAAAAAAAAAAACGGCGTCAAACCCACCCCTGACCATGTATAAACTAGGTTCGTTTTCTGAACAATCACGAACCGCAGCTATCTCACTGTAGGTAAACTTCCAATAATCCACGCGTTTGTTTCCCCATACAACCTGCTCCCCACTATAGCTCGAACAAGCATACACACTCAACATATTTACTCTGAACATAGATAACATTGTTACTGCCAGTCAGCATAAACAACGGGCATTATTATATCAAGTAGGCAGGATAACTTTAATTCACCGCACTGAAGCACTTTCGAATTACCACAAACAGAATAACTGGCTAACAGAAATATAAATGCGTCTGAACCATGGGATCTGAACAAATAGATTAACCATTTTTCTGGGGCTGTGAACCCCTTAGGTCGTAACGTAACATTAAACCGTTGTCCGTAAGCATTATGCCATCATCTATGAAGGCCATACAGATGGACTTTTGCTTAATTAAAATGCAATGACTCAAATAAACCGACCTTTGAACAATTTGACAATCCCAGCTCGGTGAAACAAGTCCACCCAAAGCTCCGTCGTTTCCAGACCCGTCCGTTTGAGTCTGGATCAGGTAATTGGAACGGCAACCCGGCGATCATAGAACTGCTTTGCTGCTTCTGGTGAATGGAAGATGTGCGTCTCATCCTCAAACTGAACACGAAGACGTGCTGGATATAGCAAACTAAACTTTATCTTCTTCTCATATAGGAGCTGCTTGATGTTTTTAAATGCTGCGCGCTTCTTCACCAGGTCTGCAGACAAATCCGGATAAATCCTCAATTTGGAGCCGTTAAACTCCACATCGTGCGACCGGGCCCACCGCAATGTCTTTTCTTTTTCCTGTAGGCGAAGAAAGCACACCACAAAGGGACGGGGCCGCTGTCCTTCTTTAGGTCTTTGGCCTGGGGAGCGATGTGCCCGTTCCAGCTCCGGAGGGTTTTCAAAGACCTCTCGGCCCATTGCTTGCATTAACAGGTCGGATACAAACTTCACGGTTTGCTGGCCCCTCTCGCTGTCCTCTGGGACGTTCAGTATCCTCAGGTTTGCTCTACGGGAGCGGTTTTCCAGGTCATCCACTCGTTCGAGCAGTGTTGCGTTTTGCTCCTCCAGGTGTTTAATTTTCCGGTCAGCTGCGGATATCGCACTGAAGTTATCCCCTGCCAGAACTTCAGTTGCGCTCAGCCGTGCTTGAAAGCTATTAACAGTGTCTGTCAATGCATTCACGGAGGACTGGAGCGGGGCAATCGACTCACGAATCAAAGCAGAAATGTCCTCCCTTAGCGAAGACCTTTGTTTCGACAACTCGGCTACTAGTTGACTCACGGAAACCCCCTCGGCGCCTGTAGTGGCTCCATCGATGTGTGGACTAGCGCTAGCCAAGGCAGCTACCTTGCTAGCTATACTAGTTCGGGTTGTTGGCGGCGCGCTGGTCGGCTTGTTCTTGCTCATGGTGCCAAAGTTGTTGGCTTCTTATCCTCTTTTCTTTCTTATCTGGTACAAATAGAGTGAAGTGCCCTGGGTGGCACTTTTAAAAGTTAGTTTTTAAAAGTTGAGTGGGGAGCTCTGCCTTCTCGCGTCCTACCTCTGCATGGCCAAACCGGAAGTCCTTTTTTACATAGTTGTTCATATTCTCTTTAACTCACTATGAAAAAGGTATGTCCTGTTTTTGCAAAGGTTAAAGGTATAGTGGAGGCTTTTGTTGACAGCATTTTTTTTTTTTTTTCGTTTTAACAAATACTTTAAATTAAAAGCTTCTGACATATTCATGGAAAGTTTAGTAGAAGGAAGAAAAAAACATCCAACACATAGCCTTGCTCTAAAGCAGGGGTGTCAAACTGGTTCCAGAAAGAGCCGAGTGGCTGCAGGTTTTCTTTCCAACCAAGCAATAGCACACCAGACTCCAGTCATTTCATAATGTCATCATGTTCAGATTGGACTCACTTGATGAGATGATAGGAGTCTGGTGTGCTATTGCTTGGGTAGAAAGAGAACCTGCAGCCACTCGGCCCTTTCTGGAACCAGTTTGACACCCCTGCTCTAAAGGATTGTAATTTTGAGAAATTTGGAGATACTCACAAGATCTGGCTCCATTTAGTGCTTCAAGAAGTAATTTCTAGAAAAACTAACATTTGTCTTAATGAAACCATGAAATTCACCCTTTGAATTGAATGAGTTAAATAAATAGATTGAAGTTTTACTGTGAAGTGACAGTATAAATAAATTGGTCTTTATTAGGTTTACATTGCGATGCCACACACCATGAACTATTTATTGTCAACATATATTAACACAGATGCAAACCTAAATTGGATTTATACATGAAACTGAATCCTTGAATGTAAATGGGGGGGTCTAATTTATTTTTGATTTGAATAACAACACCCATGTCCATCAATAAGTGCAAATGTATTCATAACTCTAAAAACTTCCAGGATTTCTGACTAGTATATCATATTATCATTAAACAATCCACTTAACAATGGCAAAAGACACATTTAATCTCCCTCTGGTTTTTGTTTTCCAACATAAATAAACATGTACATGTATGAATAAGGAAAACTCAGTGATCAGACCTAAACTAATGCTTATACACCAATGCCTCATGCTGACAGGCAGGCCAGGCAGTCATGTTATTAGCATTGTAGCTATCGTTATATAAGTATGAACAAAAAACTTAAAAACAGCCTTCTTACTTTTTATACTCAATTAAATGTTTACTTTTATTCCTAACATTATATATCTTTATCTTTCCTTCTTTTCCTAACAGCCTAATGAAGTGGTCAACTCTCTGTGTGGAAACGGGGTACAGAACCAAACGGTAAGATATCGTAGAAATATAATTACTAAGGTCATAAAGTTTGAACGCTTTAAAATGAAAATAAAAATTTCTTTACTTCATTATCTGGTTTTCTATTCATCTCTTCTTTTTTATGCACAACACAATTATTTAAACTGCCAATTAAAGGCAAATTGTTTAAAACTCTGGAAACAGAAGCAGAGGGTTTTCATGTAGTACCGTCTCCATGGCAGCTGGATGTAACCCAACATCTACTGCTGCGTATTCAGCCACTCATTCTTACCTCCATAGCCATAAATCCCTGCAGGATCAAGTGCAAGTTGGAATCAAAACTTTTAAGTAATCACTTAAGATGGAATGCGATGCAAGAGTGCCCATGTTTTGCATTAAAAGAAACAATCTTTGCTTTAACTTTTATATTTAAAATCAATGCAGCAACTATAAGGATTTTTTTTTTCTTTTGCAGCGGATAGAATTGCTGGATGTCATCCATGTGAGAGGCTGCACTGATGCGTTCTTCATCTGGGTGACCGACAACTATAAGAAGATGGCCATACTATTGTTAGTTATCTTTCTGCCCCAGGTACAAACACATAGTAGAGCACTTGATTCACTCTCTAACAGTTGTATTGGTGTTAATGATGCCCAACACAAGCGGTTCCTCCATTTGGAACTGTGGACTAATTACTTTTACTTAAAAAGTACAAAGAAATGCTCAAATGAACCTAATGTTTAAATACAGAGATATAATATGATCATTTATTAAAAAAGCTGCTCATAAAGGTTAATAAGTGCATAAAACTGTGCAGCTGAGTGGAAGGTGTGATGTGGAAATGTATATGTTATGCATTACTGAAGTAACCCAGGGAGAAATTGTTCTAATTGAAAATGAGCAATTTTATAAAATGTGTTGGAAAAGTATTTGGTATCAATTCTTGTTTCCTGGAGCTGCACAACGATTAACGACTGCCCTTAATTCTTTGCACTTTACCATTTGCTCTATGTAGCACAACTACATTTTGATTACTTTGTCTTTAAAAAGCCTGAACTATTAACGATCATATATAGAATCAGTTATTCTGCACACAAAGCATTTTGTATTTAACAAAGAAAGGTTATTTGAGGTCTCGTCCGTCTCCATTGGTGCCAAGACTTCTTGTGGTTGCCTTTCAACTTTAGTCTTAACAATCTTCCATAAAAATCTGATTATTGAAGTGCACAACTAATAACTTTTATGAGGACAGATTTTTTTGCCTAAGCTGTGGATCTCTGCATCTCCTCCAGATTAATCATTGGACATCTAGCCGCTTCTTCTCTTATTATTGATCGCCTTCCTCAACCTGTTAGTGCAGGTGGATGGCTCCTCCACAGCTGGGCTTTTCTCTAAAATATTAAAAGCTTGGGGTATTGTCTGAGCACCATAACCTTCTTTAAATCTCTCCACAGCTTAGGTTTGCTCTTCATAAAGCTGTTGGTTTGATTATGTTCTGCAATAAACCCCTGAAGCCTTTATAGGCCAGCTGATCCAATGACCCAAAAGTTCAATTTACTAACTTCGTAATTTCTGCAGTCCTTTGTTTTCACTTTACTTTATTTAAGGGTATTGAGGGATATAGATATGATTTTCTTTCTTTGCCAAGTAAGTGTGCAATGCTTTGTGTTTGTCTGTCATAAAAGAAACCCCATAAGATATGTTGAATTGAAATTTGATTGTTGTTAGGTTTGCTGGCATCACAGAATGACACCTTTAAATTGTGACATGTTTATTTTTACACCCACCAACATTTTCAACTCTCTAAGTTCCTCCTTTGCTGACCAAAAGGTGTAAAATGCTTAGTCAAAATCCCTCCCACACACCAAGATGAGAGACACTTTAAACAGTCATAACACATCTGTGAATCAGAAGCACAACATTTAGGATCAGACATTTAGCCATGTTTTCCAGCCTGTGATGCAAATTGGATGACTAAATGGCTGAACGTATATATCCACCCCCAGTGAATTTGACAACCTTACGTCAACAGGAGCACAGAAGGCAAGTTGCAACAACATGCTGCTTCATTTCCTTTACATTTCCAGTGCATTTCCATATTTTCCATTTATTGTTGTGTTGGCTGAACGGCCCTCTGGAGTAACTGACTCTTACTAACCTACTCTAGGCTTTTATAATATATATATATAAATATTATTTATTTATTTTTTTATTCACATCCAATCTTCTACACTTTGGGTAAAAGATGGATTGAAGTTTTTTTTTCCTCTTGACATTTCTGCCTTTGTACCTCTTTCTGGAAATTATGCAATGCATTAAGATATGAGCCCTTCAACAGCTATGAATATATGAATGTTGATTGGCTAAGACTGTAAGAAGGTTGCTGGATGTCACAGAGCTCTTTCTGTAAGAAGGTTAAAATGCCAGCTGGCAGTCATCCATAGTATATAATGGGGTTTTCTCATTATTGTTATTTATGTTCAGATGGCACCAAATATATTAATCTGTTCCTTCACTTAGAAGACTGTTTCATTTTCCCCTTTTCATTTCTGTTCCAAGTGTCAAGACTCAGCTTAATCTAAAGTATTGTTCAGAAGAAATTTCCTGCAGATGCAAAATCATTTGCATGCCTACAAAACAGGCAACAGTACATAACAGTCATTATGCTGTTTGTTGGCTGGATTGTCTTCACAAGGAATCTGGCAAAATACAGTTTCTGGGATGTCCAAACACCAAACCCTTTTCCCTCTTCCTATAGAAACCAAAGGGATGGCAATGGTGGCGAATAGAAAGAGAAGTTTAAAAAAGTATTAAGCACAAATTCAAGCCGCTGGACTCTTCTGCAGATTTTTGTATGACATTGACCTCCTAAATCTTGCCTAAATAGAATAGAATAGCATAGAATTCAACTTTATTGTTATTACATTGTTACAAGTACAAAGCAACAAAATTTGCTCTCTGCATTTAACCCATTCCCTTGGAGAGCAGTGGGCTGCAATTGTGTGGTGCCCAGGGAGCAGTGTTTGGGTTAAGGGTGTTGCTCAGGTACCCAGAGTGGCAGTCCGTGCGAGTGGAGCTTGAACTCAGAACCTCTGGCATCCAAGCGCAATGCCCTAAACACTAGGCCACAAAATAGGTATTAAATGTGAGGCTATGATTTAGGCTCTTCTTTTCAAAGCCTTAGAGTTCAGCTGAAAGAACCCTGCAAAGCAAATGGAATGGTAGTTGGCAGAGTTAATCCACATACCAGTAGGTCTTGCACATTTTACCTGTGAAGCTAAAATGCTCTATAATATCCAATAAAGTTCTGTTTGGGAGCTTAGGGTACATGGTTGTTACCGATGTGCTGGCTACATCTAACTCTAGGGGGTCTGGCAGTTTCTTCAGCTGGAGAAGAGAAGACAGACTGTAGGTCCCTGTCTAGAGCAACACAATGCAATTTTTATGGCATGAAATATTGTTTAAATAACTAAAGCCCATCAGTCTTTCTTGTGTATGGTGATATTCAGGTCCTTTCAAAGATCTGACAGCAGCACTATGCTGAGATGTTTCTCAATATCTTTAGTTCGGTCACTGTCACTAACTTTAACTCTTTAGAACTAACTATAAGTTTCACTTTGTATTGAAACCAGGTGTGCATTTTTTTTTTAGATACAAATAGCAAGTATTTTTGATTTTGGATCCAAAATCCACTTGCTCAAAATTTTAGAATGTTTTTTCTACTAATACCTTTACATTTTTAGTGCATAAATGTACAGTGCACAGGCTTTAGACTGTCTAGAGTCTAGACTTGCACAACCAGCATGAAGATGATCAGCCTGACTCATACTTGTCAACAGAGATTTTATTTTAATCCGTGGATCGGCCCATAGTGTTATTGTCATTTCTTGATTTGTATCTTAAACCTGATGAAGGGACCTTATTCTGAGAATTATGTTTCTTTGACATTCAATTTATTTTTTAAGGCAATCGAAGAAAAAAAAGCAGCAGTTGAAATGAGTACTGGACGGGTAAATAATAAGGCATATACACTGAAATGTATTTAGTTTGCAGTTTTGTACATCAAATTAAAAAGTGTGTACCACTGACTGCCACCATCTAAATTAATAATTTCCAAATACCATGTACCAGAAAACAAAAACAGCAAATACATCTTCTTCTTCCTGTGTTCCAGCAGGCTTTATACCAATGGCGGCTGGCCAATAGAGAGCACTAGGGTGCCACCCCACACCCAATGACCCTGATTAAGACATAAAAAAAACGTTCTATTATTTTTTCTAATTTCATGTCAAATTAAAATGTAAAATATTTCGAATATGAATATATATATTTTTAGATGTTCAAGATAAACATTTAATCTTTAATGACTAGTAAAGCGTAATTAAATTTTTTTCGTTAAATTGGTGATGCATTTCCGCCTTAGGGCATAAAAATCTTTGCCCATTGACTTTCGTTAAAAGTTGTACATGCGCAGTAGATCCTCTGCAATGCAAAGGTATGGGAGGGCTCGGGGCGCAGGAGAGCTGCGCCCTGAGGTGACAGGAAGTGAATTTGCTCACCACCTCCCGCCACAGCGCAGATTTTTCGATGTTGATTGACATGTCGAGTCGCGGAAGTCAGTGATGCATTTGAGAGACAGAGAAATGGTACAAAAATGTCCTTTTCCAGGACCAGGTTTAGCAAGAAGACTTGGCCAACTGTATTTAGCGAGGCTTGCACTTTATTCTGCTTTCCGTTTTTTCACAGGACAACACCATGGGGGCCAACTTGGCTACTTCTTTACTAAAAGAAAAAATAAGTTTTAGCAGCAAATATTTATTTGATTGACAAAATGAAATTTCACAGAAATGCCAAATACTGGACATGAAATGATCAGTAATGATTCCAGTGAGCAAATACTTGCTTTCTTGGTTCCCCCTGCAATAGATAGTCTAGTTCTAATATCTCCTTACCTGTGCAAACCCATCATTCTCTCTGCTGCTGGCCTTAAGTCCATCACTTTCCTGATTCTTCTCTCCCCATCATGGCAATAAACACAAAAAAATGTAGAAAGCTACATTTTGAGATAAAATTAGGAAGAGAAGCAGTACAACATGCTGTGGCATTTAACTTTAAAATCACTTTAATGCCATTGTTTTTTTGTTTTGTTTGTTTGATCTCTTTCCCAACCTAAATACTTATTTCAAATATGTGGAGAGCAAATGTGAGCACAATGTCTGCTCAGAAATTAAAGTGGATTGGGTTTATTCGAAGAATAAACTAATGAGTGAGTAATGTCAGAGGTAGCAAACTTTTAAACGACTAACTAGCTTAACATGTTGATATATTAGCATGTTTTTCATTCATCATTTAACCAACAAGTCTCATTTGCAAACAACATTACACATCTTACACCGTTTGTTGGGAAAAAGCAGTGCAAATTGTTTCTTGCTGGTTTGCTAAAAACTCTGATGCTCGCTTTCAGCTCTGCTCAACCTCACGTCTGGTGTCAGTCTTCTGCTTTATCATGTATATGGTCATGGTGCGTTCAACGCACCACGGCATGCATTCACGGTTCAGAAAAAGCATAATAAGGGATTTAACTGTTGTTACAGCTGAGAAAGCACCAGGGACAGATAAGGGAAAATCTGGGAGAAATGTTGCAAGCTTACATGTGTTCGTTTTGCCCATAGGGCGATAGTGGCGTCAGATTCAGGAGCTTTTCTTGCAACTGAATGGTTCAAACTCAGTGTTGTTGTGTGCTTGGGCAAGACACATCACCTGCAATGCCTTCTGATGGTGAGCCCCAGTACAGCTGTGGCTGCAATGTGGCTTTCCACCATTAGTGTGTGACTGAATGTAGTGTAAAGCGCTTTGGTCAAGTCAGGAGACTTGACCAAAGCACTAGATAAGTACAGGCCATTTAGACGTATAAAGCGCTCTTAAAATTTCTTAGCGTTATACTCTGCTAGATTTTGACTTGAATTTTAAATCTTCTGGATCACAGTTTTTCCTTTCACTCAATTTTCCAAAAGAATCCACATACATACAGCTTTTTTAACATCTTACCTAAGCAATAATTTTTATTTTTACCACTTGTTGTGAACTATGCCAATGAATTTATGTTGGAAAGCTGTCAAGCTAGCAGTCATCATCATGGTTTAAATATAACTTTTTACTGGTCAATATGTTTCCCTTAGAAAATAAATTTATTTTTAACACCTCTGAATAATATCATCAAATGAAAGGAAATAGACACATATCAAATGTATCACTTTGTGTAATGGATTTTGTGGTTTCTAAATTTAGTTTCTAAAACCTGTACAAATGTTCTACAATTTACAGTTTGTTAAAAAACAAAGTTGTTTTAATTTCCAAAAAGGTGATAAATATGACCATTCTCTGCTGATATATTTTTTTCACTTCCAATGTCCTATTTTTCTGTCTATGTTTAGTTTTTTGGGGTGATCGTCACCTGGCTGTACATGACTCGGGTTGAAGATGCCATCGCAGAGTACGGCCACTATATGGATGGACCCCGACAGGATCTTAAGAAACAAAACCGTGTTTCCAAATGGTTTTTGTGTATGCCAGAAATATGAAAAAAAAACACTGACTCCAGCCAACTGACTCATAGTTAATTAAACAGAATATGTACAATTCAATTCTTTTCTTTTTTCTGTACCCATTTCTTTTTCTTGTTTCCATTGTACCTCAGAAGGACTCAGGGATGATTTTCTTTTTTTCTAATGGGTGAATTTTTTTCACTATCCAGTGACTTGCCTTAAAATGTTCTTGATTGAAGCCAAGTTGAAACCTTCACATGTTCTTTCCTTTTTAATGGTAAGTCCTTCAAGGTTTTGCTTTTATAAAACTTGGTCAGTTAACAAATGCAATATTGATCAAGCTTTTTCGTAGTAAAATGTATTGAACTTGCCTTAAATGTATGTTTTATTGTTAGAGACAATATTAGAAATAAAGCTTTTGCTCTTACTGCCCACAAGATGGTATTCTCAGGTTAAGCCACAGCAGTCAATAAACTTTTCCTTACGTTAACAAAAATTATTTTATCTCCTAATAATAAACTAAATTCATGCTTTTTTACTGTATTTTAGTAGCAAACAAACATGTTTGTTTCTAATGGTGAAAGGCAGGGAAAAGTTTCTGGCATCATTCAATCTCCAAAATTAACTTCTCTGTTATATTTGTAAAAAAGAAAAAGAAAATATAGATTACACAAAAATATTTGCTCTGGTTGCATTGTCCTAACATGAAGCTCAGGTTGTTTTGTTTTTTTGTTTTTTTTGTTTTTTTTTATGTCCCTTATCACTATGTTTACCTTGCATGGTGTGAAGTGGCTAAACGAAATAGACCTCAATGTTACGTTATATTTATACTCCAGGGAAATGGGAAGTGTTGGTTTTCTAATTAAAATAAAATTAAAAAAAATCTTAAAGAGCATCTTTCAAATATTTAAATGGAGTTGTTCATGAATGTCTCACTGACTTTTGTATTTAAAAAGTAGAATCACAAAAAACTAGGTAATAATTTAAATGGATACACTTATTAATACATGCATTTAAATTACATTTTTATGTAATACTTATACTGAGCCTGAAAAGAATATGTAATCCCAGAGCAATTAGACATTTTTACTACAGCTCAGTTATTCCACATTTAATATTTTTTTTTATTTTAAAATAGTCTGCCCCTAATCTTTCTGAAATCAATATTCAGTGTAATTATGCGGTGCTTCATTTTTACTTGTGATGTATTTTTAAGGTCACAATGTAGGTTCTTTCTGCAGTTTCTTTATTAGATTCATATTGTTTTATTTTGTTGGTAATTTAAAAACTGGAATCTGAGAGGATTACACTTTGATTTAAAACAAACAAAAAAAAAGGTTTTGATGTTTTTGTCTGACATTGCTCTGAAATAAATACTTGTATTCATTGTTATTTTCTGTATGAGGTGGGGTGATACTTTAATTATGGCTGAACTACTTCTGCACAAAGGGGATTTTTAACCTTATTTAAAGCCAGGTTGAAAGTTCAGGCCATTCTAACGAAATATGGGATTTGTCATTCATACAAACTGTGAAGTAAATCTTGGCAAATTGTTTTTTTTAACTTCTTTTTGACAGTGAAGTTCCCATAATCTGATTTTTTAAGAATAAGATAGGTTTGTTTGTTCAGTTCAAACATGTTTTGCTTTTTTTGTTGTTTTTTTCTCCTAAAACCATAAACCTACAGTTATATTGCACATAGAGTAGCACTCCAATCCTACGCTTTCTACTTTCAGTATACTCTAATTAAAACCCACATAGTAATGACTTGCAAGGACAGATGGGATTTTCTAACTAATATGAACATTACAGCCTCAGTTTATTGAGGCATATTTGTAATATTTTTCTTTTTATTTAATTTGAACATGCTGTAAACTTTTTACTGACGAAGATTCTGTAAACATGAAAGAGTCAAAGCAAATTATTTCTCTTTAAACAACGTAGGATCAGACAATTTTACTTTTTGTTTGTTTTTGTTTTTTCATGTCTTTCATGGTAGTTTTACCCCTTGAACATTTTCAGAATTTATTTAACCTCAAATTTTGATTTGTTTTACCAGGATTTTAGGATAGAATATTACATAAGGGTTCGACCTGATTTTATCTCTGTTTATCAGATGAAAACACAGATCGGTCCAGCAAGCCAGTTTTTGGAAATGTACCACCTTTACTAGAAAACCTAAAAAAATCGGATTCAGACATCTCATCGATCTTATCAAACAAAATGAAAAAATGCATTGCAATTCCTCTTTGTAATGTTTCAGAAAGCCAAGCAGTATAAACACTTTTATGGTGCACTGTACAAATATACTCTAAGTACTGTGAATAGAATCTGATAACTTCCATGTGTCAAAGGGTTAAAGTTAATGATGCTCAAGAATGGTGCCACCTTAAACTGGAAGATTTGGCATAGTTTGTTTCCTGAGTGTTAAATAAAAACCCATGCATGGTGCCATGTTATAGCCTGTCTTTGTTTTTTCATATAATGCCAATACAAAAGCATTTTCTAAAGAGATTTTTAGAGGTTGCCTGCTGTTTAATAAATAATCATTGCTATCATACTGTGCGTTTTCTGGAATATCCTTTGTATTTTTTACATTTTTCATGTCAAAGTAAGAAAGCTTTGCATCTGAACTTGTATTATGCATGAGGGGGGGAGGAAACTGAGGGCATTGTAAGCACCTAACTAAGAATTTATTTAGTAGTTAAATTACACAAATTCACAACACACATTTTAAACAGGCACTTTAAAAAGCCTACTGTAATTTATTTTTTAAATACTGAAAAGAAGAGAAATGAACACTTCAGGAGTCCTTATGTTTGATACCATTTCAAGTTTCCACATTAGAGTTCATATTACAAGCAACACAAGGGACCATCTGCTCTTCCTCTCAGAAGTGGTTCTGAATAAACATACTTCTTCAGCTGCTTTCCACATAAGAGCAGCATGTGTGATAAGTGAGGAGTGTCCAGAGTAGTTTGCCATTTATCCGTCTTTCTCTTCCTTCCTTTCACTCCTGCAGCTCTCTGGACTTCCTGCTCAATGAAACTCATTAATATTTTACTACACACACACACACACACATATATATATATATATATATATATATATATATATATATATATATATATATATATATATATATATATATATATATATACACCATAAAAATAATTATCTTCCTGCATCACCAGTAAGAAAGAGGCAAACTGCTGGGATTTGAGTTTGTGGTTCTCTGTTACAACAGAGTAATACAGCTTTCATACAAGACAGCTTTAGGCTGTGATGTCAGATCAGATGATTATCACTTTTTATTCTGTGTTTTATAAATGGCGACAAGCTAACATCAAACAAGTTTCTTACAGATTACTAGGCTTGCTAATGTGTCCACCCCAGTCATCCATTCGTCAAACCCAAGATATCCTCTGGTATTTGTCATTGGTGGAGTCTCAATAACTATCTGCAGTATCTATGTGGCAGCATAACTCCCTCCCCCTCCAAAATATCCCCACCAAGAACAGTCCCCTGAAAAGGCCCATGCTGCCAAGTTAGGTCGCAGGGCAGCATCTGAGTCCCACCCCAAGGTGAAACTGACAGAATGCATCCATGTGCTTCCCTTTGCAACCAAAACCAGACCAGACCCTGCCAATCCAGTCCAAGCCATGCCCCTGTTAGGTTGGAAATAAGGCTGCAAAGCACAGAGGGCCATTTGCTGTGTATTAATATTGTTCTAGTTCAAAGCAAAAACGTGAAGTTTTTACTTCCAAACTATAACATATATAATTTGGAATTTTCAAAATAAAAGTCTGGTCATTTTTCTTCTTCCTCTGCAAATATGGAAAAAAGAAACTGCAAACCAATATCTAAGTGTAAGCTTATGAGAGAGGAGAAAAGAATATATTCAGCCCTTTAAGGCTGGTTTATTTCCCAAAAATCATAGATTGGGGCAAGGCAAATTTATTTGTATAGCACAATTTAGTACAAAGACAATGCAAAGTGCTTTACGGGATTAAAATACAATCGTATTTTAATCATGTAAAAATATATGCTGGTAGAAGACCACCAGGTTAATCACTTTAAACGATATAATATGAGGCAGGAATGCTTTTAAATGAAATAGACTTGTTGCTATTTATGCAACCTACTGCTTCATTTAAACCAAAACCTCAGACTCCAAGCGCTGTGGAGGAACATTTTGGTCCAATTATACATGCAGTATTACTGCAAGCAGATGAAAACAAAAGCGGTTATATCAATTATCAATGCTAACGTTTGTGGAATATGTTTCTATTTGATTTCCTTTACTTGAGTTGTGAAACAAAATTCACATAACCAAAGTGGTACTGAAGATATTTATTGTAAAATGTTTTATTTTAAATGTCCTTCCTTATCAAACAGAAGGGAAAGGAACTGTGTTTATTTGAGTTTTTCTTTATGATAATTGCTGTGGTCCAACTGATTTGCTCATTTCATTTCTCTTAGCTGATGTGTATCGATGTAATTTCAGTTCTTCAGTCTGGTATTCAGTCTTTTGTCCCACTTTCACTTCTTTTTCTCAGCTCTTCTCTGTAAAATACACAAGGAGGGGGATGAACAAACTAAAGTAAGCTTTGTGATTTTAACACATCCTTATATGACTATATTTCCCTTTTACAAAAACACACAGGCTTTGTTTTAAATCAGACTTTTCACTGCTCGTTTAGTTTTACAGTTTGTTTAGGGTTCCCCTCTGGATATACACTGTGTGGATCACTTCTCCAGCTTCTGCCTCCTTGTTAATCAACAATGTTTATGTGGCTTTGTGTGGGCCAGTCCATCTATTAACCTAGGACACCAACTTGTCCGAAATAGTTTTTTGTTAGCATATCTTTTATCACATAGTTTATACACCGTTTATGATCAAACGCTCTAGACTTCTTAAAAGTATTTCATTTAACACAGACTGGAGGTTTTGTTCTTTTGGGAATGAAGGGTGTGTTTTAGATGAAGCCACAGTATTCAGACTTTAACTACACCACTTCCTCATTTATTTTTTGTTTTTTTATTTTGGGTGAGCTAGGAATTTCCACATATCCTGGCTTAACTAAGCCTTGACTCAGTTTCACAGAAGCAGTAATGTAACAGTTACCATGGTGATTTAATTTTTCCAGCTGGCATGCTTCTTATCAGTCTTGTGTTCAGTTAGCGTCACTCAGAAATAAATTGGTTTTAATCACCAAGTCTGTTCTCTTATATGCATGTTTTCGTACTTTTTTCAGCCTACATTAGAAACAGCTGGTACATTTGTATAGGAAATCCACTCACACAGACCAAAATCTTCTTTTTGAATCACACCACCCACTAGAAAACAAACTTTCTGTCATCAGAACCTTACAAAACCGGGCCGAGCATGTCCCTATTAAACCCGAAGGTAAGCGCAAAGAACAGAAATTCTCCAAACCTCCAAGCACAAAAGCATCACCATCCCATATGTTGCTGGAGTCTCTGAAAACTCAAGAGGATTTTCTCCAAACACAAAGTCCCAGTACATTTCAAACCAAACAACCCTTAAACAGAGACTAGTGCATCCTAAAGACCTGTTTTTTTGGTTAAATTTTCATGTTTTCTAAGCCATAAAAAGACTTTGTTTATGCCACCCTATAAGCCTGGAACTCAAACCCTACTCCAGACATTTTGAATTGAGAAAGCTTCCTGGATGGGAAGTGAAACATCTTCAAACTTGGAAAGCAAAGTCCAGTGTTTTTTTTTTGTTTTTGTTTTTTTACCTTTTTTAATTTTGTTGGAAAGCTGATAGAAATGTTATACAGTCAAATACTTGAATTACTTTATTATTATTGTGGCTTTATTATTATTGTGGCAGCTTCTATTTATATTTTACATATGGCCCGTCTTAGATGGTTTGGATCTCAACAAAGGAGGGATAGTGAGTATATGAGTAGAAGGATGTGGAGGCTGGAGCTGCCAGACAGGAGGCCTGCAGGAAGACCAGGGAGGAGATTTATGGATGAAATTGAAGAGGACATGAAGGTAGCTGTGTGACAGAAAAGATGTAGAAGAATGGGTTAGATGGAGCCAAATAACTCGCTGTGACAACCCCTAAAACAAGACAAGCCAAAAGAAGAAGAACCAATACCTCTTTGCTTCTGTAAATGTGTGAGTCCATCATTAGAGCTTACTTTAGATTAATTATTAGCCATCTGAGACTGATTATCTATTAAGTTTAAATATTTATTGTTTTAGCATATTATTTCACTCTATATAATATACACTAACATTCAGTGATAACACAAACTCAGAAACACAGAACATTTTTGAAGACTGTGTATGTCAAATAAAAGAATGCAAAGAAACTTCCACAGTTTATACAGAAAGTGACAGCGTGAGGGTGTGTGCTGGTCATACCAGGGACACATTGGCTCAGCCTCCGTATTATTCACACATTTCCCTTGTCACACTTAGCAGACATAAAGCAGGACACTTACGTCAGCAAAAGCAAACACAGATGCACACAGAGTTCATCTCCACCCACCTTCTCAACTTCTTTGCATAAAGTGTGCTGCATGAAGCAAATGGTCCGAAATCTTGAAATCCAAAATGTTCTCTGACTTAGAGCATCCATTAATAAAATTCAGATTACAGTTAGAGAGCTGGGAGAGAACACCTTTGCAAGTACGAGATAAAATGAAGCTGTGGCTGGAGAGGGCATCTGAAAGAAGCAGTGAAAAAACATAGCTTGGATCTGTCCAGCTTCATAATGGGATACTGAAGGGAATGTGTAAATTAATATGCTTTGAGCCATTAGCTCATGTCTGAATAAATCAAGAGCTGATGAGAGCTCAAAATAACATTTTGGCTTATGGCTTTAGATTTCTTCACATCAATATAATTTAATTTGTCAAAGAAGAATGGTTGCTATCAAGGCTGTAATTTTCTAGAAAGAAAAATGGTAGAAAATCCTAATTAGCTGCAATCCTATTTAGTTTAGACCATAAAAGAACACCACCTCAGTTTGCGTGTTCCCACATTAACATACTGTAGATATAAACATTTAGATATTGACATTTAAATCACTGTCCAGTAAAGCGTGGGTCATTGCTCTTCATTTATTAGTCTAGGGTGGACCAATGTGTCTGACTCTGACATTTTAAACATAACTAACCAACATAATCACCTTTTGTGGCAACTGCAGATTTAGAGCTACATCTTTCTGTATAACCCACATGAAATACTCTACTCTGTTTGAGACTTGAGTAGCAACACATACACAGACAACAGCTTCATGTAAATCTCATTTATCAGTCTCGTTCGTGATCCGATGCTGACATTTAACTCAGACATCAGCACTCAATAAGCAAACAGCAGGAATAAATGAAGCCTGAAAAACAATGAACAATCTTCAGCGAAAGCTACAAGATGGAGCATTAAAGAAATTATTGATTGAACATCCTTTTTAGTTTGGCTTTAGCCAATTAGTGCCTTTCTATGTGAGGTTGATGATTTCAGCTCTGCTTCACGGGTGCTGAAGTATTACCAGCCATGTACATGGCACAGGAAAGAGCAATTAAATTTAAAGTTGTGTAAAGTATAAGTAATCTATTTCTGACACTAAACTATTAAAGTTTCAGTTTAACACATAGCTACTGATAGCACTGCAGCAGTTAGCTCCACATTGGTTTTTTGCTGGAGAGACTCTCCTTGTGTTTTCTCAATGTTTCTCATACAGTCATTTTAAAGCATGGGCTACATGAGATGGGGCGGACTGCCAAAGGCGTAGGGTTTCAACAGGGGGTCCGCGACCCTTAGGGGGTCCACGGAGGTACTGATTGGGGGTCGCAAATGTTTTGGTTTATTTGACTTTTTTTTCCCACTAATTGAAATGTCTTTAAATACACATTTACATGAATTCAACACACTGCAGTAAACAGATAAATGGAGGCAGAATATGTCTTTCAGTCATCAATGCACATATTCAGCGACACACAGGAGCTCTTTCAAGCTGGGCACCGTTTTATTCACAACACCTGTCCCATCAACCAGGAATCAGAATTGTTTTAATGATCCCAGGGATGAATTACTTTCATTACATTACTCCATATGTAATAGAGTAACTATAGGACCAGTTTGATATAAAAATATTTCATACCATATAATAATAATAATAATAATAATACATTTTATTTGAAAGCGCCCTATCAAAACACCCAAGGACACTGTACAAGCAGATAAAACATTAAAAACAGGAAGCTAAAAAGTAAAAAAAAAATACAAGCACAAAGTACAAGCATAAAGATGCCACAGAAAACAAAACAGCAGGAAGTAAAATAAAGCCAAAGGAAGAAAAGGAAGAAAACAACATTGGAGTGATGCATATGGACTAGATGGGATAAGACTGTCTGAACAGGAAAGTTTCGAGTATGGATTTGAAAAGAGGGAAGGAGTCCAGAGTACGGAGATCCGGAGGGAGGGAGTTCCAGAGGTGCGGAGCAGAGCGACTAAATGCCCGGTTCCCCATTGTGACAAGATGGGCCAAGGGAACGGAGAGCTGGAAGGTGTGGGAGGATCGTAGGGAGCGGGTGGGGGTTTTAACGTGAAGGAGATCTGAGATGTAAGATGGAGCCAAGCTGTGGAGGGCCTTGAATGTAGTTAGGAGGAGTTTGAAGATGATTCTTTGTTTGATGGGGAGCCAGTGGAGTTGTTGCAGGATGGGAGTGATATGATGAGAAATGGGGGTGCAGGCGTGCTGCAGAGTTTTGGAGGAGCTTTAGTTTCTGGAGGTACTTGTTTGCAAGGCCAAAAAGAAGTGAATTACTGTACAGTAATCAATGCATGAAGTGATGAGACTGTGAACAAGAATGGCGGTAGTTTGGGGAGTGAGTGAGGGAGGGACGGAGACGAGAGATGTTACGCAGATGGAAGTAGGCAGACCGGGTGGACAGTTGAATCATTGATGGTAATCGAGAAGTTATTAGCTTTGGAGAGAGTGTGAGGTGTGCCTACTAGGAGGACTTCGGTTTTAGAGCTGCTCAGTTTGAGGAAGTTGGATGAGAACCAAGAATGGATTTCTTGGAGACAGAGGGTGAGGGAGATGGTTGAGTAGAAAGGTAGAGCTGGGTGTCGTTCCGCGTAGCAGTGGAATTTGATATGATGCCTACGAAGGATGTAGCCAAGAGGGAGGATGTAGATAATAAACAGGAGGGGCCCCAGGACAGAACCTTGGGGCACACCAGCAGCAACGGGGAAGTAGATGGATTTATGAGATTTGAGTTGTATGAACTGTGTCCTATCTGAGAGGTATGAAGTGAACCAGGTTAGAGGGGTGCGGTTTCAGTACTGTGCAGAGGACGGAAGCCAGATTGAAACTGTTCGTAAATATTGTTGAACATCAGGTGGTTGTGGAGTTGGGAGGCAACAGATTTTTCCAGAATTTTGGATATGAAGGGTAGATTGGATATGGGACCTAAGTTATTGAAGTCGGTGGGGTCCAGGCCAGGTTTTTTCAGAACTAGGGTGACTGTAGTGGTTTTGAGTGCAGAGGGGACTGAACCAGAGCTTAAGGAAGAGTGGATGATTTTGGTGATGAGAGGAGCAAGTGAAGAACAGCAGGATTTAACCAGAGTGGACGGGAGAGGATCGAGCTGACATGTGGAAGGTTTGGATTTATGAATGAAGTCAGAAATGGCTTGAACAGATGGAAGGTCAAAACTGGAGAGGGTGGTTAAAAGGATGGGTAGGGGGGTAGCAAGGTTGCCTCTAGAAACTGCAGCTCCAGATAAGATCAGGTGTTTATGGATATCTTTTGGAGACGAAAAAGAACATGAGTTTATTGCAGAAGTCCTCGGATTGCATATGATGGGGAAGGGAGTCAGGAGGTTTGGTGATGGAGGTGAGAAGGGAAAAGAGAGTTTTGGAGTTGTGACGGTTGGAGTGGATTAAGTTAGAGTAATATGCAGATTTGGCAGAGGAGAGGGAAGTCTTGTACAGTGCAATGTGATCCTTGTACATATTTTTGTGAATGGTGAGTCCAGTTTTATTGGCAAGGCGTTCCAGCTGACGACCGTGAGATTTGAGGTGACGGAGAGCAGGAGTGAACCAGGCAGCGGAGTGAGTGAAGGAGACTGATCTAGATTTCAGAGGAGCATGGATGTCCAGTAGAGTATGGAGATTTTGATTGTAGTGGGAAACCAGGTCATCAGGTGAGCAGCAGGCAGATACACTGGGGATATATATATATATATATATATATATATATATATATATATATATATATATATATATATATATATATATATATATATATATATATATATATAAAATTAGGGGGTCCCCGCTCCATCTCGCCATAAGTTTGGGGGTCCTTGGCCTGGGAAACGTTGAAAACTCCTGGCTTAAGGTATTTTTTAACATGATAATATTTTCCAGAAATCCCCTTTAAGGACTCAAGCCCCTCTTGCAGAAAAAGGGAAAATCAACAAATGTTGTTGTCATTGGTGACTTTTTCTTTGTAGGTTTTGTCATATTTACTCCTCTTTGTGTGCCATGTGCTACGCCCCTCCCAAAGCACTTACCAATAGTTTTAGGTAAGGATGCAATGTAATTGTGCAACATCCATATTTAACCTGTTTTACTCAGTTTCTATTGTTGAATTCTGTTGACAAACACATTTATGATAAAGGATCTAGAATCGGCTCCAGGAGAGGAGAAAGGTACAAGGACATAGTGGTTTCATTGGCAAAATTTACCATACGTTGTGAAAAACAACAAATAGACATTAAAGATAATCTTTTCCTTCTAAATGTAGTGCAGAGTTCAGAGTTGTTCTCACATGACAGGGCACAATAAGCTTAGTGACATCCAGAGAGGGAAGATTGCCCATGAATATTCAGAAGCTAAATGTTCTTGGAACTGGTATAAACAAAAATGGCTGCCCAAAGGAGCCTCTTACCAGACCAACAAGGTGGAGGAAGTTAAATTCATGTGGAAGTCCAGGAGAGATACAGGCTGTTAGTACAGTTCAGGGGTTTATAGTTCACAATAAAAAAACTGGGACAATTGCACAATAAAATCACAATCAAAGAATCAGTCGGTTGCTCTATGGTCCTGTTCTTCAGCCAGCAGTGACAGATCAAACACGCCGCTCTACTACCTGTTATAATGTCATCTGATTAGCTTGGCAACATCATGTAACGATATTAGGCAATCAGCTAATAATTGCATAGGGCAGTTTGGGAGAGATTCATTTAAATCATTTATGAATAAAAAGGTATTTTCACCCAAGGTACACATAACATTGCATTTAAGTGGACAGTAATGCAAATGAAAAGCAGATAAACAGCTTTTCTTCATAAGAGTTGACAACACTAAATAGGGATAAACAGGCGAAGACAATGAATGTATGAAAATCTGCATCCGTTCTGACATGATACCCAACCTTTATTAATAAAAAAAAAAAATATATATATATATATATATATATATATATATATATATATATATATATATATATATATATATATATATATATATATATATATATATATATATATATATATATATATATATATATATATATATCATAATAAAATGTTCAGTTTTAATATTCCCAGAACTTGTGAAAATAAGTTTCAAACAACCCTTCAGGTTAAATAAGCACCATTTTATATATTTTAATTCACACTTCAACTCTGAAATGTTAAAAGTCTCTCAGATCAAAAAGCAACCATGTAGACAAACAGATTTATTTTGCTTTTATGGTTTCTAAAAACCTGAAAACTGGCTCTGAAACTTATAAATCAACATTTTAACATTAGCATGTGACCTGATCTGAGTCCTGACTGCAAAGTGTTACAGTATGGTCTGTTTCCTAATGTTGTAAAGAGCCTCTGCAACACACTATTTTTGCAGTTTGTTTAAAGCACAAACAATACGTTGGATTGATAGCAATGAAGTAGAAGCCTTTTTGTTTTCCTTTACTGTTTTTATTTACTGACAAAAATATATATGAATATACATGCAACAAAAAGGCTTTTTACAATCAAAACAACCCGTAATCGCTTATAGCAAATAATTGCTGGTGATTGGTGGTGTTTTTCAGTTTAATTTATCCCAGAAAATTATGCTTTCTCAATGTATTTAGTTTCTGTGCAATCTATTTCATGAGAACAGGGTATCATGTCTTCTGGTCGCTCTAAAAATCTCTCTAACAGCATCCGACTTCAGTGAGGTTCTTGCAGTAAAGCATTGCTCTGCTGAGAGTGTAAGGATTAAATGAGTATCTGGGAAGACACAGCAAATGGTTTGCCCAAATGATTACTCTAAAACATTGTGACAACCACTTTAGTTCATTTTATCTTCATGCTGCAGGCCTCCCTTTGCACGCCACTAGCAATCAAAAGCAGCCCTATTTTGTTGCAACCTAAAAACACTGAAATTGCTCCGAGTTGTTGAGTGTGATTGTTCACCTAAGCTTGTGAAGGAACTCAAGGAAAATATGGAGCATGCAGTCTTTGCCTTACATCTTCTGCAACTTATTTATTTGTGATCTAAGGAATAGGATCATTGGTGGCTGAGAGATAATACATAAAAATGATTACAAAGGAATTGGTGCACAACGAGCTTTCATTAACACAGCATTGGCAGAAATTATAATAAGGAACCTGTGCTTTATGATATCTTTTTGTTTTAAGAACTTAGAAAACATGGTTTATAAGAGCTTTTTTTTTTTAAGTCTGTGACTGAGGGACAGAATATGAGCACATACTCCTCCCACTCAGAAAACATAATAACATCAGAATCAGAATCAGGTTTATTGCCATTGTTAGTGAAGGACTTCACAAACTAGGAATTTTTTGTGGTACAATCGTGCAACATGAAACATATAATATGGAATAGGTAAATAAAATTATAAAAATATCTAAAAACTGTGGGTATAAGGCAAGCAATAAAATAGACTAATATATACACTTAAGATAAAAATATGGATATAAAATATAAAAAGTAAAATAGCATCTTACAAGGAGTGCAAATAGAGCATGACATAACATGAATTATAAAGACAAAACAAGGGATGTTTCTCTGTATTATGAAATAATAGAATGATCCCTTTTTGTGTTTTTTAAGCAGTCGCTCTGCTGATAAAAGTTTTAGTTTGCCTGAATGTTTTACTCATGTTATCACAGCGAACAAATTTAGATTTATTGGCATGTAGGAGGATTCACAGAAAAGTAGAATGCAGTCTGATGAGAAATCTGTTTGGGAAGTGTCATGATCTTGGCACTGATGACTGGATTATTGGTTCATTTCTTCCACCTGCCTGCCTCCACCCAGTTTTCATTCTCATTCAGCAGATCCACCTGTTTCAGTTCCTATTTAAACTGCTTGTTTCCAGCCATCAGTGCCAGATCATTCAAGCTGTACAGTAGGTGACAGTTCTCTAGTGTACCCAGTGTGTTTCTAGTTACCTGATCCTGACTAGTTTCTGCTCCTGGACTTCTGAGTTTTCCTGCCTGTTCTGATCCGGTTCGCCTAACCCGTCTTCGGACTGCTATTTGGATTCTGCCTGCGAACAGAAGCATCCCGACCCTGGCTTGGATTTCCCTTCTGTACGTCTTCGTATCTCTGACCTTCTGGCCTGGACATCTGCTGCCACATCGACACCAACTAGGGATTTTCCCTCCGGATACTTCTGCTTTTCCTCGTCTGCTGGCTTCTACTAATCAGTCTGCTCTGCTTTACGTGTGGAACTCTTTGGGCAGCTCCGGCCACTTGCTGTGGAGAAATCATCCTGCTGGATTCCACTCCTTCCTCTAGACTCAGACTGAACTTATAAACCAGTGACTCACATGCTAGCTATCATTCCCCGTCAGAGTTTCATGGTCACTAACTCAGGTTAGTGACCACGAGCAGATCCCAGAGCAGTTAATAAAAATGCTTTTTTAGAAATCACTGTATTCTGGGTCCTACGTTTCTAGTCCTGACAGGAAGATGCAAAAGGTAAAGATGTTGTTTTTTTTACTGCTTACTGCTGGTAAATGTACATGAAATAAATTTACATGAATGCAATAGTCTCTACAACAGAGATTATATACTTACAAGAGCAAATGATGGCATGTTAATCAATTTATAACACATCATTAACCTGCCTGACTCAACCTGAGGTTTGATTACTGACTTTCTGGTAGACAGGAAGCATTATGTAAAGCTGACAAAACAGGTCTCTAGTTCCAGGACCATTAGCACTAATGCTCCTCCAGGCTGTGTTCTTTTCCTTCTGCTCATCTCCCTGTACACCAGCACCTCCAGTCACCAGTTCATCAAATTGAGCTTTGCAGATGTTACCACCCTCATCGAGCTCATCTCTGAGGAAAACACACTGCCTACAGAAGGAAGATAAATCATCCGTACTCACTGTTATGCATGCTTGTATGGAGACACGTTTTAGTCGATGTACTGCAGTCAGTGTGTGATGAATAAATTCTCTGCTCAGTGGATGGCAAATCCCGATTGTGCTATCAACACCGTTCTAGGTAATTTCTCACACTTTATTTGTTAAACTTAGAACCTGGAACCTGCAAAAGATTCCCTCCCCCCTTATTTTCACATTTATTGTCCTAGACATAAGAAATTCATACCACAATCACAGAGAACAAGTATGATTATGTGGAGAAACATGCATAATTGTAAACACATTTCTCAAACTAAACAGGGGAGGGAGATCTCGGCAACTTGGAACCTGCCAAAGATTCCCTCCCCTCCTTATTTTCACATTAACTCAAAATTGTCTTTACCGCTTGGCCGTGATGCTGTTCAGAACACCATCACCTGCTCCTCTGGTTGCGCCACTGTGGTTGTAAATGAAATCGCATGTGCCCTCTGGGCCACCATAATTTGGTCAGGCTTCTCATAAGCGCACAGCCTGCCAAATGTTGAAAGGGCAATATTATTGCCATTACTGCTAATATATAGTAGACATGTACACATTCAGTGATAATATGTCACAGGGGATGGTATGGGGGATGGTCATTTAAGAAGGGGCATGATTTTTAAGATTTTTTAAGAAGGGGGATGATATCTGCACTCATCCCCCCTCAGTTTGAGTTCTGTCTACGGAGCCTCTAGTTTTACGCTTTACACAGCCATGTCTTGTAGCTGTGCTGTAAAACGATAAATAACTGGATTTTGTTTCATAACTTTAAACATTTCCACAACCTTAGGGCACATTAAGGACCATGACCAACAATGACCTGCCGCACTTTTCAGATTTCTCTCTGTAAAAGATTATGAGAGCCATGCCGGTTTTTTCTCCCCATTATTATTAAAGGCACAATTTGCCTCAGTTTGTTTGAATATTGAGAAATGAAAGGCGAACAAAATGAAAAAATAAAGTTAAAATGCTTTTTCTTGCCTCTGTATATTTAACAAATGAATTTGTTTACCACAGCTGATAACATTTGATTGTGCACACAGCTTGCTCTGTAGCTGTCTGAAGGCTGAATACACCTCACCTCTGTCTCTGTAATGAGACATACTTTTCCCCTCCAAGTCAAAGTCACTCAATTAATCTGATGCTTTCACATCTAAATGTTTTTAGAGTTCAGCAAAACTCCCAGATTTGATTTGTTTTACTATCAGTGCTTCTTCAAACATGACCTAAAGGCATACAGATTTTTATTTCACATGTCCTGACACAGCAGTCACAAAGACTTTGGCCTTTTTTTCTGTTTCATTGAAGAAAATAGTTTAACTTATTAAACAAAATTAAATCAGAAATACATTTTTTTATATAAACTTTCTTGCAGAAAGTGTAGGTTTGATTTTCATAAGCTGCTGCTCCAAACAGCTTAAAGTTTTTGCCTATCGTTATGGCTACAAAATGGTTGTAGGAGGCTTTTGCCAAACGTTCAAACCTATTCGTTTTTGTTCTATGGTTTCATCCTCTTTGCAGTCATGCATTTTCTCATATGTTTTATTTCCATGAGCCTTTCTGTGTCTTCCTTTCATGGAAACCTGACACCTTTTGAAAATATGAAGACCACATTTGCTCTATTTTCCTCCCTCATCCCCACTTCCCATCTGTTGCTTTCATCTCCTTTCTGTCTCATGTTGTGTGTTTATCTGAGTCCTGTCCATCTCTCCCCCTGTTCCACCTCAATCAGGAATGCCCACCTGTTGTTCATCACCTTCTCTCCTGCAGCATATCTAAGCAGACTTACCAGTAGTTGTCTGATCGTCCTTTAACTCCTGCCAGCTTCAGTGTGCACCTGTCTTCTCCCTATTCTGTCTCCTGCCAACTCTCTCCTCTGCTGTGCCTTCATTGCCACTAACAGCCACCAGAATGTTTCCAAAAGCATGGCATTTTGCTATGAAGTCAAGCATGCAGTGATAAAAAAGCAATATTTTGAATGTTTCCAAGTTGTATAACTTTTATGCTCAAAAATGTATTGCGTGGTTTTGATGAAAAGACTCCATCACCTTGAACTCTTCCACATATTTACAAATGAAAACCATAGATGTTAATGATTTCTGTTGGTATTTCACACACAAAAACCAACTAGTGGCAAATTATTGTGAATTTATTAAAACTACAAACATACCTTTACATTGCTTTTATCTCTAAATAAAGCTCTTCAAACACAGCCTGATTCAATTGTTTCACACCAAACCTTGGGAACACTATTTAGCATGCTAGAACTAACTTTCTGGGATGGATCTTGCCAGGAAACCGTGCTTTTCAAGTTAAAACTCAATGCCACTGCCACTGTACAGAAGCTCCTATTATTGGGTCCTGGACTGATGAAAGCATCGCTAGAGGATTGAGTTATCCTAATGTGACGTCATTAGAACGGACCAAAGCAACTGGTGTTACACCAGATACTCTGACATCATGCATTATGACCAGTGTATGATTTATGCTGCAAATCTGCCACGTTCTGGTTCTCTTTGAATGTACCTTCACACATATGAGCACCACATTTGTAAAGTGGAAGGAGAGGGCAGGAAAATAGAGACCATATATCTCTGTTGCATGAGCCTACTCACAAGAAAAATCAGGTTGTTACTTTTACTCAACTCTTGGGGCTCTCTTTCCAGGATAGTTGTCTTTTCTGTTATGTTTTGCACGTCCCATATCCCTGATGCACAGCTTAAATCACAATCAACTCATTGTTTGCCACATTAAAGCTTCAGTGATCCACATCCATTTATAAGATGTATCGGAATGGCTTACAGTATATGAGAGCACCTCTGCACTGTGTGCATGTTAAGGCATTCATTCATCATGGGAAATTATATTGCTGGAGAGGAAATATTACCTAATCATATAGTGATGGGAAACCATGACTGTGCTGAGCAGGATGAGGTACTGAAACCCCATCCTGATGTATTCTCTACTTGTCTACTTAGCAGATCCCAAATTTGCCAGCTGGAAGAGGCGAACTTTGCTGATTCTGTTCCTGGATCTGCTTTTAAGGAGAATTCAATGCCTGCCAAGAAAAAACTTGCGGAGTCTAACTGATAGCAAAAGCTTTGCCACTGTTGGTAAACCCAACCATGTTTAGCTGGATATTTGAACATTAGCTAATTCAATATAAAAACTAACAGCGGGATTCAGTCATTTCTGGACTTGATGTGTTTATATAACAATAACCAGATGATATTTAACACATGGTAACAATTCAGGAGGTTATTTGGCTTTTAGACAGAAGCTTGGCCACATTGCGTTATAACTGATCGCTGGTGGATTTTATTAAATTTTTCTGATCACATTAAACGGCATTTGATTGGGCACACTGAATTGAACACAGACTCATTTTAAATTCAACTGGACACAAATCTTACATAATTACTACATAAATCATCTCTCTTATAGATAAAAAGGATAAAAACAACATATAGGTTACACATGTTCTGTCCAGCTGTCTCACTGTGTGGTGTGGAGGCTGCAGTCCCTCAGATTGGAAGAAAGTAAGAAGAGTGGTGAGAAAAGCAGAGAAGATCATCGGGGCTCCTCTTCCCTCGATTAAAGATATTTCATCCCGAGCCCGTAACATCATCAATGACTCCCCACACCCCACCATGGACTATTCTCCCTGCTGCCCTCTGGGAAGAGGCTTCGCAGCATTCAATGCAGGACAAGCAGATTCCTTTTCAGTTTCTTCCCCACTGTCTTTAGACTGCTGAACTTGAGAACTAAATCATGTCAGAGACTCTGCATCAGATTCATAACACCAAACCAAAAATACAGTATGTTTGCAACATATATATTAAAGCTCTAAACTTCCAAATCAATGCCTTTTGCACCATGTTTTTTTCCCTCCCACAGTGTTTACATTTGATCACTGCTGCACTTTATGGAATAGAAATGTTAATTTTACTGCCAAGCTGCTGCTCATTCGCTCTCTGAAAGCTGTACAAAACAAAATTTCATTTTGTATACACCCTGTGTATACAAAAAAGTTGTCAAAGTCTCAGATATTTCTTGTTAAATGTCACGTTAAATATAATTTATCATACAGCAGCAATGCTTGAAATGCCAGCTAAAGCATTACCCACACTCTCATTTTAAGTCATTGATTACTCTAAAATTGTGATTTACATACAACAATGTTAGACCTGCAAGAACTGACACCCTGAGGGTTGTGAACAGGCAGCCTGGAGCAGATAAGTTAATATAACTGTCAGTTTGTAAAAAAGTAATGAGCAAACCTGAAGCTCGCTGTCTGTCACAGTAGCTTCTTGCACTCTGGTGATGAGTAATACTGCAGCAAAGATTTGAGTCATTCTTAATGGCATTATTTAGCCTGATACTAAATAACAAGAGTTTATGTTAAAACAAAATACATTTCTGATTACTTCTAGGAATGGAGATTTACAGTATGTTACATCACTATAACTTATGTTAGATAAATATTTTGAACATAGCCTACCAAATGTTAGGTGTTTTTTTTAAATCTGTCCATTCAGGAATCATTTCTGTGTTTCCAGATTATGTCTAGAGGTAACATACCCATACATAGATATATATAGGGACCTTAAAAATGGGGTTATGAACAAAGGTATTATTATTTGGTACAAGAAAACAGTGCATTATGTTAGGATGAAAATAAGAAAATTCAAAAACATTTGAAAAAAAAAATCCACTGGATTTTGTTGCCAAATTTGAAGACATTTCGCTTGCTTTTCAATTTTCAATTAAAAATGTCAGAATTAGCATTGAGTTTGAGGCTTTATAGAGTGGACCAAGAGCAAAGCCTTGTTATGGCTTAGAAAAATTCACAATTGAACCTGAATAAAATCTAAAAACATTACAATTTCTGTGATTTGGTTTTATTGTCGCCATTTTTGTTAATTGTTTTTCAGTGTGTCTCGCTTTATTCGTCTAGATTCTAGAAAGAATAAGAACAGATGCTACTATCTAGACTCTAGAAAGTAGACTGTAGGTGTTTTGTGATAGAATCTGAATTATTTTCAGTTCATAACTTTAGCCCTTTTCACAAAATACTTCAAATGATTAAGGCATGTTTTAGTTATTTCCATGTACTTAGACTTAGACTTCTTTATTTGTCATTTTGTATGCACAGAGTGCATACAGAACGAAATTGCGTTACATACAGCTTATGAACGTTGCATTGATATTTCAAATGGCACGAGTTATACAAAAAGTGCAGCAGTGGTCAAAGTGTGAACAGTGCAGGGGATCAGAGACAGTGTGCAAGTTGCAGTGGTTCAGTGCAAATAGGCATTTGTGCAAAAAATGCGTTATTTAGAATAGAAATGAGATGAACAATTAAAGGGCTAAAAGTTAAACGTTCAGCAGCATTTGATGCCCGATAATGTACTTGTACAAGTACGATGCAGCAAGAGGTCTGATAACCATCCTGGATTACCAAGAGAGGTAGTCAAAGCCCTTTATCAGACAAAGGTTTAATGGGAGTCGTTTTCAGATTGATAAAGATTATACACTCTTTAATATAAACAACCAAATGCAAGTGAGAACACCCAGCCATCATGCCCTTCTGGAAGCAGATAAGTTATTTAACCCAAAGATTAAAAAATGTACGTGCAAAATGTGTTACTGCACCAGAACTGAAGCAGACAAAACCTTGTAAAAATATTTGCAGTCATTGGCTAATGATTGTCATTACCCACATGGAAACTTGTTCTGCAAAATTAATCAGGAACAAAGAGATGAATATTTTCAGACATATGGTTTAATGATTCATCACATTTTGATGAAAAAGGAGGAAGTTTGCAAGAAAAAAGAACACAACATCCTTCGAGGCACTGATGTCCAGCTCCTTCATGATATGTGAGAATGTTGGTCCAGAAGGGGACTAGGATTTCAAGCTTTTTTTTCTTTCTTTTTTTTTACTGCTGGTTTGTTTGAATTTCCTCACTGTGACACAATAAAGGGTATTTCTGTTTTATTATGTTCTTCTTTTTTTGCTGGATGTTTTAAATTGAAAAAAAGCAAATGTGTCATTTGAAGAGACCTATATTTGAACATCTAGAATTTAAACCGGAGGTCTTCAACAGGGGGTCCGTGCCCCTAGTGGGTCCGCAGAGGTACTGCATGGGGGTCGCGAAAGTTTTGATTGATTAGACTTTTTTTTTATATTTCCCCTTGCAATTTTTTCCACTAATTGAAATGTCTTTAAATACACATTAACATGAATTCAACACACTGTAGTAAACAGATAAATGGAGGCAGAAGATGTCTTTCAGTCATCAATGCACACATTCAGCGACACACAGGAGCTCTTTCAAGCTGGACACCGTTTCATTCACAACACCTGTCCCATCAACCAGGAATCAGAATCAGAAATACTTTATTAATCCCAGGGAGAAATTACTTTCATTACATTACTCTATATGTAATAGAGGGACTATAGGACCAGTTTGATATAACAAATTTTTCATACAATTTATATAATTAGGGGGTCCCCGCACCATCTCTCCATCAGTTAGGGGGTCCTTGGCCTGCAAAACGTTGAAGACCCCTGATTTAAACCATCAAGGCTTCATCAGCTCTTTAATGTGCCCTAAACACACCAGGGTGCATTTAAGAGCTCCATCATCATCATGCAGGAGAAGATCAAAAGGTCATGCAGATGCTTTGTTGAAGATGTGGCGCAAATTAGTCTACAAAGGAGCAATTACCTACCTGTCGCTGCAGTTTTTTTTTTTCTTTCCCTAAATCTCTTATTTGACAGTGACCTTTAACTGGAGACAGCAGCAAAGGTTGAACCCGTCAAGGGAATAGCTTTATAAATCAGTGACAGTGTTAGGAGGTTATGGTAATTTCAAATAAGCATCACAGTTTGGAGACAGTGAATTAAATCTCCCTTGAAAAAAAAAAAAAAAAGACAGATCTTTGAATGAGTCACAGTCCCTGTTAACAGCAATTTAGTAAAAGCTCAGAAGAAACAGTCAAAATTCTGTGTCCAAGGAAAGAAAGGAGTGGAGAAAGGCAATGAATGGATCTGTCGGCTGTATTGTTAGATTATTATAATTTATTACCATTCCAAAGGTTAAAAAACAGCATATTTCAAAGGTCTCTTAGTTGTATATCAAAAACAAACAAATGATCTTAGTGGGGGGAGAATCCATCTGGTGATCTAGTTTTCCTGGTCATGCATTTCTGGCTGAGAGTCATAGTTCAGACTGCAGGCAGCTGTGGATGTTTCTTAGGTGTAACAGCTTATCAACAGTGGCAGCTCCGATTCACAGACTGTCTCCGCTTGTCAACCTTTGCTGATCCTGTTTACTGAAGGCTGCTTGTCAAGTTGGGTAAAGTCAAAGTTTGTTTCTCTTGGATATTTAGAAACAACCTCAGTGAACCAGGGTGTTACACGGGGCTCAGCTCTACAATCTGCAGTCTTAATTTTGATTAATCTTTAATTGAACTTTATTGATCTCACACTGGAGAAATTCAGCTCTGCATTTATTCCATCTCCTTAGGGAGCAGGGGGCCGCCACTGTGCGGAACCCAGGGAGCAATGTGGGTTAAGGTCTTTTGCTAAGGGACCCAGAGTGCAGCTGTAGGGATTGAACCATGTACTTGTAACCTTCTCAGAGCACAAGCGCACTGCTCTAACCACTAGTTCAACGCCCCCACCTTAATAAAAAACATTCAATTGAGATTAAGCATATCAAACACAGCTTCACATGTTCTGCTTTGGTTGGGGAAAAGCAAAATATTAAACACAAATATTAAATGATAGAGCATTTATAGAGGACCTCAGGTAGACAGCTCTCATCTCTATCTCAAAGGGAACTGGGACCAACCTGGACATTGACCCTCTATGAGACAACAGTCTCTTTTGTTTCTGGCTTTCATATCTTATCTGCAACTCTGACCACAAACCTCACATACATTTTCTCCCTCTCTAGTGTGAGCAGGAAAGGTGACTCACTCTTGATAATAAAACGAAACAAAAGTTTTCTCCCCTGCACTAACCACTGCAAAAAACGAAGAGAGAAAAAAAATGTACATAAGCTTTTTTTTTTCTTTTGGAAGGCAGCTTTTGTGCAGTGATAAAATGCTACATAACAGCCATGTACTGAAAACACAGAGGTGGCTGTGCTCAAAGAGCAGAGCATCACCAAGGTGCAAATGTTTATCACTGCTTTAAGCTGTGGTTTTCTTGTGATTTCTATTCAATAACGGTGAAAAAAATTATCAACATTTTTAAAATGCCCTCTCCTAACACTTTATTTACATTTGCCTTAGAGCTGATTTGAATTACTGCCCTTCAGCTTTATTTGGGAAGAGGCTTTTTAAGACAAAGCTGGGTCTGTATATTCTGATTTGGTGTGTAAGGACATGATGGCATTTAAAGTTTACATGGTGGATGTCCTGGTCTTTGTCCTGCTGTGTGTTGGGGCCCCCACAAGTATGTTATTCTCTGACCCTGTAGAAAAAGTGGAACCTAAACCTCATGTCAAAACATACCATCCATGTGCTGTATGTCTGCTCATCTTAAAACACTGACAAGAAGACAGTTACAAGGAGTAACTGAAGTACAGGAAATTAAAATGGAACATAAATGTAGAAGTACAAACTAAATGTAGAAATGAAAAACCTTTAGAAAGTCAGTCAATTAAAATGCAGGTTGATTTTTTGCTTTGTTTATAATATAAACTGAGCTTAAATTTTTGTTGCAGCTTTGACCTCAGTAGAGATTATTTATGTTGGATTGTTTGTTTATTGTTTTTTAAACGTTTTTAAACATTTGAACAACTTCTAAACACTAAACTACTTTTTAATTTCCCCCTGATTTTTAATGACATCTGTCACATTCTATAAAAGCCAAACCAAATCCAGCCAAACAGATGGAGTGGGAATGTAATGTAAAAGCATTAAATAAATTACTTAAAAAATTAACAGCAAATTAAAAAAAATCAACTACATAAATACTGATTATTCAGTGATTTTAGACGCGATTTCGTATCCAACTGGATACACACCACAGTCTTTCTGGTTTCAATGTTTATAGCCACTAGGTGGCAGCAAAGATCACATTAGTCTGTAAACTGTGGAAGGAGTTTGCTACATGGAAAGTTTAGGGTTCCTCTTGGTGCTGCTGATTTGATTGGTTGATTGATTAATGTCATTGATTTCACAGTGGAGAAATTTACTGAAATTTACTCATTACATCAGCTCAATAGTAATATATATATATATTAAAAAGTCTTTCACCCCCCCCCCCCCCCCACCATGAACTGTTTTTCATCAAATTAGACTCAAAAACCTGTACTTTGATCAGATACAAAATAGATATGCTAATTAACTGTAAAATATATATCTTTTTTAATTATGCACAGTGTTAAATTTCTTAAAAACCTGATAGGCCTAGTGTTTATAATATGTCAGGTGATGCTGGTAAGTGCACAATGAAATACAGAAATAGCTTTCCACAGTTGGGACACCTCATGGCTACAAACGCTGAGTGGCAGACTGTCTTATAGAACTAGATTGTTGGCATAAACAAATGTTTTTCAGTGAAACTAATATCTCTTTAGCAGCATATTTGGCGCATGGTGTTTGTTACCCTTACTACAACTTTGACCATCGACTTTTATAACTTGACTGGTCAAGTTTGATTAGAACTCTAAAGGAGAGACTATTTATAAAAACCCTCACCTCTATTTGGAAAAAAAAAAAAACTAAAAGTTTGATTTCTAGTTTATCGTAGACGGTACCGTAGCCTCTATCTCCTCCCTTGCCGCTCATCCTCATATTTGACCAGACCCTGCGCCGGCTGCTTTGAATGGAGCCGCCAATTTCCTTGGACGTCACTTCCGTTGCGCGAAACTGAACATTTCGCGCCACTGACTTTTAACCGAACACAGGAGCACCTGGCGGATAATTAAACTTAGAAATCGCTATATGCCCTCTTATTATTATGGTTTCAGCATTAAATCATAGTAATTTTCCGGCGGTGTTTTAAGGTGGACCGGTTAGTGATGCGGAACAGCTGTTTGTGTTTATGGAGCCGTTAGTGTCTGCTGGGATATTCTCTACTAAGCAGATACAGAGCTGATATTTACCTTCACTATGAACAGAAACAAATTAAAGAAGAACAAGGTGGGTCACTGTTTTTCTAATGAATATAGAGTGCAACTTATTTGCGAGTTGAATACTTGTTCTTATTTGCCTCTTAATTTTATTATATTCTTTACAACCAAGTAGACTTTCCTAGTTTTAAGACTACATGTAAACAAAACATCTTTTTATTTCATGGATATAAATCCTGCTGTTTTCTTGATTTGGCTTGATTTCCTCGTTTAACTTGTTCCTGGTTTTATTGTTTTGTCTCAGGTTGCTGCAGGGCAGAAGAACATCTCTTCATTCTTTTGCTCCAAAACCCAAACGGTAAGATCTGCTTAGATGCGCTTTATATAGAAACTTTTACTTTGTGTTTTTGGTAAGATGACATAAACACAGAGATGTTTGTGCAGACATCAGCAAACCTGACCCATCTGATTTGGACTGTTTGAGGTGTCTGATTATCAAAATTCAAGTCATTCCTCAGCAGGGGAGGGTCTAGGAGATCAGGGGCTTAGCCCTGAGGGTGAAGATGAGAGTTTAGACTTTCTGGAAAATCCCGTTCTAATGTAAAATATGACAGATTACTGGATTATGGAAATTTCTAGTATACTATATGCTATCAGCCAGGAGCGGCTCTGTTGGTGGATCAAAGTTGCTACAACTGATTAAATGTTGGGAACAAATAAACCGGAATGAGGGACATTAAGCAAAGCAGACATCCTTTTAGTGAAACCCAGTAATCGTGGCTCGATATGTCGACGTCTAAGTCTGACTTCTCTGAGCTGGTTTAATGGAATACCTCCCAAGTTTATTTAAAGGGGTCATTGAATGCAAAACTGAGTTTACATCGTCATAGATGAATAAGGATAGTTCAGTGGGTGAAATGGACGTACAGAGAAGTTCCAACCCCATCGACACCTCCTTTCTCTGCAAATCTCACAATTCTAAACTTCCTCCATAAAACGGGTGAATACAAACGAAGCACCAAGTTGACGTAAACTTGGGGATGCTGTCTTATTTGGTTCTGGCCTGTACTTTTGTCATTCCCTGAAATTAACATACAGACCAGCCCACTCGTTCACGGCCCAATAACATGAATAGAGGTAGATGTAAGACATCAGTTTAGCCTACAGTTGGGTTTACGTCTACATGAATTACAAAGCAGGCAGTTCCTCTATTGAAAATGAGCCACAACGGGCGTAAATGCAGTATTCCAGGCTGCACGGAGAAAGGGGAAAATTTTCACAGTCTTCCCAAGGATCTGAAGACTCGACAGGCATGGATTATTTCTGTCTATCAGAAGATCCCTGCAAAGTTTGATGCTCAGCTGTTCATTTGCTCTAAGCATTTCACTGAAGACAGCTTTCAAAATACTGGACAGTTCAAGTTGGAGGCCGGTAAGGCAGGCGAGGGGGAAGCATGGTGCCGCCTGTGTCCAGGCTGTCCCGGTCGGGTTTGGTCGCCCCATCCCCCGCTGGCTCCCTTACCCCTTTCCGCTGGGGTTCCCAGACCAGCCCCGGAGCTGACGGCTCGGTTCTGCTGCACTGTAGTCTACCAAAATCCCGGACGATTTTGAAATTCCCCCTGGACATTTTTTTTAGGTATGAGAAGTAGGACATGTCTGGGAAAAAGAGGACGTCTGGTCACCCTACCATATCAACAATTTGATGTTTCAGTGAGTGAGTGCTTGTTGCAATGATGCATCTTTGCTTGGCAACTTCGATCGTTGCAAACCAACCAATCAGCGCACAGCTCATCTAAATATTTATGAGCATACTATAAAAAGAAGGAAACCTGTCAATTCATTATAACCAGACTTGCATTAGGGCTCATAGAACAGCAACTATGTGCAATTTTCTGCCCAACCAATGTTACACACCCTATTCAGAGACCTAAATGGCCAGCACCATAAACCTTATAGAATCATTCTATCACCCCTTTAGGCTGAGGTTAAAGGGACACTATGCAACATTTTTCAGTTAATTAATGTGGTCCATAACGTTATGGATGACTAAATGAGTCATTTCAGGTTGAACAAAGGTATTCTCGGCCGCCCTGGTGGTCTGTGGGGGAAATACTGCACTTGCAATTGCAGGAGCACCGACCCGCACCCACAGGCTCAGAAGTCTCGTGAGAGTCAGTCTTGCTTTACGGCGAGAACTGCTACACCCCCCAGTTAAAAGCATGCTCGTTGCTAGCACAGTGGCAATCTTTGTGCAGTTATGCTACGTTCACGCAGCAAAAGCAGCAAAATCGCATCTGCTGCTTCATTTTTGCTGCTTGTACCAGTTAGTACTGACGCGCGGCTGAAGCAGTTTTGCTGCTCTGGCTGCAAAAGTGTGTCTGAGGCGCGTTGGGCGGAGCTTCACTATCCTTTCTCTGCCTTGCAGCTATATTTGCTGTGATCAGTGGGAATAAAGTAGTTTTAATATGTTTTTAAGTGAGAAAATACACCTGAAAACGTAATCAGTGCAGTCAGTTCATCCAGATTATTATCCTGCCTTCAATATTTTTTCTGTCGGAGCCGCTCAGACCCCCCACCTACCAGCGGGGCGCCGACAGTATGGATCCCTTCATCAGCAGCGGTTCACCGCCGCAGCTGGTAGGTGTTTTTCATCTAAATAATCCAAACTGCATATTCTGCCGGCAGATTTCTGCCTTTTAAGTTAATTTAGGCGTCAATAAACTGTTTAAGAGCAGTGATCATCAGCGCTGTGTCTCTCTCCCTGCATTAAACGCACCGATGCGCTGCTGCAGCCGCTCAGACGTGCAGCGCCTGCAGCTCAAAACGCGCTGCGGGACCTTTGCATGTAAACTCGCTGCTTCTGTCGCGCCAGCTACATCCAGTGTGAACGCAGCGTTAGTCATTCGCTGCTAAGCTCAAAACAACCGCGCCTGGCTTGACGGAGAAACCAGGAGAACAGCTGAGCATATTTACGACAGTGCACTTTTACTTTCGCCCTCTGGAGGGAGCCTCACTGGAAAATCAACACCGGTTGCATAGTGTACCTTTAAATGACAAACTCTATGTGATGACTTTTTAAATTTTAAAAGGCCTTATTTTTATTTTATTTAGTAATGTCAGAGTAATAAGTTCAGAATATAATAGAAATAAAACACTTTTTTTGTATATTTGTTAGGTTTATACATTTTCCTTCCTCTACAGTTATTCTTTGTTAGCTTATCACATAAACTAATTCTGGTTTGTGATTAGAATAATTAGGGATATAATGAATATTTGTGGATAGAACTGTATTTTAGTGTTAGACAACCATATTCTATTGTGTGTTTGCATGAAAGTTTGGGAGTTTGTCTCCCTGTTTGTAAAACTACAGATGACTATTATTTTGCCTTTAGAATGATCCACTAATTTTGTTTTCCAGCCTTTCTCATTACAGGATGAGGTCTCCCTCAGAGGTAGTCCACGCTGCAAGGCTGAGCCTCGGATAAAAGATGTGGAAGACGATGTTAATTTCAGACTAAACACCCCTCCAAAGAGGAGTATTCTCGGGGACCTGGAAAACCTCCTTCCCCCCTCCCCTGGCCTTCTCTCTGTGCCAGAGACCCCCAGTAGTCAGATCAGACTTTCCCTTCCTTCTCCCTCCAGAGCGGGCGGTCCATCAAGCTCCGAGCCAAAGCAATGCCAGCGTTCTCCGATCTGTCCCAGTCCCAGCTCCAAAGGTATAAGAGTGGGGAAAAAGATGACAGAGAAAGGAGAAATGATTAAGAGTGGAAGCACATTATCTGGCTCTTTGAAGAGACTCTTCAGCCCCAGTGAAGAAACCCACCATGCCAAGAAGGCAAGAACGTCACCAACAAAGACTTTGTTAGATTGTCCAGGCGTCAGCCTGAAAGAAGAAAGGCTATTGGCTGGTCCTCTGAAGACACTTCCTCTGTCTGCTGACCAAACAGGAGACACAAAACATAAGGAGCAACGACAAAGTGAGGCCGATTCGTGTTTTACTCTGATAGCAGAGCCACAAACCGACAGAAATGTGCAGAGTTTCCTAAATAAGCAGACTTGCACCTCTGCTAGTCTTCCACATAAAAGAAGCCCACAGGCAGACAGACTCGCCGTAGAATTGGAGGTGGACAGAGAAGAGAGGAAGGCTACGCTGGTAACGCTTGGAGATGGGAACAAAAAGAGCTCCACAGATCAGGAGCAAGGCAGAGGTACAAATATGCTCTGTTCATTGGCGTCCACCTGATACACCCGTCCAATGAGATTTAGAGAATATCATGTTTCTTTGGCAATGATCTGTAGATTTTCATTGGTTTTTTTAAAGTAGCATGATAATGGCAGCTGTTGCTTATGGAGGAAAATATTCTTTTATTATAAAAATTTCTTTTAAAGATATTTAATATATCCATATAACATTGCCTTTAAAGGCATTAGCTGTGCAAATATACCTTCACATAAAGTAAACATGGACTGTCATATTAATAACTGTAACTCTAAGCTCTCAGGCATGTTTGCTAATGTTACTGTTGCTCTCCTATACATCAACCAGATGAATCGGGACCAGAACCCGTCTGTCCCACTGAGGAGGCCTTTGAAGAGAGCTGGTTTGATGACCTAATGGATGATGATGGAGCCAAAAAGGATAAAGCCAAGAAGCCACTGTAAGAAACGTCTTACCTCATTGTAGCAGCCAAAGAGGCCTGTTAAGTTTGACTAAAAGTTACATGAATATATTTCTTTCCAAAAAAGATTAAAAAAATAAACCTCTGGACTTTGTTTCCAAGTTTGAAGACGTTTCGCTTCCCATCCAGGAAGCTTTTCTTAATTCAGAATGTCAGAAATAGCGTTGAGTTCAAGGCTTTATAGAGTGAACCAAAACCCAAAGCCTTGTTTTGGCTTAGAAACTTGGTCCACTCTATAAAGCCTCAAACTCAACACTATTTCTGACATTCTGAATTGAAAAAGCTTCCTGGATGGGAAGCGAAACGTCTTCAAACTTCTGGATTGACTATGACCTGGATGACTGAGACCCTTCACCAGTGCATTAATATATTCCCTTTTTTTTTTTTTAGCCTATTTAAAAAGCAACTTTTCTGTTTTTCCAGCAAGGTACCGGACCATGTGATCCTTTCTGGGGGACTAAATAACCGCTTTATGGTTTTGGATGTTCAGGAGAGACCTGGCAACAAAACGCTGATCATCTCATGCTGCAAATCTCTTCGTCCAACTGAGACCTGCCTGCTTAAAGATGGATGGTAATGCTCTCTTTACCCTTACACGTAATATTTATTCCATTTGGTGTTATGTAGCTCTCAGGGCAGCTTTATAATAACATATTTTGTATGGTGTTAATCTTTTTTGTTCACTTGCAAAAAACGGCTGCCTTTGGTTTTCCAAAACATAAAATATTGTCATTTCATGCTAAATCTACTGTGCTTAATCATCATAGGAAGCAATCTGCTTCCTTTTCCTATCTCCTTCCTTAATACCAGAACTGTTCAGACAGCAATCATCCTTTCATCTCTTACACACTTTTGCACTCAAAAGCATGAATGCAAAAGGTGATTTTGTACATGTGAAGGACCGAGCATGAAGACACAGTGGGGATTATCAAGAAAATGGGTTTTAACAAGAATTAAAACAATAATGACAGGGCCCTTAAAAGAGGTAAACGAAGAGACTAACTTAAGGCAAGAAATATCTCAAACTAACTGCACAAACAAACCTGACACACAGCAAACAAAGGGGACCTAAATACTGTCTGATCAGATGGACTGACTGAGGAAGAGGTAGGGAGAACATCTACACACATTTAACAAAAAAATACTAAACCTTTAGTTTAAGGATTAAACTTAGATTGATCATAATTAAACAAAATCAAAGCAAATCACAAAAGCAAAAGAACAAAAAGATTATGCAGCATATTAAAATGTGAAATCCATGGTCTTCCCCCATAGTGGAACTCCAGATGGTACGACCCAATCAGTCAAAGGTGCCTTACAGAGTCCTTTGCATTCTCCCAGTTGAAGGTACTCTCCTCAACAGCAGAAAAGAAAACAAACAATATTAAGCATTTGACAAAATTAAATATACAAAAGTTAACCAAATATGCGCACTATAATTGGAACTGATGTTTTCTTATATTGTCAAAACCAATATATTTATCCTGCCATGTGTTAAAACATACTGTCCCTGTGACCATCACACCGCATTATGTTAGCCCATAACCCAGGGGTGGGCAAACTTTTTGACTTGCGGGCCAGAATGGGTTCTAAAATTTGACAGAAGGGCCGGGCCAGGAGCATTTGGACAAGCAATGTCATTAATTAAACCTGGGGATTGAAATGTATAAAAAAACAGACAATTTTCACGACCATAAGGCGCACCGTACTAAAAGGCGCAGTCTCAGTTATGTGTGCCATTTCTGTATTTAACAGACATAAGGCGCACCGGACTATAGGGTTTTCTTATATACAGGTACATGTCCTCTACTACCTTTAGATACCTCTACTGCGTATTTAAAAATAGAGCAGGGGCAAAACTGAGTATGATTGTGCTTTATTCATTTATTTATTACAAAGTATTAATCAAACCTACGTGCTGGCCTTGAGACAGACACGTCGCTGATGACACAGAGCGCTGTGATGACTCCTAAATTAACTTAAAATCCTGAAACCTGCCGACGGAATATGTTCGCTTTTATTACCGGTATCCTGGTGCCTGCAGTTTAAATTATTTAGATGAAAAACACCTGCCAGCCACCGAGGTGAACCCGGAGGCTGCCCGGCCTAGAGGCTGCTGTTGAAGGGGTTCCTACTGTCAGTGTACCGCTGGTATGTGGTGCACCGACAGTAGAAATCTGGATGAACTGACTGCAATTATTAAGTTTTCAGGTGGCCTTTCTCACTTAAAAACATATTAAAACTACTTTATTCCCACTGATCACAGCAAATATAGCTGCAAGATTTAGATTATTTAGATGAAAAAACACCTGCCAGCCGCCGCGGTGAAGAGGAGGAGACCCGGCCCAGAGGCCCCCTATGGAGGGGGAACAGATTATTTCAGGCAGCTGAAATATATGTTTCCCCCCCTTTAATTTTTGCAAATAAAGAGTAAATATGACCAAATCCACAGGATTTGTTCTCGGTGGTGAGAGGAATAAGCACAGTTAAAGACTTGCAGGTAAATCAATTTCTTCCCCTGTTATGGAGGGGGAACAGAATATTTCAGTAAACTGAAACATCCATTATCTCCTCTCCTCCTCCAATATCTTTGGGAAATAAAGAGCAACTGTTTCCAATTTCTCTAAAATTGATATGTGTGATGTGGTATACTATTAATGTCCTTAATCCAGTAATCTGTCATATTTTACATTAGAAGGTGATTAACCAGAAATTCTACTCTCATCTTCGCAGGACGTCTTAATTTGTGTGCCCTGCTATCAGCCAGTTTCCATCCTCTTATATCAGCAATGAAAAATTACAAATACACTACGTGTTGTTGTGTTCGGTGACTGACGTTTATTTCTGTCAGGCTGAAGGGACAAAAGTTGGAGAAATACCGATTCTCTTGGCGTTAAAAAAAAACACAAAACAGCGTGAGGACCTCGTTAATGTATTTATTTTACAATTTCTTAAAAAGAGCAACCGATTAAAATGGATGTTACAAAGTTGAGATGATTATATGAGCTGTTTTTACCGAAAAATGATCAGGAGCGCCTTAAGAATGGGCAGATCCGCCTCTCTGGCTGCAATGCGCGCTCCCGACACAGGGGGAACAGATTTTCACGGGGAAACAGAATTTCGCAAAAGACCTCTTCACACCGATGTCGAGCGGTTGAAGTTCCTTTGTCAGACCTCCCAGGATAACGGCGAGCACAGCGTTCATTCAGTCACAGATTAACAGCGATGGTGATGCGTGGAAAAAACCACCTGGTCTCCTCAGACACCTGCCTCGCTGTCAGCTCCCAGATCAGCTTCTCTGATTGGTTGATGCGGCGCTTCCAGCAGCAAAACTTCAATTTTTCCATCTCGAGCAGCAGCAGCGCGTTGGCGGCGCGCTCCCAAAGCGCACTGATGTCGAGCGGTTGAATAACAGCGAGCACAGCGTTAATTTGTTTCACCATGTTTTTCACATCAGCTGTGAGATGGGCACGCATGGAGTCACAGATTACCAGAGATGGTGATGAGTGGGAAAAAAACACCTGGTCTCCTTACATTCACCTCCCTCAGCCACGCTTTCATCATCTCCTCAATGAGGAGATGATGAGTTCTGCATGGTGCATGGTGGTCTCAAAAGTCGCAGTTACAACACACATAGGGCGCACCGCACATTTTGAGGAAAAAAAAAAAAAGACGTTTATGTGCGCCTTACAGTAAAAGTGAAAATAGGGTAATTTGGACAAGTTCGGCGGGCCGGATTAAAAAGCCTAACGGGCCGTATACGGCCCGGGGGCCGTAGTATGCCCATGTCTGCCATAACCCCTCCAAAAAATTTTGGTTTTGTTCCACAGTGTTTCTTTCGGGTTTGTTTTATTGAACTTTGTAGAATACAGTCAATAAGAAAAATCAAACAATATTTAGAAGTTACAAAAGAGAAGAACATACAGAACAAACAAATATAACAATCTAGAGGGAGACTCTTATTCCAGTATCACAAAGATCAAGGGCACCCATCCTAACCCAAATTAGTCCTGTAACGTTGATGTGATGTTTATCCATTTTTCCCATTTGTCTTGACATTGTTCTTCTTGTGTCTTCAGTCTATGTGTTAGAATCTCCATCTCATATAATGTGTTCAGTCTGTATCCATTCCTTTGTGGTGGGAGGATCAGATTGACACCCCGTCCACCTTCCTACTAGAATTTTAGACAAATAACAGTAATTATTAAGAACAACATTCTCCAAAAGGCCAAGATATAAAACCAGAGGTATTAGGTGTTGTGTAACCCAATTTTGTTAAAATTTGTTGCGTATTTTGTTCCAGAACTGTGTAATTTTAGAACAGAGACAGAGAAAATATGTGCATGGTTAACATTAAAATGCTCCACAATTTCTCCAACACGGTTAAACAATAAATTTAACTTTACTGATAGTTTTGGGTGTTGTAAAAAATCTGATTATATTTTTCCAAGAGGTCGATAATTAACCATTGAAAAGATGCTGATTTTTCCATCTACTGCCAACATCACTGGTTCTCGTGTGTTTCAGCATTGTGCAGCAATTCCAAATTGTCCTCTCTTATTGGCTCTCTGCAGGGAGTTGACCCCTGTTTGTCGTGGTGATGTGATTCATCTGGAGGGCTGCCCCAATGGAGGGGACTGGTTGGTGGACAGAGAGCAGGGTTTCCTGGTTCTACAGCCCGACAGCCTCATCTCAGGTACCACCATCTCCAACTCTATCCGCTGCATGAGGCGAGCGGTGCTTGGAGAAGTGTTCAAAGTAAGTGTCTTGGACTTGTTTGTCAGTGATTCCTACAATAAATCTTTACTTTAGAGACTTAATGACATTAATCAATTTGTGTTTTGTCCACCAGGTCACATTCAATAGGCTTTTAAGGTTTTAAAACATCCTTTAATTCTCTTTACTTTAATGCAGAGTTTCGACGGCGGCTCTAAGCAGATGCTTAATGGGACCATGGTGCATGAAGTTTTCCAGAGAGCAGCTACAACCAAAGACTTCTCTCTGCACAACCTTTCCCGGCTGGCTGATGAGGCGCTGTGCAGTCCTCGTTACCTTGGAGACATGTATGTGGAGGGATTGTTCTATAACAGCTGCAGGCTGTGTAACGTTATACTAATTAAAACCGCAATCAGAGTATTTGAAGAGGCTGATACATGTTTGACATCTGGTAATGTGAAATATCTTAACTGGAAAAATAGCACTGAGGACCACGTATGTGGTTGAAATAAATCACCTCACTGATTTTCTTCATGTTTTTCCATTTGTTTTCATCTATGTGTTCACAGGTATACACTAGGAGTAAGTCAGGAGGAGATGAAGCAGGAACTTCATGAATATTTGCCATCATTGGAGCACTGGGCCAATGAATACCTCTGTTCTTCTACGCCAAAACCAATCAGCCCTAAAATGTAAGACTCTCTTTAAAAGACAACAATTACAAGCATTTGGTAATTGGCTGATTGTCATGTTTGCTGGCTTGATTCCAGTCCCAACAGCAGCAGAGGTTCAAGAAGGTCCCTTGCCCCAGCTGCTGCTTTCACTCTGTCCGAACTGGCAGACATAGAGGAGAATATCTGGTCCCCAAGATTTGGCCTCAAGGGGAAAATAGACGTGACGGCGAGGGTTCGAATCCAAAGGCCGCGAAACGAAAGCCACAGAAATCCTGAGGAAAAGACAGTCCCTTTGGAGCTGAAGACTGGGAGGGAGTCGAACTCGATAGAACATCGCAGTCAGGTTGGTGGAGCTGCTTGGATTTTCAAGTCATGTGGAAAACTGTGGTTTTATTTATCATGTAAATGTGGGATGCTTTATGTGTGCAGGTGATTCTGTATACTCTGATGAGCATGGAGAGATACAGTCCTGATATCGGGCTTCTGCTTTACCTGAAGACGGGTAACATGCACCCTGTAGCTGCCAGCCACATGGACCACCGAGGTACAGTGGGCCCACAAGTCTGCAGAAGATCTTATTCACTACAGCTTTTATGCATTTCATCCTCCTACAACCACAGAATCTAGATGGATTTTAGACCAAAACAGTGATTATTGACATGATTATGAAATGTAAAGCATGGTGGTAGCATCATCCGTTTCCTCTTGTTGTTCTTCTGATCCTGAGACTTGATGAGAACTTCTTGCAGGCTGCAAATGTCTTGAAACGATGGCAGAGTTTTGCCTTTCATCAGGAAAACAACTCTTAACATACAAGAATAGAACATGTGATGGAAATTTCAAAGCCCCATGAACCAATTTGAAACAATTTGCCAAAACACACCTTACCAGACTCATTTAAAACAGTTTAGAATGGCGGCATCTGCTGGATAGCAGTCAGAACTACAATTAAGTGAATACCCTAATGTCTGCATTATTTCCGGGCTGAACTTGTTTGTTCAATAAGAATAGTGTTGCAATGATTATATACATAAATAATAATAAACTAATATCTGACCTGTGAAATGCAACATGATAAACAGCTCTTCTGATGCATAACAGCTATGTGACGGTGTGGTCCTATCAATCCCGGTTTCCAAGCTATGCCTCTCAATTGACAGATTTTGAGTTTGAATCCCATCTCTATTTCTTATCTGTTTATTTATTTATTTTTTTGTGCTAATTTATGTTAATTAGGACACTTCTCAGACTGTGCAGCGTAATTTGACTGTGCTGCACCTATGACCATATAACTGCATCAATACATCATCCTTTAAATAGTACTGATAGTTTAAATGATTGGAACCAACTCTGCGCCCAGTAGGTTCCACCGGTTCTCCACGCTCCTGCTGTGGTTCTGACAGAGGATGATCGTATTAAAGGAGAAGCATCAATAATTTCTTAGATGCGCCACGTGAATAAATATCTCTTATTAATTAATCTGTGGATGACTGGTTGGTAGAGATGTGTGTGCCTCTATCTCTTTTAGATCTATCTGCATGAAGCAAACTATTCAGAATCAATTCTAAACTTGACTTAAATATAATATTTCGTTTCCTGTCTTTAAATAAAACTAAAAACATGAAGAAAAAAACCCTGGTTTGAGCTGCAATTCTGCTGCATTTACTGTAAATTTTTCAGTAGTATTGAAACACCCAGATGATTCGAATTTATTTTGAAGCTCGACACCAAGTGTGACGTAACGAGATCTCGCTGGCAGCGGTCACGTGACTGGGGTGCAACAACAGCACTACCTATTAGAAATAACATGGCCTGGTCAAACTTTGGATGTTAATTTAACAGAGGATTCGTGATGCTCTCCATTCAGTCTGACAGTTTTCATTAACCAGTCAGTAAATATTTCCCTCTCTAGATGTCCAGAGCTGATGGATACATTCTCATAAAACGTGCAACTGTATTTGAAGTGGAAGATGTTCTTTACTCTTTTTGGCAGAGAACAGATTTTTGGTTTTAAAATCTCATTGAATCTAATATAATTTTCCTTCTGGTTTCATAATTATGCACTACTTAATATCAGTAGCTCATAAACGGCCAATAAAATGTTTGTTTGTAGTTGTGTCATGTTGAAATGTCAATAAGAACAGGTTTACTTTTTTGATTAGTATTCACTCTATTAAGAAAGGAGCCCAGACTGTGACAGTCATGCTTTCTGTCGGGGGGGCTTTTTCCTCAGAGCTGCTGAAGCTGAGGAACAGCCTGGTCCATCACATTAGTCACAGCGTGGAGCGAGGATCTGATCGGAGTCGCCTGTCCAGTCTTCCTGAGATCCTGACTGACAGAAAGAGCTGCCAGTATTGCCCTCAAAAGCTAAACTGTGCTTTATATGAGAGGTAAGCTTTTGTAAAACCCATTTTTCTAGCTGTTGTTTTTCCTCCTATATCTCATCATGTCTTCATCCTTTCTTTAGAGTGGTGGACCCCACCTCTACAAACGTCCATGAGGATTCTGTGCGGGCCTTTCTGGAGCAGGAGACCACCCACCTGACTCTGCCACATCTGGACTACTTCGCTCACTGGCTGCTGCTCTGCAGCCTGGAGGCGTCCACCATGGAGGCCAAAAATGGCCGAAAGCGCGTTTGGCTGCAGTCAGTTCAGGAAAGGTAGTGTATAAGCCTGAGCTTTCATTAATGGGAGCCTTTGCTACTGAGTTATATTTTTTTAAACTGTGCAAAACACCACAGTTTATGTGACACTTTGGTTTTAGAAACCTTTGTGTTAAAGTCTGATGTCTTTATTAAATACTATAAAGGTTTCAGATCCTGCTAAAGATTTCTACACCTTTTATAGTTAGAAACCTTGACCATCAGAAACAGAATTATAAATTTCTGTGACTGAATTTGTTCATCCATCTTCTCCATCAGGGTCATGGTGGGCCTGTGCAATCTCCACATCTCCAGCAGTCTATGGGTGCAGGAATCTGGTTATATAATTTGAGAATACATGATGAAATACACTAAATTTAAAATGAATTAATTGGCTTTGAAATGTCTATTTTAATTTCCACTCCTATATTTGATTTCTTCCGTCAGACAATTGGGTCTTTAAGCCAAAGTTGTTAAAAAAAACTGATTATTTTATAACAAGTTACATTTCGGGGGTTTAGGATCCAGCAGAGAAGGGCACATGAGCACATTATTAACGTTAAATTACTGTGCATAAAAAAATAAAATGGGCTTGGGGCTAACTTGACAGCTACATTGAGCTGTTAGCTACAGTCGCTAAATTAGCAAAGTATCATGTGCCTGTGCCATGTTCTGTTTGTCATGAGGAAAGCCATGGTTATTGCATCACTAAGCTCATATATGCTCCAGAGCTTCAGCTCAAAATGTGGTTAAAAATAAACTGAACCTGATGTGAAATATCGATCTGTAAATCTGTTTATTACTTTACCCAGTTGTCCTACAAAAAAAATAATTTTCTGTACAAAAACAAAGCTAATTATTTCAAAGCATAACATCCAGTTTCAGTTAAGTGCATTTCATTTTAATACCAATTAATTTAGTTTTCAATTACACCAATAAAGATTCATTCAAGGCAATACAAATTCAATATCCAGGGGCTTAGGTTTCTGCCCATATTTAGAAAGTCGGACACGAAGTCGCCACACAATCACTGCAGCCATTATGGCCACAAAGAAGGGATGGTTACAATAATGGACGATAAGGAGAGAATCTTTTAATCTGAACATATTTGGGCTGACAGAAATAACATCAGAATTGAATCAACAGAGAGGAAATTGTCTGCAAGTTTGGACGTAGTTATGCATCAGGAAGAATTTTCTAGGGTAGGGTGTGTGTGCGTGTTCTTCCACCTAATAACACAATTTAAACAGTTGAAAGGACACATGATCTGTATTAAGTGGTTTTACATTTTTAAAATCTGTTTAGAAAACTCTGAAATCGCAGTTTAAACTTTGTGAAATTGTTTTGTGTAAACCACGGACATGACTTGCTTTACTTCTCAGCTAAGCTCCTACAAACCTCTTTAAAGACAAATCAACGATTTAGAAATCTAAACATAGGATGGTTTGTTTCCCACACTGTGATCTTTAGAGGATGACCTCTTGTAGGTTTCTGTGTTATAGAATAGACCATAAAGCAACAAGGGCAGCCTGATAATATTCAGCTCTAATCTTTTCACATTTCACATTTATATATTTCACACTGCATGTTTCTGCCTTATTTCTGCACAGTGAGAAGAACGGCAGCTGTGTGGGGAATGTGCAGCTCAGTGGCTCAGTGACCGCTCAGTCTGAAGGGGTCTTCCTCCACCGCTTCCTACGCAGCAGTGCTGCCCCGCAGCAGGGTGTAACCCACTGCGGTCTGACCAGTGGAGATCGCATTGTTGTCAGCGACCAGGAAGGTCGTCTTATTGGCTTAGCAACGGGATACCTCAGAGAGCTCAGCAGGGCGTCGGTTAGCTGCACTCTGGACAGGTGGGCTCCATATTTAAGGGTTATCTGGCTGTGCTCAAAAGACGCTTTTTTACCAGGGTTTTCTTGTCCTCGTATTAAACAGAGACCTTTCAAAGTTCAGAGGTGTGATTTTCCGACTGGATAGTGACGAAGGAGTGGTGGGTCTCAGCACTCACCTCAGCAATCTGTCCAGGCTGATGGAAAACTCCCAGGACAGGTGAGACCAGGGGAATGTGATCATAACATCTTCAGATATGGTCAGAATTTTTTATACATGTCCTCAAACCTTTACTTTTTTTGTAAGCAGCCTGCGTCTTAGGGAGCTGATTGTTGACCTTCGACCTCCAGAGTTTATCACCAACCTCAGCTCTGTTCTGCCCAGAGAGGCCAAGGACACAGTGGCAAACATCCTCAAAGGTGCTTCAGCTCTGCTTTTGTATAGTATCCAATGCTCAGGTGGATCCATCGCTTATGAAACATTCAGTTCAAATAGAAAACTTATAAACCTTCTTCGCTGTTGCTCCTTGACAGGTTTTCCTATACGGACAAGTCTGAGTGACATCTTCAATTAATCCTCTGCCTTTCAAATATATTCACGTTCCTAGAACTCCATTTCATTTACTTGCATTACAGCCTCTGCCTTCAATAGACATTATTAGGATTTTAATGTATCAAAATGTCAGTTTTCATGTCTTGCCACTGGGTAAAAGTTGGTTAAAAGGCTTGACTTTGATTTAGCCATTCTCTGGCCGCATGTTTAGGGTAAACCTGCACCCCATTTTCTATCTTTAGACAGGCCATCTTTCAGGCTGGACCATATTTCCCACCCCTTTCTGAATCCCTATAGCATGATTCTACCTCCACCATTAAATGTTCACAAACATTGTTCTTCCATATATACAATTTTGCATTTATCAAAATGTTTTCTGCATTTATATCTGCTCACTTCTGTTTTTAGGGCTCAACAAACCACAGAAACAGGCCATGAAAAAGGTTTTGCTGTCCAAAGACTATACGCTTATTGTCGGTATGCCTGGCACCGGCAAAACTACGACCATCTGCACTCTGGTAACTCTCCATCAAACCTGAACCATAACTCTGTTCAATATCAGAACATCCTGATTTCCCCTCATTATCATTTCTGCAACCCAGGTCCGTATCCTACATGCCTGTGGATTTAGTGTACTGCTCACCAGCTACACACACTCTGCTGTAGACAATATCCTGCTGAAGCTCAAACGTTTCCGGGTCGGGTTTTTGCGTCTGGGCCAGGGACAAAAGGTGCAGCATCGTCAGCGGCTGGTATTTGGTATGCCTTACAACCAGTACGATAATTAATGGTGGACGTGAACTTGTTCCAGGTTCATCTGGAGATTCTGCCTTACACAGAGGAGAGTGCAAGGAAGAGGGACGTCCACACGCTTGCAGAACTGGAGCAGCTGTACAGTAAAGAAGTGAGGAGCCACAGCTGGTTTGGTTCCAGAGTAGATTGCAGGCTTTTTTTAAGGCAGTAAACTTTTCATCTGTCATCGTTTCAGCTCGTAGTAGCAACGACATGTATGGGCATCAAGCATCCAATCTTCACCCGGCGGCGCTTTGACTTCTGCATCGTAGATGAGGCGTCACAGATCAGCCAGCCGATCTGTCTGGGGCCGCTTTTCTATGCCAAGAGGTTTGTTCTGGTTGGAGACCATCAGCAGCTGCCTCCCATCGTACAGAACCAGGAAGCAAGGTACTGAATATATCATTGTTAATTAGATGTACTTTGATTTGACCTAAAAAATATCCGCCTGCACCTTAATAATCTGATGCTAATGCTGCAATTCTTTTCTGCTCCTTAAGGTCTCTTGGGATGGATGAGAGTCTGTTTAAACGTCTAGAGCTCCACAGTGAGGCCGTGGTGCAGCTCAACGTTCAGTATCGGATGAACAGGTAAACACATTTTTTTTGGGAGGGGGGGTTCTATGAGGTAAGATAAATGTCAATCAAAACATCCATAGCTGTCTAAAATTGTAAAAGTCAGTATATGTTAACATAGGTTTTTTTATTTGTTTCTTGTTGATCATACATATGTTTGTCAGATGTTTCTTCTGTGAAAATACAAGTTTAGAAGTAACGAATGCAAGTTACAACTTTACTAATCCTAATCACAGATTTATGAGTATAAAATTACAAACCCTGGTGAACTATTTTACTCCTTGCCAGTTGGTGGCAGTGATGCACCCGAATGTACAACTGCCTTTTAATGAAGAACATGTTGAGGTAGCTCCTACCTCATTTTCCTAGATCCTATCTTTTCACCTGTTGCAGGATCAACAGTAAGAATCCGGCCAGCCTTATAGATGTAATTAAGCGAAGGACATGCTCATGGTTGACAAATGTCAAATTAAGACTACAGCCGTCTGGGGGAAAAAATAACTACAAAAGTTACACACATTTAGCAAATAGCTTAAACTCTCATTATATGGTTATATGATATATGAATAGGCCATAGGGCTTTGAATCCTGAGGTTGTGAGTTCGGTCCCCCACTCCCACAGACTGCCACTCTGGATCCCAGAGCAAAACCCTTAACCCCACACTGCTCCCTGGCCGCCGCACAATGGCAGCCCACTGCTCTCCAGGGGATGGGTAAATGCAGAGAAGTAATTTCCCTCCGTGATTATTAAAGTATGTTTAAAAAAGTAAAATAAAATAAAATAAAACCCGAAACATGAAGGTGCATACTTTTGCCTGTGTCACATACCATACAGGTCACATAATTATTTACCCTTTATTATTTACTATTATTTAGGTCCCTATGTTGACTGAAATATCCTTATTCCACCGGCTATCTCCTTCCTATCAGCACTATTTGGACAGCTCTTTGTTTTATGGAGTTGTTGTTCTTCTGTAGTGGTCTGTCTGGGGAAGCCTCTCTTTTAAAGAGGATGCTCACTGCTGTCCATGACCATCTTCACTTTATGAAGAATTTCTCTTTTTGAAATCATCTCCAGAGGTTCTAGAGGAGTTCCTAGAACATAGACAGCCTTCTTAATTAGCTTGTTGAGCTTTTAAAAGTCCATATGATCTGATGCTGTCATCCCAGCAGATGATCGAGTGACAGAACAGTCTCCACAACAGACTTATAGAAGATATGTAACATTTATACGTTAACAAGGAACAAAGACTAACCTTTCTTTTATTGACCGTATTGACTTACATTAACAAGTTCAGACATGTGGGTATGTTTTATTGAAATGTATCGTACCCCGCAGATTTCTTTATATTTAGCTCCATCCATTTTTGCCGTCACTTTTAGGTGAGGAAGCCCCACAGCATGATGCTGCCACCACCATATTTTTATTATGGGGATGGCAAGTTCATAAGGAAGTTTTTGGCTTTCCAAACAATCGTTGATAGTAGGCCGGACATTTTATGGCTGCTTTTTAACTGCAAAACTGACTCCAGATGGGATCATTCCAACAATAATTTGAATCTTGTCACTCTTTTCTAAAGGCCATTGTTACACGGTGCACACACAGTAGTTTCTCCCACTAGAGCTCTGAATCTTTTCCGCTTGTACCTTTGAATTGCTTTTATGTTTATTGCCTGTTAATAAAAAGGACATCTCATCCAATGGATAAATTATGCTGAGATGTTTTTTACTTACTTATTAGGTCAATTCTAAAAGGTGTTGATTGCCCTGATTCATTGAAACAGGAGTACAGAGGTTGATTCATATGCAAATAACACTTTTCAGAGTTTTATATATATATATAAAAACAATTGGTATAATATTTTTTCTCCTTATTATTTATTAGGTTGTGTTAAAATTGATCAAGGTCTAAAGTTTAATGTGATCTAGATATCTAAGAAAAGCCTCATATTTTAGCAGGAGCACTTATACTATTTTGCTGCTAACACACAGAGACGCTGCTTTCAAAATACCGGTATATGTTGTCTTTTATCCGGTATTTTTCAGTTTCTGAACTTGCAGAAAACATTTCTGAAAACAGATTTTTCAGGGCATTTTTTTAAATTGTAAAACATTTCATGTAAGGTCTTCAAAATGCTTCCTCACATTGTCTCTGGAAAGCAACTACAGCTCATTAATTTATGTTTTAAATAATTTCATTTTCAAACAAAGTGATGAAGCGTAATGGGCTGGAAAACTGTTTATTTTTAAGCTCCATGGATCTTCTAACTTGCTGTTAGACTCTTCTGAACACATTTTATCATCAATAACTACAAAACAGTTTTTTTTCTCCATTGTTCTTTTGTTGTTTGTATTTAGACAGATCATGTCTCTGAGTAATTCTCTGATGTATGATGGGCGACTGGAGTGTGGATCGGACAGGACGGCTTCAGCTCTGCTCACGCTTCCCCTTCTGCCTTCCGTCCAATCGGAGCTCACTTCTTACTCCGAGACTTGTCCCCAGTTGGACTTGTCCTGGCTACAGGCCACACTGCTGCCCAGCAATCCTGTCTGCTTCTTGGACTGCTCAGTGGTTTGTAGAAAAAAAAAACCCAGATTGGATTTATTAAGAAAAAAACATCAAGCGACTCATACTTCATGAAAAATATGCAGATGATGCATTAAACAATGCAGATGTTTTTAGATGCTATACATGCAGCTTGGGTTTAAGTTGTATTACATGTAAAAGTGTTGGTTCCTGCAGGTTCCTGCCTTGGAGTCAGTGGAACAAGGAGGAGTGAGCAACCACACTGAAGCTGCTCTCATACATATGCTTCTGTCTCTTCTAATCAGGGTTAGTTTGCTTCTTAATTCTGTTCAGAGTTAAATAAATATATAAGTAATATAAAGAAATCAGTGTTTCTATTTCTGGCCTTAAACTGTCTCTGTCTACCAGGCTGGGTGTAAACCTGCAGATATCGGCGTGATCGCCCCCTACAGGCAGCAGCTAAAGAGCATCTCAGCTCTGCTGCAGTCCTCTGCTTTCAGTGGGGTGGAGGTCAATACGGTGGACAGATACCAGGGACGAGACAAAAGTCTGATTGTTTTGTCGTTTGTCAGAAGCACAGCTGAGGAAGGAAGTGTGGGTGTTTCTCTTTCCAGCTCCTGATTTCTACCAATGATTTTTTTTTTTTTTTTGACTTTTTAAAGAAAATTGCATAGATTGGAAGTCTGTCCTAATTGTGTCCTGCTTTTCTCAGCTGGGGGAGCTGTTAAAAGACTGGAGGCGCCTGAATGTGGCTGTTACCCGAGCTAAACACAAGCTGCTGATGGTGGGCTCTGCTACGACGCTGAGACGCTACTCACCGGTGGAAAAACTGCTCCAACATCTTCATCAGGAAAACATGATATCCTTTTGGTGAATATTTACTTCTCCCAGTGAACAGGCATAACATTATGGCTACTGACTAAGCATTATTTCTCCATTGTTGCGCCCGTACAATGGTGTGTTTAAAAAGCAGCGATTGTCATTCTGAAGCGGTAAAGTTGCAAAACAGATTGTGGCCATGTAATTCTGTGTAATATTGATAGTACTGGTAGATATATATTGCTACAAACTTTGCAAGTCAAAAGAATATTCAGACTTTTGGATGATTTCTCTGTTCAGTGGAAACAGGGTTTAAGTTGATGTAAGTGGATTCATCAAACTAATTCCTTCCTCCAGGTGGCATTTTGCAGTATTGTTCCCATCTCATCATTTTCTATTGTGCACACAAAGTGTAAATATCTTAATGGTAGCCATATGTTCTGATGGCCTCTTCAGCAGCATTATGAAGCTGGGTACAAATAGGTCATGCTCCAGGAATGATTTACGCAGCACTAGTGCAGGTTTAAGGATTGAATATGCTAGATTGGGAGTTCTCAAACATTTTGGACTGTGGTACCAAGAAATAACAATGCCAGGGACTGGTGACCTCCTAAAAATGCAAATAAATAATAATATATTTATATCTGTTTAATTGACATTTAGTTTCATTATTTTTTATATTTTATTGTCTAATTGGGTTGTTTTTTGTGCATTTCATAAAATGGTACATTAATGGGACATTTTGTTTATTACATAAAGTCTAATATATTTAATTCATTTAATTTTGTCCCTTTCGGCCCTCCATCCACCGCAGCGATCACATCACGATGGTTGTGAAAACCGTCTCCTGACACCATTTTGTAAACCCTTGTGCTAAACGAGCTGGGTGTGATCACACCTGCATCTGATCATACCCTCAGGGGTGCAGGACCACTAACCTGACAACAGCCAGATGCATGTCTCGCTCCGCCCAGCTCCACTCACATGTAAGTGGAGCTGGGCGGAGCGAGACATGCATCTGGCTGTTGTCAGGTTACAGGACCACTGCTAGACAGTCATAATGTCCATTCTTAGTCCACATATTTTAGATTTTCCGTATAGGTTGTCTTTTTTTTCTATTTTTAACTGGTGCTCAGCAGTTTCTTTTTTTTGTGTTATTCTCCTTAACCATTTTTCACATCATCCAGCTCCCACCAGCTGCTCACAAGGCTTTACCCAGCATGAACCTCTGAGGGAGGACCGCACATTGGTTTCAGCTCACTGGCTTCTGGGGAAATGGCTGAAGGCCTTTCCTCCCTGATGGTTGGATGTTCATCAGAAGGCCACAGAGCCTCTTTATTAAATAATAAACACAAATTGTTAATGATTTGCAAACTTGGTTTTACTTTAAACTAAAATATATAATAAAATATTAGTTGGGTTGCATTAGAACTAACATTTAATGGTGATTTTGTTTTCCTGATCTGAAAATATCTCAAATCTTTAATTCAGTCCAATTAGCTGATTTTAGTCAATTTTGTATCATTTTGAAGTCTTAAACTTCTAATGTGAAACAAAAATTCTAAGATATTGAAGAACTATAACAGTTGTGCAGCTTTTACTGATGGTATATGTGAATAATTACACTGTGATACTTTAAACAATTTGCTTTGGGGTTTCTTGCTAATGGACTAATGATAGTTTAGGTGCAATTACTGGTACTAAATCCATCATTTTATGCTTCCACAGCAAATATAAGCTCATTATTTATAAGCCTCAGTTTAATTTAAGTTCTGTTAACTGAAAAATCAGTTTTGTTACTTTGTTGTGTTGTGTATGCAGGCCTTTAATGTTAAAACCTGATGCTGTAACTGGATTTTTAACTGTCAGTAATGGGACCCCAGGCTTTTTAGTATGGAACCTGGTTCCTTACTAGTGAGAGCTAACACCAAACTGTTCTCTGATTTCTCAGCTTAGCAACAGATTTTTCATTTGTATACAATTTTGTCCAACTGCACAGAAACGCTTATCCAGAGGTACCAGTAGTGTATTTTAGATTTAAAAATTTTGTTTACCATAGGTGAGTTGAACTGTTGGTTCTAGCTGTCCAACCATGCATTCGTTGTTTCAGATTTATGAATTTAGATTGCTAAGGAGGATTCCTGACTTTTTACCTCTTTTATTTTTAGGGTGACCTCACTTGACTGGTCTTTTTTTACTTTTTGTTAAACTTTTGTCTTCTTAATGTTATCTTTTTGTCTAATGTGAATAAATAATGTTTCTTAAACATAAAGTGGTTTGTTCCTTTTGTTGCATTTTGTATGAGTTGTGTTCATGAACACATCACACACCCTTCAGCTGTGTGCAGCACCACATCCACACACGGGCGGATTTACCATTAGGCAGCATTAGGCAGTTATTTACATGTATAGTTAATACAACTATTCCTTATTTGTGCACATTATTTATTTGATAATCCTTTCGCTAAAATGTTTGTGCATTTGTTCAAAAACAGTTCAGCCCTTAACCAATAAAAAAAAATAGAAATGCAACAGACTGGCCACCTTCTAAAAATATATTTAATGACTTAACTCTGTGTTTATTTGTATGTTTTTTTATTTGTATTTTAACCTCAGAATGCTCTGCGGGACCTTACATGCTCAAAAAGATCAGTTATCTGATCCCAAATATGTGCAGAACCCCTGTAAAGTCCTCTAAGGGCTTAAAAGCGGAAGTGAATAGATGTGTGTTTTCTTGACAAAACCTTATAACTAATCAACAAGAACACACTAGTTTGGAATGGAACACATTTTTCAGTTTGTGTAGAGTAATTACTGTGCAGGACTTTCTCAATATTTCTTAAAGTATTTAGCCAATTTGCAACTTATTGCAAAGTTAACAGTAGTGGTATATACTGTCCAGTCATATTCTTGTTTAAAAGAAAAAACAGCAAATTCAGTGAGCTGATGCATTAAATTAAATTCCCTTTGAAAACTTTTCAGCAGTCTGTAGAAAAGCATAAATTAGTTTATTTTAGTTAGCTTATAAATTAATTATAATAAGGATTGAACTAAATTAAATATAATTGACTTAAAATATGTCCCTAATTGGATTAATCTAGTTATAATATTAATCTAAATTTGATTGGTTTCTTTTGAAGTACCAAAACACAACTTTTGTTGTAAATCCCCATATAATAAATAAACTTGACATTCAAAAGAAATTGAATTTGTTGATCAAACAGATTAGTGGTTCTTCGTCTGCTATAACCATTTTCTTTCAGTTTTTTTTAACAACAGGTAACATTAGATTACTTGTGGTATTCATCCAGCTATAAGACAGGTGGACCGTAAACAGACTCTGTAAACAACATTTGACCTCGTGAAATTGCTTTGTTTGCTGCAACACGGTGTTTTGAGCCAAGTAGTCAAAGATTGTTCATTATTGTCCAAGAGTTTATTTTTATTTGAGGGCAGGGGGCAATGTGACGACTCTTTACAGAAAAGCTGAGTTTTGAAAATCAAACAGAACAACAGAACCAGGTTGGACCTGGCTTCGGGTAAATGATGCAACAATCCAACCCAAATGAATTTTCTTCCACCCAGCGAGGTTTTCTTAAAAGCAGAACTTGTTTAAGTCCAAACCAACCATTCCTTCTGAGGTAATCACATATCTTATCAGCTTTTAAAGGCATTTTTTTATCTCTCCAACTTTATATTAGTTCAGGATAATAGACCTTTAAAGACCTTTCAAATAATTTCCTTAAATTATTTGAAAGGAACTAATCCTTAAACTTTAACCAGTTTGAACAAGAATTTAAAAACGTCTTTGTGTAAACCTGCCCCTTTATTCCATAAAGATAAAAAGCATTAATGTTCAGGGTCTTTGTTTTATCCTGATTTTGTGTCCTTTTTTTCTACTACATCAAACCATTAATTACAAGAAATTGTAATTCAATCATCATACATGAGACTGATTTACTCACGTTAATGAACTTTGTCCACTACTACAATCAGTTGTGATTAAATCTCTTGTTTATCTTTAAAACCATCAAATTAGTATTAGTTCTGGATGTTCACATTGAATTCCTGTTCATCAGATTGTCTCTACAGTCTGATGACTCCCTGCAGTACACTGGTAACCTCTCCAGCTATGTTGATTCGTCCATCATCTCTCACTTCAAGATCCAGCTCCCCACCACGACTCGAGCACTGGTAAGCTACGGAAATGGAAAGATTAAAAACATAATGAACTTTTTGAAGGCTTTCAATCAGGTTTTAGAGCTCATCATTGCACTGAGACAGGTCTGGTGAAAGTCACTAATGATATTCTCATTGCATCAGATAATTGACTTGTATCTGTACTTGTCCTGTTAGATCTCAGTGTGGCAACCTTCTGCTTCTAAATGCACATAAAGCAGAAGTTACAGTCTCTGAAAAGAAGCTGATCAGTCAGTCACTTCATTTGGATGGGATTAAATTGATCTCAGATTATAAAGTAAAAAAATCTTGGTGTAATTTCCAATCAGGACTTCTCATGTAAATTCCATATATAAGGGGCTTCTTGAATTTCCTTCTTTCATCTCCCGAATATTGCAAAAATTAAAAATGATTCTAAGAAAACAAGTTCTTGACTTGACTTGGCAGTCAACTGGTTTTCCTGGAAATAAACTCTTAGCTAATCTGACTGTATTGTTTGTAGAAAGTGCCTTCAGGTGACGTATTGTGAATAGGTGTTATATAAATAAAGTGAACTGAATTGAAATAAGTTGAAATAAATAAATAATGAAACTCAATTTTCAAACATTGACACTGATTTTTCAATTGAGTTAAGAAATATTTGAAGTTGAACTGGACCATCTAAACCCTTTCATTGTAGCTCTGGCTGTATGGTCAAGATTGTTCTGCTTTAAAGGGAATCCATTCCCATCTTCTTCTGTGGAATTTAACAGTTTTCCTCTCAGGGTTCCCATGAATGTATCTCCTTATCATCTCTCTAAATGTTTTGGGTCAAACTTTAAACATAAACTCTCATCGTTATCTTCTTGCTACTCTTCTTCTCAACAGATTCCTGCACCTAATCCTGCTTTAAACTTCCCTAGAACTTTCCCTCTTTCCTGCTTAACGTGTTACTTTTTGTAGACGATGCTGTCTGTTTACTCTTACAAATATCTGAGAACAGACATATTTTTATTGAGATTAAATTTGACACAGACCCTTTTTTACTGATAAAGTGATTTCTTAAGTTAACAAGCTGTACTGGCTTTTACTTACAGGTATCAGAATGAAGAGGGATCAACACAAATGTGGTAAGCATTTGTGTTTGATTAAGGACAACAGTTTATATGTATATTTTTTTCCCATGTGTCAATATCTGACTTCACAGTCAAACTTAAATTGTCATATGAGAGTCCCAGTAAAGGACAACCCAGAGCCTTGACAGAAAAACCCCCAAAACAAAAAACAGAACCTGCTGTTTATAAGAACTCACCAAGCATTTTCTTTTTTCCAAGTATTTTTGACCAGTAGCTCCCCAGTACAGTGTGGGCTGACCCTAAAAAAGCAGAAGGTACGTATTTCAGATGAAACATAAAATATGTGTCAGCCTTACTCAAGAAATGTTTTTTTAAGCTTTAAGCACTTACAATAGAACTTGATTAGGATGCACACTACAACAGAATCAGGGTTATCTGTAGGCAGTGGCGGTTCTAGATCATATTTCCTAGGGGGGCCAGCATGTTTTAATGGGAGCACAGAACATCACGGAACAAAAAAAAAAAAGTAAACTAAAAAGACTGTGGAAGAACCAAATATATCCTCACTTCATTTAATTCAATTCAGAGTTTATGTTGTTCCAATTGGAAATTTTTTTTTTTTTTTTTTTTTTTTTTTTTTAGTTACCTAAAGTTTACAAAAATGAATTACCATGGAAAAAAAGCAATATAAATACTCAGATGCTAAATAAATATCTACTAAAGATAAAAATGAAGCTATTCTTTGCAATATTAGGTCAATGCACAATTATAATCAGGACTATTTTATATTTTCACTTATCTTAATTGACAATTACCAGTTTTAACAAATTATAATTAGAACTGTAGTACAACTGATACATTCAGCTGTAACAATTTAGCATTTGTTTTCTGTTTGGTTCAAAATAATATTTAGCTCATGAAAATGGGACTAAATCCCTCACCTTAATCTTTAAATATTAATTGAAACTAAATTGTAAAGAAAGAAATGAAATGGGTCCAAAGGAGCTATCAGTCACTGTATCTGTTCCAGCACATTTCATCATTAGAGTATATTGTGTCTTCAGTACAGGGGCCATAACATTGGCCCCAGTTCTACAGAACCTAAAACAGAACCTCCCATGTCTGTAGCAGGGCTCATCTTACCACACACAGGATCTTCTGGGATTCCAACCCACGGTGCAAAGTACCTGGAGTAGAAGTCAAATCCTGGCTTACAGTCTGGGGACCCTGATGTCAAAATAAAAATAAGTTAAGGAGTAGATGTAGTTATTAACTTCATTTGAGATCCTAAAGAGTTTAAATAACTCTGTATTGGTTATATTTATAAGCGACTGAGGGCAAGTTTTTTTTTAATTTAAATTTTTTTCTAAGTCAGAGAGTTAATGTTTACAGGTGCAACTCATCTGACAGGGCATGAGAGATGGAAATGGCTTTTGATTACCTTTCATTGTAACAATCACGCCATGGACTCTACCACTACAGTCACTGTTCAGAAGAGCAGCATGGTCGACTTTCAGGCTGGTTAGCACTGACCTGGAGACATTACACACATACACACCAAATACTTTGTTCAGTGCTTTTTGAAAGAAGAGCAGGAGGTCAGAGATGGGAGTGTCTTGAAATTCTGACTGGAGTTGGGATAATTTTCTTGGCATGCTTCCTCAAAATAAATGATTTTAAAAGGTGACCTTTCACAGCTGTCCGACAGTCGAATCAACAGCTTCTTTGTTTCCTGGCTCAAGTAGACCTCCTGAACTGGATGGTTCCCCACTGTCACCTGCATTAAATGCAGATGTACACAAACATATAATCAGCCCATTGAGATATTTTTAAACAGATAAGCTTGTGAACGATGCATGTTTGATTACTGACCTTTACAATATGTTTAAAGTCAGTGAGATCCTGTGAAATATAAAACACATGTAATCTTAATAAAGGTTTATTTGATTTATTTTTTATCCATTGTCATGGATGTTTCACAGCTACTGCAAACAAAACATGTTAAATAACATTTGATATAGAAAATAACACATTTTATATATATATAAAATATAACATAACATAAAAGCATTTCAATATTTAAACCTCATGTATATAAAACCTACCAGAAAAAGTATGCGTTAAAGATGTGATTAAAAAAGAAACATAGGGCTCTCTTATAGGATCATTGCCCTGTCACTGCTGATATCTTCAGAGTTTCAAAATTCACTTGTTCCCACTACTGTCCCTTTTTCTTCATTCACAAAGAATCCCTGCAAATTTATACTCATCAGCTTTACAAAAGGAGAATAAAAACTAGAATAGGTTGTGATCTTTGAAAACATTTTCCTTTTTATTGAGGAAAAATATTTTCATATACACATTATTAAATCATAATTGAAAATTACAAAAGCATCTTACTGTATCAGAGAGGAAGACAAAGGTTTTTGGTGCTGCTACATTTACTTACCGGTAATTTAGCATAACTATGGGAAGCTTTTCCCTTTGATTTAGTGTTTTTTAGGTTCTCAACATTTGTTAACATCTTCTTATTGTCAGATATTATAATAATATGTTATATCCAGAGTTAAACTTTGAAGAATTTGATAAATTGGGATTTTCACTGTAATAGTTATCTGACCAGGGCTGGCATTCCTGCTATAACCTGCTTTAATTAATTTCCCATTAATTTTACAGGAGTCATGCTGTTACTGTGTATTCTTCACCTAAAAAGTATCTTGCTTTACAATAACATTAAGTCTATGCTAATATGACATGTGCTCTAAGTGTATATTATATACGTCATCTAAATGTAAACACCAACACAGTTTAAAGTATAGTTATCCCTTCATAGAGCCTTTTTCATATATATATGCAACATTGGGTTTGCTAGTGTCCTGCTGCTGCAGAAAGCATGCAGATTTTTTTATTTTTGCTCAAATTGTTGATTTTTCTTTTTTTTCTCTCTTTTTTTAATGCTTTAACTTTGTAAGCACTCTGTATTCATATCAGTGATGGGTGTGGTATATATGATAAAGATATACTTAATTAATTTACCTACCAGACAGAACCTAGATATCTTCTAATTTTCTGTAGCTTTGTCTTGATGTGTTCTTGACAGTGTTATGTACCTCCTTGGTGGGTGGGTTCAGAGGAAAGTCCATGACATATCCTTCTTTTTTCTTGGTCACAGCTAGAGCTCCACTTCTGGTCTCAAACACCAGTGTTGGGTTAACATTATCTAAGGAAGCATATATGATACACTTCAGTTTGTTTAGATTTTTACATACCTACTTCACATTTGCACTTATTTTAGTGATCTCCAGTGAATGACACTCTGCCTATTGTGTATATATGTGTGTATTAGACGAGTCTTACTTTGATGCTGGAACAGTACGGCTGCAGAAGCCAGTGTGGCATGGCCGCACAGATCCACTTCAGTTGTCGGTGTGAACCATCTAAGGCGAAATCTTTTTCCTGTTGTTTATATGATTTAAAAAAAAGATGTCTTATTAAGTAAATCCATGTAGTCCTATCTATGACTCACTGTCATAGACAGTCTACAAGAAAAGTTTTTACCAAGTTAGAAGTAATAATTTACTGCCAAACTCTTAGCAATTCAAATCTCAGCAGGTATATGTCACCAGTAATTTGGAATTATATGTAATTATTAAGAATTATATGTAAATAACTACCAGAAGTAAATGTATCCGCAGCGTTGATCAAGGTAATAAAAGCTGTTTCTGACAGGTTCATCTCTGCTGCTATCTTATGATACAAATCATCATTCAGCTCCTGTTAAAAAACAAAGCAAAACAAAAAACACAGGATAACATAAACTCAGGTATGATGCAACTGAGTAATGGCTCAGGCAAAGGTTAGTGTGTTTAGCTGCACATTCTAAGACTAGTGGTGTGATAGTGTAACGCCTTTAACCTGAAACTGTTTACTTTGCAACAACTGTAGCTGAATCAATAAAGCATCTATGTTTGATTTAATCCCAATCAGAGATATTAACAATTTAATCCTTCATAGGATCAGATTTTATCTCTTGTCACATGGTTTATAAGTCATAAATTTTAAAACACTTTGACTGATAATGCAACACAAACATGCAAACTCACATGCAGAAGTGGACAGACAGCCGCAGGATTTCCTTTGAATGGTAAATTTGTGAAGGCATCCAGCATATAAACAGGAATCTCCATTTTTTTAAATCAATAATACGTCTTAAACTGAAACAACGCGGACAGTGTTGGTGTCTGTTGCAGAGCTGCTGTCCTTGGACTTTCAACCTTCTCTGTTTGGTTTGCACACTGGAAGCTTCAGCGACTCCCCCCTCACTTCTTCCAACTTCCATTGGTTCGGCATATCAGAAGCAGTTAGTGGTGTTGTAAGTATATGGAGCTAAACTGGCACCAGAAAAAGCTTTTTTCAGCCTACAAAAATATAAATTAAAGACATTTGATGTTAAAGTTTGGCCCTGAAAAAGTAAAACAACAATGGCAAAAAAAGCATTTCAAATATTTTGCTGTATGTATGTGTGTAAATTGTATTCAGTTTAGATTATTTTAGTTTTACAGTATAAACATCTGCTACAGCAAATAGACAACCCTCATTATTGACCCAACTAGAGCAAGGAACTTCTAAGACAAAGCTGCCCTAGTCCAGTCCATAAGAGTTACCATCATGCATCATTTCTATAGTACACTTGAACTAAAAGAATGACTCGTCGGCAGACCTCTGCACAACTGAAAAGGGGAATGGTGAATGAAAATAACATGGGTCACGATGAAAAGCCCAAAAATTACAGCTAAATATTTGGCAAAACAAATTTCAGCAGAAAGCTGTCAGTTGTAGAGATTTTATTTGTCCTTGAACCTTGGTCAAAAGAAGACATATATTGCATTAAAGTCCACATTACACCTGGGTACAGAACTAGAGATAGGTGTCTATTCTACTCAAAATTTATAGCAACAACCTTTTTGGTAAATTTAAATTGAGAAGTAAATACAGTATATAATAGCTTTTGAACATAGCAACTATATTAAGCATTGAGTTATTGTATTGTAGTTTAAATAGAACAAATATATTTATTTTTAGAGAACACATGTTGTGATCTGTCAGCTTCCCAGGCCAGTAGGTGGCAGTATTGCGCTTTACAGTTGGTTTGCCTGCCTTGCGTCACATAACACCCAACGAGGAAGAGGCTACCTGAGCGCGTTTCCTGATAGTGAAATTCTAGGAGCTGGAAAACACCGGGGTAAATAGAACAACTCTACTATTATTTCTGTCTGAAAATGATTTTCACTTGATTGGTAATCCGTTTAAAAGTATTATCGGGTTTAGTTTATCTGTTTTTTGCTTACAAATTAGTTAGAATCGTTGCTATAGCTGTAATCGTTGCTTTGCAGTTGGCCTGCTAAGTGCTACACCGATGAAGCTAACATCTCGTTAGCTCGAAAGAGGAAATGCGTTTGCTTAAATGCTGTATAACTCGGCGTATATGCATTCAAATGATAAAATTGTGTCCTGTTAATAAGTAATAACCACTATTTATGGGTGCAGATACGACAGCGTTCTGAATGAGTTTAAAGGTGAGCGTTGTTATCTTAATGACACCTGACGTTAGATCTACGGCTGCTAATAGCGTGGTAATGTAAAGCAGTTTCTCCTGTCATCTAAAATCGAACACTATGTACTTCCGTATAAGAGGTTCACTTTTATAATTAAATTTAATGTTTCCTGGATTTATGTGAAATCGATGTCAGATCTTGTTTTCTTCTCAATCTGAATTATTCAAAGTGTGTTTGATCCGTTGCCATTATTTCAATTTAATACTTATTTACTTTTCGCTTGTTTCAAAATCTCTTTAAAATGTATGTTGTACGGCTTCCCGTTTCCCCCTGCTTTTTTTTATACCTGAATTTTCCAGGTATACTGTGACAGTAAACCATATTTCTATGATATAGTGATATTGTTTACATAAATTATGTAATGATAACATAAAATCGTCAAATCAATGTTTCTGCTCATTTTTGAAAACTTTCACAGTTAATTGTAAAATTTGGTTATATTTGGTGGGTGTGTGTGTGTGTGTGTGTGTGTGTGTGGGGGGGGGGGTATTTTAAATAATATTTGAATGATATTTGGCCACATGAAAATTACTTCTTTGTTAAAAATGCTGTTTAAGGGTACAAAAAGCTAAGTAGCACAATCACCATTTAGTTGACCCCAACAATTAATGGTAATGTTTATGATCATAACATTCAGTGTAAGAACTCTATGATTAAAAAAAAATTCTTGGCTTTTATTATCTGACAGAAAGGATGTCTTCAAATGATGATGGGTATGTGGTCCGTATCAGAGGACTTCCTTGGAACTGCTCAAGGGACGAAGTGGCTAGCTTCTTCTCTGGTGAGAATAAACACGCATATCAACTGAACTAGACTACTACTATGAGTTCTGCTAATCACGATAAACAGGTGTTTGTTTCAGGAAATTTGGTTTACTAAAAAGACCCCAGGTCAATGTGTATCCATATCTTCTACCAGTATGTTGCTTTTTTGTCCCTTTTGTAGCTTCTTTTTCTTTCAGAAAGCAAAAAAAACTATTTTTTTTTTACATTCACATTGCATATGAGTTTATTTCTCTTCATAGTTAAGTGTTTTTGTGAATTATGGAGAAAATTAATCACTAAAATTCCCACACCATACCTGTATTATTTGCCTTGTTTTTTTCCTCTTGTTTGTATTTGTTTATGTTCTGATCTGCATTTGGATCAGTTGAAATGTATATAATCTGACGATTAAGACCCTAAAACTAAAACCGAATACAGATATAATTTTTGTAATTGACATAACAATTTAATAGTATTAATAGCTTGCAATATCAAGTTGTTGGTTTGTTAGTATAGGTCCAATTCCTTCACCCTGGATGATGACTTGATGAAATGACAAGCACCTTCGGGGAATTGTTTTGATTCCTCAGTTGTAGTGTTAAATGGCTAAATTAATTTTCATCAATGTACATAATTGACTGTTTTCTTTGAGGCCATTGCATCCAGACCTTTCTGTTTAGTTGGTGTTAGAAACACTTGTTGCGTGTTATTAATAGCTCTGTTGAAATCTGATCAGCTGCTGTGGCTTTTTGTAAGTAGAATATTGAAATGATCGTATGTTTCTGCAGACTGTGACATTGTGGGAGGCGCAGACGGAGTATGTCTGACCTACACTAAAGAGGGTCGTTCCACCGGCGAGGCATTTGTTGAGCTACAAACAGCTGATGATTACAAGAATGCACTTGCCAAGGATCGTAAATACATGGGACACAGATACGTAGAAGGTAAAACTGTAATAAACCTTTGAAATGTATGATTTAAAATTTTTTATTTTTTTTGGACAGTTTTGTCTCTAAAGCATTGTTGTTTATTTATAAAATTATTTACGGTTCCTGTGTTGCTTTTCTGTTTCAAATTCCTCCAGTTTCCTGCAGAGCTTTAGTTGTCAATATGTAAATACGAGGAATATGCTTTCTTTGTTTGATATTTTTCTTTGGAAGAAATATGACAGTGTTTCTTCTTAAACTATCTTTCTTGCATAGTTGTTGCTGTGTTAATATTTTCCTATGTTCATGTGTTTAAAACAGTGTTTAAGTCAAAACTTAGTGAAATGGAATGGGTGCTGAGACGTAGCGGCCCTCCTCCTGACAGCTGCAATGGCTGCATGCTAAAATTAAGAGGACTCCCCTTTGGCTGTAGCAAGGAGGAGATTGTCCAGTTCTTTTCAGGTACACTAATGTTGAAATGTTTATGTAGCTTTTATCATTTATTTTAGAGCAATGCGTCTTGGGTGGAGAAAATTTGTTCATGTTTATAGTCACTGTGTTTAAATTATGATATTGTTGGTTAAGTGCATAAAGACAGGGAAAAACAGGTAAAATGTACAGTATGTTGGTTAATGGGAGATTTTTCATTTCTAGGGAGCTAATTCTAATGTACTAATGTATTAGAATGTACCAATGTACTCTAAAGGTAATTTGTATAACAAATGGGTATGATCCTTATACAACTTAAAAGTCCAATTTGGTCTAAACTCAGATCATTTCAGTTCATTAAAAATTTGTAACTGCAGTATCCAGAAGCATTAAGAAAGAAATCATAATTTGCTAAATTCTTTCCATTATAGTTCAGTTTTTCTATCCAAAATTCCACTTCATTCAAAAACGTCAAAGTTTGAAAATAATGCAAAAACAAGTACTTGATTTACTACATTTTATCTCCATCATAGTTTAAAACCTTATTAGTACAGTCAGAATATTATTGTTAAAGAGTTAGTTTTAAATTCAATTACTTATTAGTGGTGCATATAATATATTTATATGTTGTTGTTTTTTTGGAAATTGCACGTAACTAGAATGCTCCCTCAGTTGACTATTAGTATTTCTACCATAACTTAGATTTTCAGGTCTGAAGTAAAGTTTAGAACAAAACTTGGGTATCAGTACATAAAAATGTCAAATTAGGAAAATTGAGTCTCTAAAATAGTTCTATAAACTACAGTTGTATTCTCATTAGATACTTATATTACAAAGATGCTGATTATGCCTTATTAAATGTTAAATTGTATGAGCTGGGTTGGCTTTACAAATTTTTCATTACCCATAAAATGGATCTGGAGTCAGTATTATTCTAATATCGACTGTCTTCTATCAGTCCTGAACTATTAAGAGCGAAGACCAAACAATCACACCTAAAACTTAACTCTCACATAAACATATTGAAATGATTAGGGGTAGTAAGCAGAATTTAAACATCTGTACTTAGGTAACGGTTGTTGCACTGTAACTTTTTATACTGACTCCAGAACCACATTTGTTTCGTTTTACTGCTGGGGACATTATTTAATTGTTACTCTTATATTACAATGTTTGTGAAGTTTTACAGAGTACTGCTGACAATGATCATTGATGACACTAATCCTCAAAGCTCCACTGATGCAGTGGGTGTTGTTCTCAATTCTCCTACCAGTCTACCTACCGACCTATGTATTTATGTGTGCTTGGGTTGAAGGGTTCAGAATCGTGCCAAATGGGATAACTCTGCCAGTGGACTACCAGGGGAGGAGCACAGGGGAAGCCTTCGTGCAGTTTGCCTCAAAGGAGATAGCAGAAAAGGCTCTGGGGAAACACAAGGAAAGAATAGGGCACAGGTGGGACGGATGGGAGAGGGATGGGCTGGACTGGGTTGGGTTTTTCTATGGCATTTTATGGATGATCATTTTAGAATAATTGTGGTTTTACTTAGATGGGTTGAGGGGTGGATGAATGATATGTATGGGTCTGTGGGCTGTACCATTTCTGGAGGGGGAAAAGGAAAACTGGTTGGGGTTTTTAATAAAAGTGGCTTTAATTGGGTTTCCTGTGATGAACAGAATTTTGGGGCTCGTAAAGGTGTTTATATTGGGCACAGTTCATACTAATTATTAAAGACAGTGACGTTTGAAGGGTTTAGACTGTTTATCCTGAGCAGCGCAGACGTATTTACACCTCTGAACTTTTTTTTTTTTTATTAATGTGTGAGTTTATAATCTGGATGTGTAATTGGGAGATTTAATAGGATGGACCAAAACAAATCTTTAACCAAGTGACTGAAAATAGATGTAAATAGAAAATAAATGCTTTATAATTAATATTTTATAAATAACATTTCTATATTGGTTTTCTCCCCCTTTACTCTATACAACCTGCAGCATCCTCTTGCTTTCAAGAAGTCCCTATTTAGGTATTAAGTAGATCTAAGACACCAGCAGTTTAGTTATAGAACATTAGTGAACAAACCGCAACCTTATAACCCAGAAGTTCAGATGGATGGAAGCTGAATTCTACTATATTCTTAATAATTGTTAGAATTGCCTGGGCAAATTCCAGTCTTAAACCCAGTAAGTACCCTTTGTCAAATTTTCAAACTAATATTTATATATAATTTCCATCTGGTCTAAATTAAACATTTATTTTGTACAGACAGCTAAAACTTTATTTTAACTTAACAATGTGCCCATTTATGGGTTGTTGTAATACAAAAAACATAATTTAATACTTTGAGGTCTGAGGTTATGTAATAAAATAGTTCAAAGGGTTTAAATAATTTTGCCACCTCTATAGATGCAGTGGCTTGCGGCCATCAAAGCATCTCATGGATGCTCAGTAGAAAGTTCAAAGCAGCCCTAAACACCCAGTTAGGATTAGGCCATAAGCTTCAGTGGTGAAGTTGTTACAGACATCTTTAACTGTGAGCAAATAACCCAGCTTTTATTTATTTAATTTATTTGGTTTTATATTTTTGCTTTTTTTTCCTTTTTAATATTTTTTATAGCTGTGTAAGGATGTTTATCTTGTCTCTGTGATGTCTGCTAGTTACAGATGTTAGCTTTTTCTGCACTTAAAGCTTCTAATCTACTTCACCATTGTTCCTTGGGCCTCTCATGTTGCAGGTACATAGAAATCTTTAAAAGCAGCCGTTGGGAGATCAAAGCCCACTATGACCTTCCCCGGCGGGGGGGAACAACCCAGAGGCCTGGGCCCTATGACAGACCTGTAGTAGCAGCCCCAAGGGGAAGCCTTTATGGGCCTGGACGCACTGTGGGTCTGATAGACAACATGAGGAGTGGAGGCGGTTATGGAGGAGGTAAACTCCTGTATTTACATTCACCTTTAGAAAGAGAAACCATTACTAACGGTTTTACGAACCCAGAATAAGTTTGTTTGGGGGGAAAAAAATGGACTTATCATCCTGATATATCGTCCTTCTCTTCTTCCTGTGAAGTGTCATCTGTATCATTTCTTAGTCCTACTGTACAATCTAATGTTTTGTTTTTTGTTTTTCTTTTTGCTATATGTCCAGGTTACAGTAGTTTTGACAACTACAATGGTCTCAATGACTATGGTTTTAGTGATGGGATGTTTAATGACCGAATGAGAGGAGAGAGAGGAGGAAGAGGTAAAGATCAAAGGATAACATAAATACAAATAGCTAAAAGGAAACATTGTTTTAGTAATATATTTGCATTTTAAAGATCTAACATAATTTTACAGTTAGTCTTATATTTTAAAATGCATCCAAAGTATGTTTTTAAAACTTGTCTGAAGATGTTATTATTTAATTAAATAATATATCCTGATTGGTAAATTTCTGAGGTTCATTCTGTTTTTTTATTTCCAGGAATTGGAGGCCACGGTTATGGTGGACCGTCTGATGGTGGCTCAGGTTTCCACAGTGGCCATTTCGTGCACATGAGGGGTTTACCTTTTCGGGCCACAGAGGGCGACATTGCAAAAGTAAAATAACTAGTTAATGATTTATGACTTCCTACGGATATTTAATGATTGTATTAGGGTATTACCTGAAAATGTTAGCAATCTCTCTTAAACAGGGGTGAAATATGAGCTAAAAAGGCTATCGAGCCATTGCATTGTCTCCGGGAACAAGTTAATCATTTTAATCTAGCCTTTAAGCCATTTTAAAGGGTAAATGTATGTTTTTTGTTTTGTTTTGTTTTTTTTATAGAATTAGTAGAGCAGTAGTAGTATGATTTAAAGTTAGACTCTGTTGTTAGTAATCTTTCCCTGGCCATTAATAATAGAAAATACTGCTGCACAATTTCAGAGTCTCAACAGTTTTTTTTTGCTTTGTGTTTTTTTTTTTTAAGTTCTTTGCTCCACTGAATCCACTGAGGATCCACATTGATATGGCGCCTAATGGGAAGCCAACTGGAGAGGCGGATGTGGAGTTTCGCTGCCATGAAGATGCGGTGGCGGCCATGTCCAAAGACAAGAATCACATGCGTATGTGACTCTCTTTTGTCCTTTCACTAATGATCATGAGACTTGCTGATTAGTTTTAGAATAGAATGTCCCTTTATTGTCCAACAACGGGGAAATTACAGGTTAACGGCAGCAGCAAAAGATTATTGCAGAAGTGTTCACACAATGTGGACCTTAGAAAGTGTATAAAAATAACAGAATAAGTGACAGAGTTAAGAAAATAAACAAATAAAATACTGCGCTGTACTGAGTTTTTACAATATAAATACTGCATCTGGAGAATAGATGATCAATAAACAGTGGTCGACATTTTCTGGTGGCAACACCAGAGGAGAAAAAAAAAAAAAAAAAACAGCAGCATGTTACTTAACTAAGACTTTAGTGCCGGTATGTTACATTAGTCAGACTTAATTTTGGCTAAAAGAACAGCATTCAAAACCTCACCTCAATTAAAGCACCTTAATATGTGCAGTACTGGTCGAAGGAGTGGATGGAGGGCAACATTAAACAGCAGGAGTATAAATGTTTGTTTTCTCCACAGAACATCGCTATATCGAGCTGTTCCTTAACTCAACATCTAGTGGAGCACCTGAAATGAGTGAGTTCTCTATCATAAATCACCTCAATACTAAATAAATGTTGTAGTCCAGAGAATAATATATATATATATTTCGAATTGCAAAGCTTTTAACGCTTTTCCTTTACATTCTCAGGCCGTGGGGGAGGCGGTTACTACAGCAGCGGAGGAGGAGGAGGCTCAAGAAGTGGAGGACTACGAGGGGTGTACTGATGTCCCCCAATTGTCCTCTGATAAATCCTGGAGTTTGTCTGCGTCTTGGAACACCTGTTTTAATATTATAGCATTTCTTATCAGGAAAGCTGATGGTAGTCACTTATTGTGTTACAATTGACATCATTTAGTGCAGAGCTGTGACAATTTCACCCCACATAGAATTTAGCCTGCAGCTCTGTTTCGACACCATACCTGAAGATTTAATATAGAAGAAAACACTTGCTTCCTTTGGTAAGAAAACAAAATCCTAGTCCCTTAGTATCTTGGGAACATATTTGTATTTTGACTGTTTGTTCTTACATTTTGTATATTTGGGTATTGTAATACAATTATCACAAATATAAAAGAGGTTCTTGCATAGAGCAAAGAAAGAAATGTTTGGATTTGAGTAGGAACATTTACATTGTTTTGGTGCTGTGGAAAAAAAAAACACAATTTCATCCCAAAGATTATTGTTTTTGTTTTTTTGTATACAAAAATGAAATAACACTCTGAAGTTGCAGGACAGAACATAGTCAGGTCAGATGTGATCAACTGAAAACTTAAAAAAAAAAAAAAACTGCTGTAAAAATGTTCTTTATATTTGATGTTTTGTAAAGGATTTCTTTTTTTATTCAAGATGAATTTGTTAGACCATCCAGACAAACAGATTTCAGATCAGCTTTCCTGGTTTGAAAGGTTTTATGTGTATTTTTTTTTTTCTTGCTTTTTATTCAATGTTTTCACAATTCTTCAGAGTTTAAAGTCTAAGTTGAATATGAACTCCACTCCTAATGAGTGGAAATAAAAGAAGATCTTTATATTTGAGCTGTAAGATAGCCTATTAAGCTGTTGTATATTTGCTTAATAAATTTTGTATTTAATTGTTTTCCTGAGTTTGACTTTGTGTGAAGAGTTTTTGATGTAATGTGAAAACCAAGTTCAGTTGTGAATAAAAATGAATCCTTAAGGTGCCAAAAACATTTTTTAAATGGTCCCATCAGAAGCTGCAGCAGAGGGTGAAACAAATGTGTTACAAAAAAGCAAGAATCAGGAAGCTAAAGCTCTTACAATATGCAATTTACAGATCCCTGTGAATAAAGGGGAATGATGAGTGCAATATTTGTTCAACGGTTCCTGCTCCTTAGACTGAAAACTTAAAAAAAAAAAAAAAAAAATACAAATAATTCTTAATAACATGATGTAGAAAGCTGGCCAAAAGTTTTGGAAACTTATTCTGTCAGATAATCTAAATTCCTCCCAGAAAACAATTGCAATTACAAATGTTTTGGCATTAGAATCTTAATTTTGCTTGCTATGAAAAAACAATTGTAAAAAATCCTAATAGGATATAATTCCACACCAAACGAAACGGAGAGGACAAAAGTATTCACACCCTTTGAAAAATCCCCTTTTACTTATCTGTGGCACATAACAGGTGGTGGAAATAAGTAAAACATACTTGCAGCCAGTTTAAATGAATTAAAAATTGAATGAACCTCATCCTTGTGTGTACGACACTGAGCATAGAGAAAAGTAGACCAAATGAATTATCTGAGAACTAGAAAAGCAAAATTGTGAAGAAGCATGGGCAATCTCAAGGCTACAATTTCCTTCTCTGAAGACGGGAATGTTCCTGTGTCAACTGAACTGTCATCAAGAAGTTTAAAGCCCATGGCACTGTGGCTGACCTCCATTATGTGTGGACAGATGTGCAAATGGTGGAATGAAAAACCTCGACTAACATCCAAGCTTTCCTGCAACTTGGATGGGACACCCCATACTATCCATCAGCATGTAAATTAAAAGGGACTCTAGTAAGATACCAAGAAGGACCCCAGTTCTGAGCCAAAGACATAAAAAAGCCAGGCTGGAGTTTGCCTATTATTAGCTGAGAAAGAAAAACATTTTGTAAAAATGTTATCTGGTCGGATGAAACCAAGGCATCAACATAGAGTTTACACGAAAACAAAACGAGGCCCTCAAAGGAAAGGACACTGCCCTACAGTCAAACATGGTGGAAGTTTTGGGGTTGACTTGTTGCATCTGGCACTGCACTGCTTGACCGTGTGCTTGGCATAAGGTCTGAAGATGACCAAGGAATTTTGCATGGCAGTGTAAGGCCCAGTTAGCGAAAGCTAGGTCTCCCTCAGAGGTCATGGGTCTTCCAGCAGGACATTAACGCCCAAAACATACTTCATAAAACACTAGAAAGTGGTTTGAGAGAAAGCACTGGAGACTTCTAAAAGGACCAGCAATGAGTGCAGACATATTTCCCATTGAACATCTGGAGAGAGATGGATATATATATATATATATATATATATATATATATATATATATATATATATAACCTGTCCTCTGGTCCATTCCTAAGGGATGGACCAGTTCAATTGGCATGTTTTCTAAGCCAAAACAAGACTTTGTTTTTGGTTCACTCTATAAAGCCTCGAACTCAACGCCATTTCTGCCATTTTCAATTGAAAAATCTTCCTGGATGGTAAACAAAACGTCTTCAAACTTGAAAACAAAGTCCAGTGGATTGTTTTTGAACTCTTTGGAATGCCAAAAGAGTCAGCCACTCCAGTGCGACAAAGTGAGTGTGATAATACTGCATGTCAAACCTGCAATAGGTTCTCATTAGATAGGATTATATAAGAGATATTCATCATAGTCCTTCTTAGCAAGATAATGGTGAAATTAGTTTATAACAGTAATTTCCTAAATTAAGTTTAGCAGGAATTCATAAGTGGCATTTAGGCACACTGTCCTGGATCGTCCTCTTAACATGTTAATGATTTCTTTAAGGTTCTGCAGTGTGATAATTGCCAAAAGAGCCAGCCAGTTCAGTGCAATAATACTGCATGTCTTTTACAGTCGTTGGAGTGATTTGGCAGGGGAGGAGCTATATGGGGGGCCAGGGGTGGCCATGGCCACCCTTAGTCAATCATTGGTCACCCATTTGACCACCCCTACCATTTATTTCCCTCTAATACAGATGGTGGCAAAACATTTTCATTTTTCAACAAAAACACTGTGGTTAATTATGCACATCAATATACTAACATTAAAGATGATAAATACAGAATTCATGCTCTTTTCAGAACTAGATTTTGGGTTTTATGGGGTAAAGAGAAAATTATGTGTCTCTGCAAGTCATCTAAGAGTCTTCAGTGACATCATAGATAAATACAAATGTTAATAAAAACTTATTATTATTGATAAAAGTAGGTAAGTAATGACTAAGAAAAAGATGTTTGCCCAAATCTCAAACCTGAAAGAATTTTATCCACTATACCTTTTATGTAGAAAGTACGAATATTTGAATATATTCCTCTATTTGTTAGCAAAGGCTGTGGGAAAGTATAGTTTGTCTTTATTTAGAAAATATTGATGTTTTGCTCATTAATTTTCCTGTTGGAACAGTATAGCTTGGAGGCTTGGAGCTCGTCTGCCTGGCTGTGTGTTTCGTGGATGGGGCCGCCTTTTATAGTTGCTTTTTGTATCTCTGCTTCTGTCTCCTTGAACCCCAGTCGGCCTCGGCAGACGGTCGCTCACACTGAGCCTGGTTGTGCTGGAGGTTTCCTCTCCACTGTCGCTACAAGCATGTTTAGTGTGAGGGCTTGCATTGGAGTCAACGAGTCGATGCAAACAACAGATTTTCCTTAGATAGAAAACTTTGAATCAATTTGACTGTATGATCAAGTGAACTGTAAAGTGCCTTGAGATGACGTGTTGTGAATTGGTGCTATATAAATCAATAAACTGAATTGAATTGAATTATAGATCGACCCTGAGGTTCTGGTGCCCATCTACTTTCGGCCACCCCTCCCTGTACATTGGTTATTGCCTGGCCACCCTTATAAAAACCTCTGTGATTTGGCCTATTGTCAGAGTGGGTCAGAGTAAAGAAATTAGCAGTTTAAAGAAGACCAAAAGTCCTTAGAAAACCTCTTAAAACACAATATCATATGTTTTGAACCCTTTGTTCACCTCAACAGATGAATTGCATTCTCGAGAAAGGTGGCGTTAAAATAAAACACTTTTATTTTGAATTCTGCCAGCTTCGTACTTCCGTCTGAAAGTCAATCTGAGGTTCGTATTCCTTGGGCGAAAGGACGTCGCCGTGTAGCGGTCTGAGTCCAGCGATGAACGCGACCGAACAGAAGCTGGCGGAGCTGGTGCGCGAACACCCGAACCTTTACGACCAGTCGCGGCGGGACTACAGGAACAGTGTGAAAGGACACTTAGCGTGGAAAGAAATCGGGGCCGCCATGGGCAAGTCCGAAGAAGAGGCGAAGCTGTTGTGGAAAAATTTGCGTGACAAGTTCTGTAAAGCAAGAAAGCGACTGGTCAGGAGACAGTTCCCCCAGCAGGAAGAAGGCGACATCCCGTGGGAGATGCAGGTCCCGGGGCTGTTTAGCCAGATGGCCTGGCTCACCTCACATGTTAAACTGCGGGCGGAGGTCGCAGAAGGCATGGGGGAGCTAGAAGAGGTGGTTTAAAGAGCCATTTACGCTTCTAAGACAAACAGCTGCTGATATTTGACCCAATAATGCGCCCCATTCAGTTTCCACCTTCTTTTGTTTGAACAAAAGTAATAATAATAAAAAAGGTGAAAACACCTGATCACCACTACCATTAACAAAGCCTAGTTAATTGTGATTTTTCATCACTGGCGGTTAAATCTAACAACATCCATTTGTGTCCCTTCAAAACAAAAGACTAGCTGTTGTAACAGGATTTTGTTTGTTTGTTTTGCATTGATTTTTAAGCTCAATATATTTTTCAAAACAACTGCATTTTAAATTTAAGAAGTGGAAAATCAAATGATAAACCATAAAAATTAATGACTAGAACAAAAAGCATTGAAAAACTAATAGTTGTTGATGCTAAGCTAGAAAATAGTTGATATAAAAAAACAATGAACATTACAAAAAAAATATTTGTGTCTGATACTGATAATGATTGTATTTAGATCAACATTGAAAAAAATAAAAGCAACAATTAAGATATCTTTTGTTGCTTTGCACACTATAGTGAAATGCTGATTGTTAAATGAACTGAAAGCATGAATTGGATCTAAATAAAATAACTTTATTATTTGGCTTCATGCACATTTGGCTCATTTGTCTCCTTTTTACTGGATGAACTGATTAATCCAGGTGTGTGACCATGGTTATTGAGGTCAGTTCATGCAGTAAAAAATGACAGGAAACAAAAGAGCTGTCATGAAGTAGTTAGGTTGTGCATAGAGCCCATAATGCTATGATAATATCAATTACAACTTATCCACATTTTCTGGACTACCTCTTTCTACAATTACACTATCTGAGGTCTATTTCACCTTTCAACAGATAAAAATGCTGCTGGGGGTACTAATTGTAAACTCCAATTACAAAATCTGCAAATCTGTGTTTAGAGCCTTCATCTGATTGATGGACTGGAAATTATTTTCCTGTATGATAGTTAACGTAGTCCAGAAGTAAAGTCCCAACCTACACCAAATCTCAATGGTCAAGGCAAGGTGTAAGATATGATCGAGTCGATCCAGTACAACCAAGTTATTCAAACCGGTTCAAGTTTGTATCAATATTTTAATGCCACATCTGTTTTGCAGCATTTACTGTATCTCATATGTTTTATTTTGCCTTTTTACACTGATTATTCTGTTTTTTGTGGCATACAGACAACTGTAAGAGGGGACGACCTGGAAAAAGAACAAGAGGAAGACAAGAAGAGGCTGCTGGATGCCCTTCCAGTTGTCACTACCAGTTTTGCTGTTGCAGAGCCCACTCCAAGCTCCCTAAAGATCATTGAACCATCTCCTAAACGCAGAAGACAAATAGCCACAGAAACTGAAATAAGCTCTGCAGACATGTTCAGCAGTTTCAGAGATGAGGATGAACTGTTTTTGCTCAGTCTGCTACCCTCGTTGAAGAGGCTCACCATTAAAAAAAGGATGGAGGTCCGGATGAAGTTCCAGCAGGTGCTTTATGCAGCAGAGTTTGAGGACTGAACTCTGGTTCTGGATCAATATTCTAACTATACAGTCCCCCACAGACAATTAACTTATTTATAGCTGTTCCAAGTTGTTTATAATTATTTTTGTAGTATTATTAGTATTTCTAATGTTTACAGCCTGGGCAAAGGGACAGAGAAAAAAGATAAAACCTTGATTTTTGTTGGACTGCCTTATCTCTCATGAATAAAAATAGTAATTTTGATTTGATTTACTTTAGATGTAATCTCTATGTGATAAAGGGTCACACTGGTTCTTCCGCGCCAGTTCTGCATAGCTTACGGCAAACAGGATTTTTATTAAACATGTTAGAATTGAACAGTCAAGCATAAATACTCCAATGAAGCACTAGTTATGCCTTCTCATTATGAAGTTTTGTGCCTATGTTTTTTTTTTTTTAATCTAATATAAAAAATCTAAATTTCCTTTTTACTCTGACGTATACAGTGCCTTGCAAGAAGTTTTCCACCCTTCTATCACATTTCTACTACAATTCTTTTATGTTTTATGCAATAAATAAATGCACATATATATTATGTGTTACATTTTCCCTGATGCAATCCTGTTGCTTTATAGCTGCATCCATGTTCTGGGATTCAGGCGGGGTTTCAGGATCAGACATCATTAATGATCTCACAGATCCCTTCACTTTCGAAAAAGCTAAACATCCTTATTTGCCACAATCAACAACTTTGCTTCCTGTATTCATCAGTTGTTCACTGATAAACTCAATCAGATGATTTTACTCATGGCCCGCTGGCTGCTTTCTTTGTTCGTCTGTGAGTGATCGGCTGGATCCCCCTACCTTGTGCTTTTCTTCAACTCATCCCTAAAGTTTTTCTACTTGTAACGGCTCATCTTGCAACCAAATATGTTCCCAAAAAAAAAAAAAAAAAAGCCAGAGTAGTTTTTAGGAGGAGCTTTTCGCCTCACTCAAATATAAAAAGCACTCACTGAGAGTTTTCTAGTTTCAGAAGGTCTTTTCTTCACTTATAAAAATAACAGAAATAATCTTAAAAAAAAAAAAAAAATTAAATATAAACGTTAATTAATGTGGTAGAAAATTTGTTTTACTCCTTCACCAAACAATCAGATCAACCACAGCAGCGGCTTCTGTTTGTTAATCCCAGCAGGAGGAGGCTCAAATAAAATAAATAAATACATAAATAAACAACAGTAGACTTACCATTACCATAACCTCAGAATATGTAACATTAGTAATTTAGCAAAAATGACACTAATCTAATTCTTAAGAGGCTCCAATAGCACGTCACGTTGAATGTGGTAATTTCACAGTACACCTACACAGGTTGGAAAACGGATTCATTCTCACCCCCAGATGTATACATCTGTGCTAAATGATTTGTCAATTGTCTAAAAAGCTTTGGATACATAATTTGAGTCTCATTCACTTAGATACTCATCCAGCAGATAAAGTCCATTGTAACCAGTTGATTTTAGAAATCACCTGTATAGTAAATAAAAATTGTGATCATCATGAAGTCATCATTGAAACAACAGCATCACAAAGACCAACAGACACTTTGGATATATTTGGTGAAAATGTAGGGAAATTTAAAACATTTACAGGTTACAAGCTTTAAGCATCCACAGAGGATTGTTTAACCCCTTTACCTAAAATTAAAGAAGTGTGATACAAACTTCTCAAGATGCAGCCACTAACTAGAATAATCACGCCTATCAAAAGGAGTTAGTGAAAGAGAAACAGTCAAGAGGTTCAAGTGAAAAACTGGGGGATTTACAGACATGAAACTGCTCAGGTATATCTGTTGACCACTTAAGAGTTATTTCATTTGCTCCCCCATTATTGCCATTATAGAAGTGTCAAGAACGGTCATTGTTAGAAGAAATTATAACAAGTCTTGTTTTTTCAAAAGCCATACAGAGGAGGCAGCAGATATTTACTAAAATATAATTTACTAAAATATAGCCCTTGTTTGAAGGAAAACTAATTGATCACATGGCTCCAAAACCTGATCTCTGCTGAGACCTGGTACTGGCTGCATCATGATGTGTGGATGCATTTCTTTAACAGGAACAGACAAGCTGGTCAGAGCTGATGTGAAGATGAAAGGAACTGAATTAAGGAAAATAATGTCATAAAACCTGGTTTTAGAGTATATCTGTTCAAAAGATTGCTGTGTGTTACAGGTATAGGTACCGCTTAGGATCTAAGGATTGGCAGCCTCAGTCACATACATCACCAATTGTCGCCACCAAGGCCTTGAAATAGTCTCCTTTCCATATTTTTGGCATTATCTTCCTGACGTTCCTCCATCTTTATATTGACATTATTTGGGATTGCTGTGTCTAAAATAACTGTTCTCTTTTTTGCTGTTTCTGAAATGTGTAATACAACAAATACATTGTGCAATAATGGACATTTGTAATATCAGTTTGGTTCAAAATTATTCATACTTTCATTGTTCCTGCATGTGCAGAAAAGTCTCTGCATCATTTTCTCAGTGGGCATGCCTGTACTGTAATTGAGATTATTTTCCAGCTGCACTGTTATCTGCACCGTCATTCACTTCAAAATAAGCCAATCACCTGACCGCAAACACAAGGCCCTCCTTCCCATCATGATTGGCTGGTAATATATTTGCTGTTTTCATTCATCCCTTTATACATGTCATTCAAACATTCTGCTAACCTGATATATTTAGCTTTTAAGAAGATATTAATGCATATTTTGCTGTATTTCCTGCTTTTTTTCTTTAAGTCACTATCACTCCCATCATCTCTTTGCTGTAGTTGTCTCCCTGCAAGCCCTCCTCCTCCTCCTCCTATATTATTCCAGAAGCCCTCCCCCCTCCCATCCTGTCTGCTTTCTTGTCATTGGGTGATGTGTGGGGTGATGGTTGTGGTTTCTGTCGGCGATATCTCCAGAGCATGTACCAGCTCACTGCCTCTAAGCTGAGAAAGTAGCCATAGATGGTTGGATGGCGTTTTTTTTATTTACAGAGACAGACATGTTTAGAGTGGGACATCTGGGAGATGCTGATTACTGCTTTTATCTTTTGCAACCAAGCCTGCAGTGGCCAGTTTCTGCACTAATGAATGAGTGAGGATAATATCTCTGCTTCTTGCTTTTAAGGTGAGGCAATAGTAACTGCATAACAGCATGCACATGCATTCAGCAACAGCAGGTTAGGGTAACCTAGAATAATAAGAGAAGTTGACAAAATTGCTACATTCAAATGCACATATATTGTTTTATATTTATGCCATGTTGAAAGTGATCTGTAAACTAAATTTAGAAAAACTAATTTTTTCTGTTTATATAATGATTATTCATAAACCTGTGAGCTGTATCAGAGTATTTATTATTGCAGCGCTGTGTCCAGGATTGCTGCACAGTGACAAGCTTGTTACTACAATGAAACAGCACCTCACATCCAATGGTGAAAAAAACCCTCCTGACAGCTTGTGATTTCCTGATTTAGCTATAAAGTTAGATTTTCATATAGACACTGGGTGGTGGGCTGCATAGGTGTGGCTCAGACATGAATGGAATGAGTCCCAATGAGAATAAAATAATTAAATCATTATTTAGGGATTAATTCAGTGGTCTGATATCTGCAAAAAAATTGAACAATATTACCTTAATTTGGAAATAGATCATTTATAAAGATGTGTTAACAAACGCATTTAGAGTACAGTCTGGTTGGAGTGTTCACAGGATCACACACATCCGATGTGACTTTTTTGACATAAGAACTGCTTTTTCCTTCAAAAATCTCACATGATGCATCCTAAAAAATTCACTAAACAAATACTCTTTCTCTCACTAACAAGATCATTATCAGTAAAGCCTTATGTACAAACATTTGTCTTAATATCTGTTGAAGTTCCTCATGAATGGGGTACATTTCTGATAATAGAAGTTCAGAGAAGCTTCAGAAACAACCAATTATCATGACTTAAAACAGTGAACAAATAAGATGATTACATGTTAGAAACTTTGATTATTAAACATTTTCAGTTTTCAGGCAGTATTAGCTTTACACTAATATATTTTTTTTTCCTTATCATCTTGTTGTGATTAATTTTCCCGGAGCTGAGCTTTTTAGATATGTACCTACATTAACATAACCAAAAAGAGGTTTTAGGTAATCTAATAAAAAGCAAAACCGAAATTATAATACAGAGGGAAAAGAAGTGACAAAAAAATTAAGAAAAATGCTGCAGGAACTTTGATTAGTATCTCGTTTAATGTTTCCAAAGGAGCATCTGTTAGTGGGAACTTGTTGAATAATTAATGCTGCAAAAAACTAAACAGCTAAACAAACAAAGACCTTCACCCTGATATGTTGATATTGTTGGTCACAGATACATCTAAGGTGAGTTTGTAGCATTTTATAGCTTTAATGCTTCTATCACTTATACCTCTGATATATGTTGCTGAATATTTTTTTCACGTGCATTGGAGTATTTGTTTATGGAATGGAGAACCATAAGATGTTATTATTTCTGTTGTATGGTGGGGTTATTAACTGAGAGAGTAGTAGTTTATTATATACTGTTTGTTATCAGCTTAGAGGTGCTAATGGGACCCTCTTGTTGCCATAACGATGCTTTGTAAGAAAATCTTCTTTTTGTGTAAGCCTTGTTTCTGCCTCAAGTCAACTGTCTTATCTAGCTCCTCAAGATATTTTTAACACTGACAGACAGCTGTAAAAAAAAAAACGTTAGTTTTCCTGAAGGTTTAAAAACTGTACCTTCCAAACTCATCACAAATAAAATTTATATCATCTCTTAAGATTAGTTAAACTGCAATGCAATCCTCTCTAAAAGGCTGATTCTCAGGAAATTAACACAGGAGGTACAGAAGCAGCCAAAAAGCCACAGATGTGTTCTGAACTGGTCATATGATCCCTGGTCAGCCTTTAGTGATTAGAAAGGGAGGAAAGAGCAGGAAAACCACAGAGGAGGAAATGAAACAGGGCTTTGTCACCGTTTACAGAGGACTCTCTGATTGTATGATTTTAGGGTTTAAAGGGTTTCTGTCATTATTTGGCGAAGCTGAAGCCTCTGGATTATTAATTATGAAAAGAAAAAGTAAGTCGTATGTTTAATCTGGACATTTTTTTTGTGACTTATTTTTAAATACTGAATGTATCTGTAGTAGGACAATGGTTGTCAAGTATATTATTATGGATTTTAAGGATAGGAGAATATAGACTAAATACAGGGGTTTCTGTCACTTTGAACAGTAGCAGCTTGACAGAGAAATTCTGTCATTCTGTCATATTTTATTCATTCATAAAAATGAAACCAAATGAATTTATTAATGAAGTATTTCTCTGCTCAGACACGACATTCACAAACAGCATGTTTCGTTTCATATCCGTTGCATAAGATTAATCAGTATCAATAGTTTTTTCTCTCTTTTTTTAAAATTAGACAAGCAAAAAATATTCAAAATCACAAATGTGCCTAGTTTTGTTCCAGTATGTGCTTTGTAGATCAGTCTGAAGCATCTTCTGTTTATTGCACAGATCACTCCCCATTGAGAACATCCAGAGTATAAGAAAAAACTGATCAAACTGGACTGCAATGATTCAGCCCACCACTGTGAAGAAGGAAGGGTCATTTGGGATGTCCAAAACACAACTGGACCTCACTGCCCAGCTTTAGTTCTGCAGGATCCATTCTACAACAAAACCCTTCAAAGACTCAGGAACACCTTTAAGTGACACAGGGGGCAGAGGAGTTTCCCACTCAGCATGTACTCCCCCCAGAGCCTGCATCGCTGGGGCATCACTCACAGTGAGAGCATAGAGCGTCTGGCTTACAGTCAAGGTAGGCCTCTGGTTTAAAATCTAAATGACTGACCTCAGCTGTTTGACTTTGATAACTTGGAAAAAATACAAGAAAAAAAAACAACAACAAAAAAACCCATATTGGAGTGTAGATTTCAGTTTAAACAAAAATAGAACATTCTGTTTAAAGCTATCTCATACATTTTTCTGGCAAAAGTACAAAAATGAATCATTTCTGGGGATTTTATCGGAAAACATTAATCTCCAGTGTATGAAAACATCTGGTTGCACTTAAAAAAAATAATGCAACCACTTCTGGCATTTACTTAATCATACTAAGTTACTTCAACACAATTGTTTAATGTCCTACTCTGCTAACATGAAACAATTGTGTTAATGTAACTGAATATAATAAAGTAAATGCAAACAAACTGTTGCGTTAAGGTCTAAGGCAGGAGTCACCTACATGATGTGGGCACCATGGGGTACCCACAGCATCTTCTGAACACAGCACAGATTGACATTTTTACTTTATTCTGTTGCCCTTCTTTTTTAAGCATTTATAGAGATTTAAAAATAACAATATCATAAAGAAAATTAGAAATAAGTTTAATTAAGTATAAAGTTAAAGTGAACACTGATCCTTCCTTCCTTCCTTCCTTCCTTCCTTCCTTCCTTCCTTCCTTCCTTCCTTCCTTCCTTCCTTCCTTCCTTCCTTCCTTCCTTCCTTCCTTCCTTCCTTCCTTCCTTCCTTCCTTCCAATAAAAATAAGTTTAAGTATGAAGTTATGGTAAACGCTTATTCTTCCTTCCTTCCTTCCTTCCTTCCTTCCTTCCTTCCTTCCTTCCTTCCTTCCTTCCTTCCTTCCTTCCTTCCTTCCTTCCTTCCTTCCTTCCTTCCTTCCTTCCTTCCTTCCTTCCTTCCTTCCTTCAATTAAGAATATGCTTATTATGTATGAAGTTAAGATGAACGCCCATCCCTCCAGTTCATATGTCAGTATTGGTAGCCCTAACTATGACTCAGTACCTATGAAGTAACCCTCTGCCTTGAGAAGGTTGGTGACCCATGGCCTAAAATCTAAATATGTCAAAATACTTTGATAAACTTAATATTTCAAACCAAGGAATCTATTTGTCATATCTGAGGTTGACTGAAAAACAACCAATTCTGAATGAGATTTTCTAAAGTTTGATGAACCATCTTCAGTGAGCAGCCACCTGAAGTTCCAGGTTCTACCAGCAGGGGGTAGCAGGCTGTAAAATCATGACGTAGTGCAGCTCGCTGCCTTTTGTGATCTTCGTGGGCCTCCTGACGCCGCCTCTTCACAGGGTGCAGCAGCGGGACTGTGGACACCAACTGTCGTTTAGGTTAGCTGGCTGTAAACAAATCTGTACACCTCCGAGATGTACGCCATAGAAACGCTTTGTGAGACGCTGTTTGCTGCGCTGTAATCACAGCCGTTAGCACACACAATGTAGAAAATATGACGCTTTTATGCCCGGGGGCGGTGTAACTTTTATGGACAGCTGGATTTTTTTTCTGCTGCTGTTGTTGTTGTTAAACTAATGCCATCATTTAACCGATGGGATGCCACACATGTAATCGGTGACGTCTGCCAAAATCTGTTGCTAACTAACGGGAAGTAAGCTGGATAATTGGTGCTTTAGCTGCATCGAGGAGCTCGGTTAGCATTAAAAATATTGAACATGGCATCTGCTGCTGCCGAGCACGACCTGGCTCTGTCTGAGGCGGACAGCAGTAAAGAGAAAGGCCAGGTGTTCGGCATTCTGAGGCTCCAGGAGGAGAAATTAGGTGCAGGGGAGAAGACGAGCAGCACTGTTAGAGGAGGAGGAGGTGTTGGAGACGGGCGATGGCAGGCTCCTATCTTCGCTTTAGCAAGGAAAGCATCAGAGACCATTTCAGGAAGCATTCACGTCCATCCCAAAGTGTCGGAACAAAGGAATTCTCTTCCCGGGGACTGGACTGTCCAAGGTACAGTATGCCTCATGCTGGTTGATAATAAATGAAACGATGTGACAGACCCTCTGCTCTCTCTGCTGTCTTCACTTTTTATCGTCGTAGTGCAATCAATCGATGTTTCAGTCATGCATCTCCCACACAGCTTTCTAAGCCGGGTCTCACATGATGCATAAGGGAAAAAAAGGCTTTGGGGTTATAACACTTTCCTACGGAAGAGGATTAGAGCCACTGAAAAAATAAAAAAAGTTAACTGATTTTTAAATTTTATTTCAGAATAATATGAGAAAAAAGTCAAAGTTCTGACTTTAATCTCACAATTCTGACTGTAATCTCAGAATTCTGACTTTTTAAAATCATAATTCTGACTTTAATCTCAGAATTCTGACTTTAATCTCAGAATTCTCACAGAACTATTATTACTACTACTACTACTATTGTTATTTCTGATTTTAATTCTGACTCCTTTTTTTTATCCGAATTCTGACTTTAATCTCAGAATTCTGAATTTTTTCTCAGAATTCTGAGTTTTCTCTCAGACTTCAGACTTTTTCCTAAGAATTCTGACTTTAATCTCAGAATTCTGACTTTAATCTCAGAATTCTCACAGAACTCTGAGAGCTAACATGTTAGCATCAAGCCGTATCCATGTCTGTTTTAGAGAGAAAACTAGCTCTCTCGTTTTAATCACCTTCTGCTCCTCCATTAATGAAATAGCATCACCGGGGACCTCTCTGGCACGTAAAAAGTTGCCTAATTTCAAAATTTTCCACCATTGTGTTACTGGCCCTCCAAAACAACTCACATCTTTGTTACTGAAGCTGAGTGCTCCCACATATCTTCCTTCATGGTGCCCATCTAGAGAGATTAAAGTCAGAATTCTGACATTTTCCCATATTACACTGAAATAATATTTAAAAATCATTTAAATGTTTTTTTTTCCTCTTTCCAGTGGCCCTAATCTTCTTCCATACATCTCGCTACGTCGTTCAGTTTAAAATATAAACCCCTCCTGACTCAGTCTACTCGGCTGTCGATGATTATATTTCCTCAGCAGCAGCATCGCTTACCCTCCCACTCTCAGCTAAATTTAAGCTTAGGGTGGTTGTCACCTTTTTCATCTGAAACTGTTTTTTTTTTTTTTTTTTTAGAAACAAACCAAATCAGGTCACATGCCTATGTGCATGTATGTTTATATGTACATTAATTCATTAATTAATTTGCTTACTTAATGGACATCTGGGTTGCATGGATTCTTAAGTAAAATATGAATTTGTGATGATTGTTGGTGGTATGATTAAATACTCTGTGCTTCTTCATACCCTTTTTAGACATAAGCCCATAATTATATGAAGAATTTAATTAAAAACATACATATATATTATATCACTAATTAAAAATAATATTTGAGTGTGATACATTGAAATTTTACTGGATGGTCTGAGATAAATGTAGATATTCATCATATAAAGAAAATATTCATTATTTTTTAACTTTCTTCTTTTTGACATTTTAACTTTAAAGTATAGTGGAGGATTTTTGCGAATTTTTGAAAAGACCCGCCCGCTCAACTTATAAAAGAAATGCACATGAACAACCCTGTACCTGCTCCGTATAGGGAACACTTATTCGTGCAAATGCATTCACCAGCCCATATCTCCTCCTGCACACTATGTTTAAAAATTTTCTGTTTGCATTGCCCATGCAATCTTACTCCAAAAGAAGATTTGAGATTTTTCCAGTGTCAGACTCACCACTGGTAAGTGAAAATGGGGACGAGCACGTAGGACGGTCTTATGTAAACATATCACCAGAATGATTGGCAATTAGGAGGGCCACTTATTTAGATGATCCACCTGGAAAAAGAACATCCTCCACTATACCTTTAATATTAACTTCTTGCTGACAGTTCCTAGCATAAATAGTTTCAACCAATGCTCCTTTTTCCAACCTTAAACCTCAAAGTGTTTTAAAGATTTTTTTTTTTTTTGATAGAGTATCAAAGTTGTGTGTAATATGAATCTACATGGATTTGAACTGTTTCACAAATGGAAATCAGAAGAATGTGTCTGAGTCGATACTTAAATCTGATTTCTAATTAAAACAGTACATTTTTAATAGTTCTTATTTCACCAGCTCAGTCAGAGTGTGAACATCAATTTTCAACTCTACTCCTATCTTTTTGTTTGTTTTATTTAGGTATAGACTTTGAATAGGATATCCTTAACCTTTAGATATACTCTCTTCACTGTTTAGGCAACTGTCCATTTTTTTATTAAAAGACTTTTTAATTTGTAAATCATGTTGCTGCTGCTTCATAGTTATTTTCTACCTCATCTACCACGTTAATTTTTTTCCCCCAAAATCCACAAAGGTGTGTGATTTTTATGTAACACGATTAAAACTGTTAAATTTTGCTTATAGTCAGTAATAATTTTGCAAAGCAAACTGCAGAAAATAATTTTTTAAAAATCTCTGCAGCCTCACTAAACCTCAAGCTGCTTTTGTATATTAACGGACATTAACTGATCAAATGAACAAGACAAACAGTGGAATCCATATTTATAGTTTGTTTCACTGTGTCAAAGAACATGCTGAGAAATCCCTGCCTCCAGCCTGACCTGTTGCTGCAACATTTTATTTTCCTCTGCAATTTGCTCAGGTGGTGTCTGGCTACACATTAACTCCAAATTCCATGAGTATTCAAAGGCTTTCCATCCTTAGGCAATCACATTGTCAAGCCTGGGAGGTTTTGTGTGCAGGAAAAAGAAAATTATTGAAAAATTACTTTCCAATTTTCCAATGAAAACATTCTATATTGAATTAGAACTTTTCTATTAGTTGGATATTTAAACAGATGAGTGTGATTGAGCAAAGGGAGTTAGTTGGTGTTTAAACATGTATATAGTAGTGAAGAAAATTGTGAGAATCATAAATAACTGCCATTGTGGTTTGTAGTTAAAGGTGTTTGCATGTAGTGGGTAGAAGCGTGTTGGGTAAGGGCAGCGTTGTGGTCCATGCAGCCAGGGAAGACTCTGGGTATTCTGGTATCTTATTAGAAGGTTTTTAACCAAAAAAACAATTTGCTTTGTTTTTTTTTTATTTAGATAAAGGGCTGGTAACCAGATTGTTATGGTATTCATGCCATCAGTTCTGAGCTGTCAAAGGTAACCCAATATTTTTTCATTTCTTCTCCCACAGCTATGCGCGACCCCATGGCCATGGAGCGAGCCAACCTACTGAACATGGCAAAACTTAGCATCAAAGGCCTGATTGAGTCGGCACTGAGCTTCGGTCGGACGCTGGACTCAGACTACCCGCCTCTCCAACAGTTCTTTGTGGTTATGGAGCACTGTCTGAAACACGGCCTCAGAGGTGAGTAAGAAGTAGTAGGATATTGTCTCATCTCCCCTCTCTAATGGAGTTCTCACTCATTTAGTTTCACACATGTGTATCTGAGAAGTCTCTCCCTATGTCTCCAGTAAAGAAGTCCTTCCTGGGCTTCAACAAGTCTCTGTGGGGCCCTCTAGAGCTGGTAGAGAAGCTGTGTCCAGAAGCGTCAGAGATCTCTGCCTCTGTACGGGACCTTCCCGGCCTCAAGTAAGGATTCAATTCTGCAGCCGCTTGTTTAAACACATTGCCATGCTCTACTGATCTGCAGCAGTTAAACACACACAAACAGGAGCAGCAGGAGTTTGTGACCTGAGCCGGCTCAGGGAAGTACCTGTGTGTTCTTTACTTTCACTTCACCTTTCGGCTTCACTTCTTTATTTGTTTGTTACCATTTTATACACGCAGCGAAAAACCCTCCACTTCTATCATTTGCATTTTCAAGCATTGCCAATGCAGAGTTTAACTAAGTACATTAAACTTATTGTTCTTTGAAGGAGTTAGGCATTTTTTGTTTTTGTTGATCTTTGACGGTGATTCTCCAGACGGGAAACCAAGTGTGAAATATTCATTGTTTCTCTCTTCTAGCAAAATGAGGAACATTTGTGTTGTCTGTTTCCTTTGGTGACGCTGAGTCAGACAGAAAGACGTGTAGCAGAGTTGCTCAGATGCCTAACGTTAAGAACAGGCTGATGAAACCTTAGTCTGTACCAGAGGCTGCAAAAATAACCCAAAGTACAAAGTAGAGTTAGCATAATACAGAGCATCTGTGCAGAGACAGGCATGCATACAACAATTAAAATAAAGCAGAGGTCTTCAACAGGGGGTCCGCGACCCCTAGGGGGTCCGCAGAGGTACTGCATGGGGGTCGCGAAAGTCTTGGTTGATTACTTTTTTTTATATTCCCTCCTGCAATTTTTTGCACTAAGTAAAATGTCTTTAAATACACATTAACATGAATTCAACGCACTGTAGGAAACATATAAATGGAAGCAGAAGATGTCCTTCAGTCATCAATGCACACATTTAGCGACACACAAGAGCTCTTTCAATCCTGGGCACCATTTCATTCACAACACCTGTCCCATCAAACAGGAATCAGAATCAGAAATACTTTAATAATCCCAGGGAGAAATTACTTTCGTTACATGACTCCATATGTAATAGAGTGACTATAGGACCAGTTTGATATAACACAATTTCATACATTATATATAATTAGGGGGGTCCCCGCTCCATCTCGCTATCAGTTTGGGGGTCCTTGGCCTCGAAAACGTTGAAGACCCCTGAAGTAAAGTATAAATAAAAAGTTGATTTATTTCAGTATTTCAACTAAAGAGGTAAAAAAACAATATTTAAAAGAATTGTTAAACACAGTAATATTTATTATTATGGCTTACGGGTAATAAAAGACCCACAAATCAGTCTCTGTTTCAATAATACACCAATCAATGGAAAAACAAAGATTCTTAATGTAAAATGTATTTCCAATCACTGTACAATATATATGTTTTTGCACTATGATAATAAGTTGATAAGACTTGTTTCTTCTCAGCACTGCTTGTGGAGTTGTTTTGGTTTAGGTGGAGCTTAACTCCAGGAATCAAACGGTTGCAGCTCATCTTCTGGATCATTGTTTGACTCCATCTTTAGTCCTGCAAATCTACAGCCTTTGATGTCTTACAATTCCAGCGAAAGTTTGTGAAAAGTACAATACAGAGTTCTATTTTAAGATTTGTTTTTAGATAAAGACTTTGCCTCTGTTTTATGAAATCAGTGCATACAAAGTAGTATAGTAAATTAAAACAATTATGTTTTCTAGTTTTATACTATATTGCAACCATGTATGATTTTACGGAAGTGTGTTGCATTCACCAAAGAAAAAAAAACAGACAGCTAAATCTCATAATTAAGAGATCAGTATCTGATCTTTTTAAATCGTTTTAAATGATTCTGAAGCCTCAGCTGTACTCCTTGCGGATCTAGGATTTTGAGAAGGTACCATGGACAGTTCTTTGGGATACCACTAAGGCTACGTTGACACAGCAGCCTGAAGTGACCCAAATCCGATTTTTTTTTTTTGGCCCATATGCAACATATATCTGATCTTTTCATGACAGTCTGAACGCACAGATCCGATTTTTTTCCAATGCGACCCAGGCCACTTGGCTATGTGGTCCTGTATCCGATTCGTCTCTGAACAGCCAGGTTGCATTTATCCGACCTGAATGCCATTAATACCCGACAAAGGTCACTATTCTGGGTCTTGGTATGAAGAAGCAGCAATAAATACAGCAACCATGGTGGACAACAATCCTGAGAGCAATATTTATGTTTAACCATCTTGAAAAGATTGTGTTTTTATGGTTGGGAAAGATCGCTAGGTGAGCTCAAGCACTACCATCCATGTTTACTTCCGTAAACACAGAGCACACTGGCCTGTGATGTCTTTGCGTCCTCTACTGCGCATGCAGGACACTTGCGTTGTATGACTGCAGTTCACACAGGAGATCACATACAGGTCGCATATGTTTGGAAATATGAACAGCAACGCAAAAAAAACGGATTTCACAAAAAAACCTGAATTGAGCATCAAGGCCTGCAGTTTGAACCTAGCCTAAGCCAGCTGGAATGCATTTCAGATGCATTAATTTATAGCCATAAAGCATTTAATTGCTCCTGCAGGAACAGTGCGACTTCCAGCAAGTCAGAATAGAGTGGGCTTTTTAGCCTAAACAATTCTAAGGACTTACTGTGCAATGCTGACAAACTAAAACTAATTCCAAACGCATTTTTATTACCCAGTGTCACATACCTAAAAGGATATAAAAGCATAGTAAATCCGAGAACCCACTCATTGTTCACGTTTCATGCAGCATAGCTATGAATGTCTTTCGTGATCTCCTAAATATAACATCTAATTATGAGATCTTATCTCGTAATTTGGAGATGAGATCTCATTATATTGAGATCAGGATCTCACAATTACGAGATCAATATCATAATTATGAGATCTTATTTTATAATTATGAGAAAAGAGCTCATAATTACGAGATACCAATTATGAGATAAGCTGTCAGATTTTTTTTTTCTTTTTTCTTTGGTGACGCCTGTTAAAATTAATTTACATAATATCAAAGGTAGATTTTCTTTCCCTGATTGAAATTATGAAAACCAAACAAACAGTTTTAAAATGTATTTATAAGGAGACAATAATAACATATACTCAAATACATAGTGTCTCAGTTTTGCTTTTGGAGTCTCACATCAGTGTTCAAACATTTCCACTCAGAATTAGCGCTGCGCATTTTGTTGTATGATTTATCATTATCGTGATACTATTGTTGATTCGTCTAAACAATAAACTTGAATTAGTGTTGTTTAAAAAAAACTCAAAGGATGGGTAAAATGAATTTTAAACATTTCTCTTTCATTTTTTTCCATTTTGGTGTTGGCAAATTCACAGAATATGATTAAATGTGGTTACTATGGGATGTTTAGTGATATAAATCACACTTCTTTATGTAACTGGTATCCTGAAGAAGCCTATTTTAAATGTTTATATTTTTCCAGCCTAGCTGTGATTGCTCTGGTTGTCAGAGCTCTACAGTTACCTAAGAACAGCCTGTGAGAATGAATGAAGATCTGTTTTTATCGTCAATTTTATTGTAATTACGATGGTCCCACAAAATACTGTCATTAGATTTTAAGGCCATATCGTGGGCCCAGCCTTACGCAGCACAGCTGTTGAGTAAAGTTTCAGCTCGCTGACATTATGATACTTTTGTGTCCTGCAGGACGCCTCTGGGCAGAGCCAGGGCATGGATTCGTCTGGCTCTCATGCAGAAACGGCTGGCCGACTACCTGCGACTTCTCATCACTCGAAAAGACCTCCTCAGGTACACTTTAGAGAAAGAGATCACCTGACTCTGCTAATTGTACTTTGATAGCAGAGGTTTTGCATGTTAACCTTGAGAGAACCTATTGAATCTTTTTCAGTGATTTCTATGAGGATTCAGCGCTGATGCTGGAGGAGGAAGGGGCAGTGATTGTGGGCCTGCTGGTGGGCCTGAACGTCATCGACGCTAACCTCTGTGTGAAAGGGGAAGACTTGGACTCTCAGGTAATTTAGGCTTTTTAAACCCCATCGCACAGAGAAATAGATCCCTTTATGTCATCAATCAAAGTGTTTCGGACAGTGCAGCTGTGTTTTTATACTAAGCATTCCCTCATCCAGTTATCAAAAAATGGGTTACTGCTTAGCCACTTCACCTGCCTGTGAAGTGGCTTTATTTTGGCATTCAGCAGAGTGGGAGGTTGTGTGGATATTAGGGGGTCAGAATATCGGGGAAGACTTTTCCCCTCAGTTCATCTTCGCATAAGACTAGCTCGCCTTTTTCTCTCTAAAGAACAGAAAAGCTGATTTGAACAATACTAATACAATGACTCATGTATTTCAAGGCACGATGGGCCCTCTGCTTTTTTTAAGAGCTTTAATCTGCAGCAATGATTTGCTTCCTCGTCTTTCCCTCTCAGGTCGGAGTGATTGACTTCTCCATGTATCTGAAAAATGACATGGACGATTACAGAAGCGAGGAGAGGTATTGCCTTTAAACATCTGTTCATTATTTCATGCAGCTGGTCTATGCCTCTGAATGGGATGCACAGCATGTTTTTTGTGTTTCCGTGACAACAGGAATAGCCAGATCTCATCCATCTTGGACCAGAAGAATTATGTAGAAGAGCTGAACCGGCAACTCAAGTAGGGCTTTGGTTCTTTTATCAAAGATAACTGACTATTTATGAATATAGGGGGGAAAAACTTGTGTTTTTTGCTGCAGCTCCACGGTTCATGGCCTTCAGAGCAGAGTCGATTCACTTGAAAAGTCCAACTCCAAACTCATTGAAGAGGTGAGAGTCAAAAAAAACAAAAGACATAATGTTTGACCCTGAAAACAAAGAGTTGGTGTGAGCTCTGTTAATTGTTGTACTGTGTGTGTTTGCAGCTAGCTATAGCCAAAAACAACATCATCAAGCTGCAGGAAGAAAACCAGCAGCTCAGAGGTGAAAACAAACTGATTCTGATGAAGGCACAACAACATTTGGAGGTAACACAAAACAAAAAATGAAATAAACAACAATGAAAAATGTCCTTTTTAATGCAGAT